>NC_060188.1:19880331-20219417 GCF_021184085.1 Oncorhynchus gorbuscha | reverse complement strand
AGGATGTTAAAAAGACAGAGAAAGTGGTGGTAAGAGAGACATCTGTCACAGGCAGTCTGTTCTGCCATGTTGCAGCAATGGAGAGGACCCCCCTCTCCAATAAACAGATAATATGCTTCACTTAATTTAAACACATCCCTCTCTCTCTCCTCAGTCTACCCCACTCTCCATCTCTCTCTTCCTCTACCCCACTCTCCATCTCTCTCTTCCTCTACCCCACTCTCCATCTCTCTCTTCCTCTACCCCACTCTCCATCTCTCTTCCTCTACCCCACTCTCCATCTCTCTTCCTCTACCCCACTCTCCATCTCTCTTTCCTCTACCCCACTCTCCATCTCTCTTCCTCTACCCCACTCTCCATCTCTCTCTTCCTCTACCCCACTCTCCATCTCTCTCTTCCTCTACCCCACTCTCCATCTCTCTCTTCCTCTACCCCACTCTCCATCTCTCTTCCTCTACCCCACTCTCCATCTCTCTCTTCCTCTACCCCACTCGCCATCTCTCCCTATCTTTCTTTTCATCTACCCCACTCGCCATCTCTCCCTATCTTTCTTTTCATCTACCCCCTCTATATCTCTCAATCTCTCTCTCTCACTCCCTGCCTCTCTTGTTCAGCTTCACAGATCTCTCTCCCCCTATAGCTCTCCCTCTAGTGCAGTTTGGTGCAGTAAGCTGATTAGCCCTGAAAAGCGTTCGCATGCCCTTACACTGCAGATTAAGACACCTAGCCGTGAACTCCTGTGCTGTGACAAAATGACCCTGCCTCTCCTCTCAACTACATCTGGGGCACTGAAATCACAGTGTCTCACACTCACATACATACTGTACATTTACATTTACATTTAAGTCATTTAGCAGACGCTCTTATCCAGAGCGACTTACAAATTGGTGCATTCACCTTATGACATCCAGTGGGACAGTCACTTAACAATAGTGCATCTAAAACTTAGGGGGGTGGGGTGAGAGGGATTACTTAACCTATCCTAGGTATTCCTTAAAGAGGTGGGGTTTCAGGTGTCTCCGGAAGGTGGTGATTGACTCCGCTGTCCTGGCGTCGTGAGGGAGTTTGTTCCACCATTGGGGGGCCAGGGCAGCGAACAGTTTTGACTGGGCTGAGCGGGAGCTGTACTTCCTCAGTGGTAGGGAGGCGAGCAGGCCAGAGGTGGATGAACGCAGTGCCCTTGTTTGGGTGTAGGGCCTGATCAGAGCCTGGAGGTACTGAGGTGCCGTTCCCCTCACAGCTCCGTAGGCAAGCACCATGGTCTTGTAGCGGATGCGAGCTTCAACTGGAAGCCAGTGGAGAGAACGGAGGAGCGGGGGTGACGTGAGAGAACTTGGGAAGGTTGAACACCAGACGGGCTGCGGCGTTCTGGATGAGTTGAAGGGGTTTAATGGCACAGGCAGGGAGCCCAGCCAACAGCGAGTTGCAGTAATCCAGACGGGAGATGACAAGTGCCTGGATTAGGACCTGCGCCGCTTCCTGTGTGAGGCAGGGTCGTACTCTGCGGATGTTGTAGAGCATGAACCTACAGGAACGGGCCACCGCCTTGATGTTAGTTGAGAACGACAGGGTGTTGTCCAGGATCACGCCAAGGTTCTTGGCGCTCTGGGAGGAGGACACAATGGAGTTGTCGACCGTGATGGCGAGATCATGGAACGGGCAGTCCTTCCCCGGGAGGAAGAGCAGCTCCGTCTTGCCGAGGTTCAGCTTGAGGTGGTGATCCGTCATCCACACTGATATGTCTGCCAGACATGCAGAGATGCGATTCGCCACCTGGTCATCAGAAGGGGGAAAGGAGAAGATTAATTGTGTGTCGTCTGCATAGCAATGATAAGAGAGACCATGTGAGGTTATGACAGAGCCAAGTGACTTGGTGTATAGCGAGAATAGGAGAGGGCCAAGAACAGAGCCCTGGGGGACACCAGTGGTGAGAGCGCGTGGTGAGGAGACAGATTCTCGCCACGCCACCTGGTAGGAGCGACCTGTCAGGTAGGGACGCAATCCAAGCGTGGGCCGCGCCGGAGATGCCCAACTCGGAGAGGGTGGAGAGGAGGATCTGATGGTTCACAGTATCGAAGGCAGCCGATAGATCTAGAAGGATGAGAGCAGAGGAGAGAGAGTTAGCTTTAGCAGTGCGGAGCGCCTCCGTGATACAGAGGAGAGCAGTCTCAGTTGAATGACTAGTCTTGAAACCTGACTGATTTGGATCAAGAAGGTCATTCAGAGAGAGATAGCGGGAGAGCTGGCCAAGGACGGCACGTTCAAGAGTTTTGGAGAGAAAAGAAAGAAGGGATACTGGTCTGTAATTGTTGACATCGGAGGGATCGAGTGTAGGTTTTTTCAGAAGGGGTGCAACTCTCGCTCTCTTGAAGACGGAAGGGACGTAGCCAACGGTCAGGGATGAGTTGATGAGCGAGGTGAGGTAAGGGAGAAGGTCTCCGGAAATGGTCTGGAGAAGAGAGGAGGGGATAGGGTCAAGCGGGCAGGTTGTTGGGCGGCCGGCCGTCACAAGACGCGAGATTTCATCTGGAGAGAGAGGGGAGAAAGAGGTCAGAGCACAGGGTAGGGCAGTGTGAGCAGAACCAGCGGTGTCGTTTGACTTAGCAAACGAGGATCGGATGTCGTCGACCTTCTTTTCAAAATGGTTGACGAAGTCATCTGCAGAGAGGGAGGAGGGGGGGGAGGGGGCGGAGGATTCAGGAGGGAGGAGAAGGTGGCAAAGAGCTTCCTAGGGTTAGAGGCAGATGCTTGGAATTTAGCGTGGTAGAAAGTGGCTTTAGCAGCAGAGACAGAGGAGGAAAATGTAGAGAGGAGGGAGTGAAAGGATGCCAGGTCCGCAGGGAGGCGAGTTTTCCTCCATTTCCGCTCGGCTGCCCGGAGCCCTGTTCTGTGAGCTCGCAATGAGTCATCGAGCCACGGAGCGGGAGGGGAGGACCGAGCCGGCCTGGAGGATAGGGGACATAGAGAGTCAAGGGATGCAGAGAGGGAGGAGAGGAGGGTTGAGGAGGCAGAATCAGGAGATAGGTGGGAGAAGGTTTGAGCGGAGGGAAGAGATGATAGGATGGAAGAGGAGAGAGTAGCGGGGGAGAGAGAGCGAAGGTTGGGACGGCGCGATACCATCCGAGTAGGGGCAGTGTGGGAGGTGTTGGATGAGAGCGAGAGGGAAAAGGATACAAGGCAGTGGTCGGAGACTTGGAGGGGAGTTGCAGTGAGGTTAGTGGAAGAACAGCATCTAGTAAAGATGAGGTCGAGCGTATTGCCTGCCTTGTGAGTAGGGGGGAAGGTGAGAGGGTGAGGTCAAAAGAGGAGAGGAGTGGAAAGAAGGAGGCAGAGAGGAAAGAGTCAAAGGTAGACGTGGGGAGGTTAAAGTCGCCCAGAACTGTGAGAGGTGAGCCGTCCTCAGGAAAGGAGCTTATCAAGGCATCAAGCTCATTGATGAACTCTCCGAGGGAACCTGGAGGGCGATAAATGATAAGGATGTTAAGCTTGAAAGGGCTAGTAACTGTGACAGCATGGAATTCAAAGGAGGCGATAGACAGATGGGTAAGGGGAGAAAGAGAGAATGACCACTTGGGAGAGATGAGGATCCCGGTGCCACCACCCCGCTGACCAGATGCTCTCGGGGTGTGCGAGAACACGTGGGCGGACGAAGAGAGAGCAGTAGGAGTAGCAGTGTTGTCTGTGGTGATCCATGTTTCCGTCAGTGCCAAGAAGTCGAGGGACTGGAGGGAGGCATAGGCTGAGATGAACTCTGCCTTGTTGACCGCAGATTGGCAGTTCCAGAGGCTACCGGAGACCTGGAACTCCACGTGGGTCGTGCGCGCTGGGACCACCAGAGTAGGGTGGCCGCGGCCACGCGGTGAGGAGCGTTTGTATGGTCTGTGCAGAGAGGAGAGAACAGGGATAAACAGACACATAGTTGACAGGCTACAGAAGAGGCTACGCTAATGCAAAGGAGATTGAATGACAAGTGGACTACACGTCTCGAATGTTCAGAAAGTTAAGCTACGTAGCAAGAATCTTATTGACTAAAATGATTAAAATGATACAGTACTGCTGAAGTAGGCCAGCTGGCAGTGGGTGCGTTGTTGACACTACACTAATCAAGTCATTCCGTTGAGTGTAATAGTTTCTGCAGTGTTGCTATTCGGGGGGCTAGCAGGCTAGCTAGCAGTGTTGTTTACGTTACGTTGCGTTAAAAGAACGACAATAGATGGCTAGCGAACCTAGAAAATCGCTCTAGACTACACAATTATCTTTGATACAAAGACGGCTATGTAGCTAGCTAAGTAGCTAGCTACGATCAAACAAATCAAACCGTTGTACTGTAATGAAATGAAGTGAAAATGTGATACAACCTGTGAATGCGACCGGGTAGTTGAGTTCTATACAGAAGACGTTGGCTAGCGTTGGCTAGCTGTTGGCTAGCTAGCAGAGTCACCTACGTTAAGGACGACAAATAGCTGGCTAGCTAACCTCGGTAAATTAAGATAATCACTCTAAGACTACACACTCTAAACCTAAACAACACAATTATCTTGGATACGATGATACGATGATACGAAGACAGCAAAGACAGCTATGTAGGTAGCTAACACTAAACTAATCAAGTCGTTCAGTTGAGTGTAAAAGTTTCTCAGTGCAGCTAATCAGTGGACGTTAGCTAGCTGGCTAGTGAAGACTACGTTAGGACGGCGAAATACGATAATTACGCAATTATCTTTGATACAAAGACGGCTATGTAGCTAGCTGAGAAGAAATTGCTAAGATAAGACAAATCAAACCGTTGTGATATAATGAAATATAATGAAAAGTTATACTACCCGTTGGAGCGACGTGCAGATGCGACCACTCGCTCCAACCGGAACCGGAACACACTTTGTCTCTCTCTCATAGAGACACATTCTCTTTCTCTCAAGCACACACACACGCCTAGTTCTCTAATCTTACAACTAAAACTTAAGTAATGAAATCACTCTCTTTCTCACACAGACATATGTTACTATCATTAGACTCTCCCTTTCTGTATACTGAAATGACTCAATTTAAACTCACACAAATGTGGCTTGGGTTTGGCAGCTGAAGTAAGCCCTCCCCTATTTAAACATGAGAAGATTCTAATTTCCAGAGCGCTAAGTACCCTGCCTGCCTGTACTTGTGATGGAGTGTGCATTGGGCCATCTGTTGTGCTCACGTGAAAAGCTTTAAAGGGATGTGTTTGGGAGATCAGCCATTCCTTTCGGCTGCTCATTCTCACTCTCTCACTCTATCCTCTTTTCACATCACACTGTCTCATCCCACTCTCTCGCTCTCTTTATCACTCTCACTACCACTCCCCACTTCCTTCTCTATTTATGTTGTTATTTTTGTCTTTTAATTTCTCTATTTTTACTTTTTACATTTTTTTATTTAAGGTGTGGATCATCTTTAATAATGCGGATAGATTGTTGCTTCCATCAATGTAATTGTATGCATCATTTCCAACCCCTTATATTTTTGTGGTAAATATATGTATCTATATATATACATATACCCAGACACACATACATACATACATACATACATACATACATACATACATACATACATACATACATACATACATACATACATACATACATACATACATACATACATACATACATACATACATACATACATACATACATACATACATACATACATACATATTTACATTACATTTAAGTCATTTAGCAGACGCTCTTATCCAGAGCGACTTACATACATACATACATACATACATACATACATACATACATACATACATACATACATACATACATACATACATACATACATACATACATACATACATACATACATACATACATACATACATACATACATACATACATACATACATACATACATACATACATACATACATACATACATACATACATACATACAGTGCCTTGCGAAAGTATTCGGCCCCGTGAACTTTGCAACCTTTTGCCACATTTCAGGCTTCAAACATAAAGATATAAAACTGTATTTTTTGTGAAGAATCAACAACAAGTGGGACACAATCATGAAGTGGAACGACATTTATTGGATATTTCAAACTTTTTTAACAAATCAAAAACTGAAAAATTGGGCGTGCAAAATTATTCAGCCCCTTTACTTTCAGTGCAGCAAACTCTCTCCAGATGTTCAGTGAGGATCTCTGAATGATCCAATGTTGACCTAAATGACTAATGATGATAAATACAATCCACCTGTGTGTAATCAAGTCTCCGTATGAAAGCACCTGCACTGTGATAGTCTCAGAGGTCCGTTAAAAGCGCAGAGAGCATCAGGAGACATGGAAGAGGCCGTAGGAGGGCAACAACCCAGCTACCTCTGCCTTTGTGCAAGGAGGAGCAGGCGGAGCACTGCCAGAGCCCTGCAAAATGACCTCCAGCAGGCCACAAATGTGCATGTGTCTGCTCAAACAGTCAGAAACAGACTCCACGAGGGTGGTATGAGGGCTCGACGTCCACAGGTGGGGGTTGTGCTTACAGTCCAACACCGTGCAGGACATTTGGCATTTGCCAGAGAACACCAAGATTGGCAAATTTGCTACTGGCGCCCTGTGCTCTTCACAGATGAAAGCAGGTTCACACTGAGTCGCCGTGGAGAACGTTCTGCTGCCTGCAACATCCTCCAGCATGACTGGTTTGGCGGTGGGTCAGTCATGGTGTGGGGTGGCATTTCTTTGGGGGGCCGCACAGCACTCCATGTGCTCGCCAGAGGTAGACTGACTGCCATTAGGTACCGAGATGAGATCCTCAGACCCCTTGTGAGACCATATGCTGGTGCGGTTGGCCCTGGGTTCCTCCTAATGCAAGACAATGCTAGACCTCATGTGGCTGGAGTGTGTCAGCAGTGCCTGCAAGAGGAAGGCATTGATGCTATGGACTGGCCCGCCCGTTCCCCAGACCTGAATCCAATTGAGCACATCTGGGACATCATGTCTCGCTCCATCCACCAACGCCACGTTGCACCACAGACTGTCCAGGAGTTGGCGGATGCTTTAGTCCAGGTCTGGGAGGAGATCCCTCAGGAGACCATCCGCCACCTCATCAGGAGCATGCCCAGGCGTTGTAGGGAGGTCATACAGGCACGTGGAGGCCACACACACTATTGAGCCTCATTTTGACTTGTTTAAGGACATTACATCAAAGTTGGATCAGCCTGTAGTGTGGTTTTCCAAATCCAGACCTCCATGGGTTGATAAATTTGATTTCCATTGATAATTTTTGTGTGATTTTGTTGTCAGCACATTCAACTATGTAAAGAAAAAAGTATTTAATAAAAACATTTCATTCATTCAGTGTCACGACTTCCGCCGAGGTTGGCTCTCCTGCCCGTTCAGGCGGTGCTCGGCGGTCGTCGTCACCGTCCTACTAGCCACTACCGATCCCTTTTCGTGTATCTGTTGGTTTTGTCTGATTGTTTTCACCTGTGTGTTGTTTAGTTAATTAGTGTCTGTATATAATGTAGGTTGTCCCACCCTTGTTTTGTGCGGGATTGTTTATTTTGTCATTCGTTTCGTCTGTCGGTGTTTTTGTGTTTATTATTCTCCGGTTAGTCTGTTATCCTGTTTTGGATAATTTCACCCTGTTTGTATTTGGGTTGACCGTGTTTATTTTGTTCACCGGAGAATAAACTTATTATCGCTATTTGCTCTCTGCGCCTGATTCCACCCACAGAATCCCGCACCACCGTGGAATCAGCAGGAGCAGCAGCATCTCCTCTCCCATCGATGGAGGAGAGGGTCCTCCATCATACCAGCGTGATTCACCGGATTGGTTCTGCTATGGACCAAATGATGGAGAGAATGGATCGATGGGAGAGGAGTGGCCTCCCCACCTCATCTCTAGCAACCCCTTCTCCAGCACCTCCTGTTTCTGCGACCACATCTGGCTCTGGGGCTCTTTGGCTGACACTCCCACGGGAGTTTGACGGATCGGCGGCTGGGTGCCAGGGTTTCCTCCTTCAGCTGGAACTATACCTGGCTACCGTGTGTCCTGCTCCCTCTGGAGAGGAGAGCGTGTGCGCCTTCGTCTCCTGCTTGACTGGGCGAGCCCTCGAGTGGGCCAACGCAGTGTGGAATGGTCCGGACTCGGCTAAGGATAATTACCCAGAGTTCACCCGCCGATTCCGAGCTGTTTTTGACCATCCACCCGAGGGTCAGGCGGCGGGTGAACGGCTGTTTCACCTGCGTCAGGAGACGAGGAGCGTACAGGATTTTGCCCTAGAGTTTAGGACTTTGGCAGCAGGAGCAGGATGGAACGACAGGGCCTTGATTAATCATTTTAGATGTAGTCTCAGGGAGGACGTCCGCAGGGAGCTGGCATGTCGGGACACCACATTCACACTGGATGGACTTATCGATCTGGCTATCCGTCTCGACAACCTGCAGGCTGCTCGCGGGCGTTCTGATCAGGTCCTGTCGTTTCCAATCCCCAGCCCCCCTGTTCCTATCCCTATGGAATAGGGAGGGGGACCGGAGGAGGAGTGTCCTCCTGCACCAGTTGTGGTCGATGAGGGCACACGTCCGACTGGTGCTGGAGGAACTCGTCTAGGAGTCGGGAGGACAGGCGGAACACTGCTCGATCACCCCAGGTGAGTAAGCACCAAACTCATTCAGAGCTTCCTGTCGGTCATGTGTTTGTATTGATTTCTTTCCCTGGGTTTTCCCCCTCTCTACAGCATAAGGCGCTAGTCGATTCAGGCGCAGCTGGGAATTTTATGGATCGTGGGCTTGCGTTAAGGCTAGGGATTCCCCTGGTGTCGTTAGATCGACCTTTCCCCGTGAACTCCTTAGATAGCCGACCATTAGGGTCAGGAGTAATTAGGGAGGCTACGGTGCCGCTGGACATGGTAACGCAGGGTGATCATAAGGAGCAGATTAGCCTGTTCCTTATAGATTCACCTGCGTTTCCAGTGGTGTTGGGGGTTCCCTGGTTAGCTCAACACAACCCGGTGATTTTCTGGCGACGGGGGGCTCTTAGGAGGTGGTCAGAGGAGTGTTCAGATAGGTGTATAGGAGTTGCCGTTGGTGCGACTACGGTGGAGAGTCCAGACCAAGTTTCCACCGTGCGCATTCCCTCTGAATATGCCGATTTGGCTATTGCCTTCAGTAAAGGGAAGGCCCGGGTGGTCCGGGACAAGCTGATTAGGTGGGCTCATACTCTTCCCTCCTCGGGTCATCCTGGTATCAAGAGGACAGTGCAGAGTCTGAGAGGGAGATACTGGTGGCCCACACTGGCTAAAGACGTGAGATTTTATGTCTCCTCCTGCTCAGTGTGTGATCAGAGCAAGGCTCCTCGGCACCTACCTAGAGGGAAATTTACAACCCCTCCCCGTTCCACAACGGCCGTGGACACATTTATCGGTGGATTTTCTTACCGACCTTCCCCCGTCCCAGGGAAGTACTACGATCCTGGTCGTTGTGGATCGTTTTTCTAAGTCCTGTCGTCTTATTCCGTTGCCCGGTCTTCCTACGGCCCTGCAGACTGCTAAGGCTTGGTTTACCCATGTCTTCCGGCACTATGGGGTGCCTGAGGACATCGTCTCTGATCGGGGTCCCCAATTCACGTCCAGAGTGTGGAGGGCGTTTATGGAGAGACTGGGGGTCTCGGTTAGCTTAACCTCAGGTTTTCACCCCGAGAGTAATGGGCAGGTGGAGCGCGTTAACCAGGATGTGGGCAGGTTTCTGCGGTCCTATTGTAGGGACCGGCCTGGTGAGTGGGCAAGGTATGTTCCATGGGCCGAACTAGCCCAGAACTCCTTACGCCACTCCTCTACTAACTTGTCTCATTTTGAGTGTGTGTTAGGTTACCAGCCAGTCCTGGCTCCATGGCATCAGAGTCAGACCGAGGCTCCTGCGGTGGAGGAATGGGTACAGCGCTCCAAGGACACCTGGATAGCCGTTCAGGACTCATTACGGTTAGCGGGAGAACGGCAGAAGAGGAGCGCTGACCAGCACCGCAGTGAGACCCCCGTGTTTGCACCGGGGGACAGGGTCTGGCTCTCGACCCGAAACCTGCCCCTCCGCCTGCCCTGTCAGAAGCTGGGGCCGCAGTGTGTGGGTCCGTTCAAAGTCCTGAGGAGAATAAACGAGGTGTGTTATAGGTTACAACTTCCTAGGTATTACCGTATTAACCCCTCGTTTCATGTGTCTCTCCTCAGGCCGGTGGTGGCTGGTCCCCTGCAAGAAGGTGAGGTGTCTGAGGTCCCTCCGCCCCCTCTGGACATCGATGGGCCCCTGGCATATACAGTTCGAAGCATTCTGGATTCTAGATGCCGAGTGGGGGGCCTACAGTACCTCGTGGACTGGGAGGGGTACGGCCCGGAGGAGAGATGCTGGGTTCCGGTGAGGGACATTTTGGACCCTTCTCTCCTGATAGATTTCCACCGCCTCCACCCGGATCGCCCAGCACCTCGTCCTCCGGGTCGTCCTCGAGGACGGTGGCGGCGCGCTGCAGGAGCCGCGCGTCAGGGGGGGGGGTACTGTCACGACTTCCGCCGAGGTTTGCTCTCCTGCCCATTCAGGCGGTGCTCGGCGGTCGTTGTCACCATCCTACTAGCCACTACCGATCCCTTTTCGTGTATCTGTTGGTTTTGTCTGATTGTTTTCACCTGTGTGTTGTTTAGTTAATTACTGTCTGTATATAATGTAGGTTGTCCCGCCCTTGTTTTGTGCGGGATTGTTTATTTTGTCATTAGTTTCGTCTGTCTGTGTTTTTGTGTTTATTATTAGAATAAACTTATTATCGCTATTTGCTCTCTGCGCCTGATTCCACCCACCTTGATTAGACGTGACATTCAGATCTAGGATGTGTTATTTTAGTGTTCCCTTTATTTTTTGAGCAGTGTATTTTGTGAAGTGCACCAGTCCCTCGTGCAGCAAAGCAACATGATGCTGCCACCCTCGTGATTCACGGTTGGGATGGTGTTCTTCGGCTTGCAAGCCTCCCCCTTTTTCCTCCAAACATAACGATGGTCATTATGGCAAAACAGATCTATTTTTGTTTCATCAGACCAGAGGACATTTCTCCAAAAAGTACAGTCTTCAAATCAAAGTTTATTTGTCACGTGCGCCGAATACAACAGGTGTAGATCTTACAGTGAAATGCTTACTTACCAATAGTGCAAAAAAGGTGAACAGTAAAAAGACAGGCTATATACAGTAGCGAGGCTATAAAAGTAGTGAGGCTTCAAACAGACACCGGTTAGTCAGGCTGATTGAGGTAGTATGTAGATGTATATATGGTTAATGTGACTATGCATATATGATGAACAGAGAGTAACAGTAGCGTAAAAGAGGGGTTGGTGGGTGGTGGGACACAATGCAGATAGCCCGGTTAGCTAATGTGCGGGAGCACTGGTTATTCGGCCCAATTGAGGTAGTATGTACATGGATGTATAGTTAAAGTGACTATGCATATATTATAAACAGAGAGTAGCAGCAGTGTAAAAATGGGGTTGGGGGGGACACTATGCAAATATTCCAGGTAGCCATTTGATTACCTTTTCAGGAGTCATATGGCTTGGGGGTAAAACTTTTGAGAAGCCTTTTTGTCCTAGACTTGGCGCTCCGGTACCGCTTGCCATGCAGTAGTATAGAGAACAGTCTATGACTGGGGTGGCTGGGGTCTTTGACCATTTTTAGGGCCTTCCTCTGAAACCGCCTGGTCTAGAGATCCTGGATGACAGACGGTTTAGCCCCAGTGATGTACTGGGCCGTACGCACTACCCTCTGTAGTGTCTTGCGGTCGGAGGCCGAGCAATTGCCATACCAGGCAGTGATGCAACCAGTGATGTTGCAGCTGTAGAACCTTTTGAGGATCTCAGAACCCATGCCAAATCTTTTTAGTTTCCTGAGGCTTTGTCTCATCGTTGTCGGTGATCAGGCCTACCACTGTTGTGTCGTCTGTAAACTTAATGATGGTGTTGGAGTCATACCTGGCTTACAAGCTAAAATTAAAGCAGTATCTCGGTCTATAAAAAAGTGGTCAGATGAAGCAGATGCTAAACTACAGGACTGTTTTATTATCACAGACTCGATGACATTGAGGAATACACCACATCAGTCACTGGCTTTATCAATAAGTGCACCGAGGACGTCTTTCCCACAGTGACTGTACGTACATACCCCAACCAGAAGCCATGGATTACAGGCAACATTCGCACTGAGCTAAAGGATAGAGCTGCCGCTTTCAAGGTGCGGGACTCTAACCTGGAAGCTTACATGCCCTGCGACGAACCATCAAACAGGCATAGTGTCAATACAGGGCTAAGATTGAATCATACTACACCGGCTCCAACGCTCGTCTTATGTGGCAGGGCTTGCAAACAGACTACAAAGGGAAGCAGACTACAAAGGGAAGCACAGCGGCGAGCTGCCCAGTGACACGAGCCTACCAGACGAGCTAAATCACTTCTATGCTCACTTCGATGCAAGCAACACTGAGGCATGCATGAGAGCATCTTTGTCCCCATGTGCAGTTGCAAACATAGTTTGGCTTTTTTATGGTGGTTCTGGAGCAGTGGCTTCTTCCTTGCTGAGCAGCCTTTCAGGTGATACAGGACTAGTTTTTACTGCGGATATAGATCATTTTGTACCTGTTTCCTCCAGCATCTTCACAAGGTCCTTTGCTGTTGTTCTGGGATTGATTTGCACTTTTCGCACCAAAGTACGTTCATCTCTAGGAAACAGAACATGTCTCCTTCCTGAGCAGTATGACGGCTGCGTGGTCCCATGGTGTTTATACTTGTGTACTATTGTTCGTACAGATGAACGTGGTACCTTCAGGCGTTTGAACATTGCTCCCAAGGATGAACCAGACTTGTGGAGGTCTACAATTTAAATCTACTGATTTAAATCTACTGATTTCTTTTGATTTTCCCATGATGTCAAGCAAAGAGGAACTGAGTTTGAAGGTTGGCCTTGCAATACATCCACAGGTACACTTCCAATTGACTCAAATTATGTCAATTAGCCTATCAGAAGCTTCTAAATCCATTACATACATTTCTGGAATTTTCCAAGCTGTTTAAAGGCAGGTTAACTTAGTGTATGTAAACTTCTGACCCACTGGAATTGTGATACAATTAATTCTAAGTGAAATAATCTGTCTGTAAACAATTGTTGGTAAAATTACTTGTGTCATGCACAAAGTAGATGTCCTAACCGACTTGCCAAAACTATAGTTTGTCAACAAAAAATGTGTGGTGGTTGAAAAATGAGTTTTAATGACTGCAACCTAACTTCCGACTTCAACTGTATATATACATATACACACTTCTTTTATATATACCTTCATTTATTATTCCCTCCAATCCCTACCACCCGGCAGGTAGCCTAGTGGTTAGAGCATTGGCCAGTAACCAAAAGGTTGCAGGATCAAATCCCTAATGTAAAAATGTGTAATTTTGCCCCTGAACCAGGCAGTTAACACAGTGTTCCCTGGTATGCCGTCATTGTAAATAAGAATTTGTTCTTAAACTGACTTGCCTAGTTAAATAAAGTTTAAAACAATTGGAGTAAACTAATAAACAATAACACTTAGTCTTCTACTTCCAGCTTATACACATTTTACAGACACAATCTATTTTACAATAGTTATATCTCGTTTGTTTTTAGTCCTGGACTTCCTCTATTTTTGATATCCATCCAGTTTGATTTCTACTTGCAACTGTGCTATTTCACAAAAGTTGAACCTATATACATTTTACAGACCCTGTATGTTTTACATTGGTTATCTTGTTATTAGTCCCACCCTTCAGCTCCATTCAACCCCTCCCATCTATCTCTTAACACCATCCATTTCGGATTTCTATTTGCCATATATTTGCCACTTCCTTCTCTTTATCTTACTCTATATCTCTTCTTTCTTTCAGTTCCTTTATGTCTCTCCACCTGAGAGGAAGACTGAATTGAAAGCTTAGCCAGGACAATGGGTTTGCTGCGGTCAGCACAGTCCAGCCCAGCTTAGTGATTTAAAAGGCCCCTCTACCTACCTTCTCTCGTGTACACACAAACACACGCCTTGCTGAATTATGGTCTATTAAAGTCAATTCCCCCTCAGTGCACCATTGCGAGTCAAAAGTCATCAGTGTTGGGCTGTGCTGAGATATCTTTCTGTACTACAGTTAACAATGTACACAACACACAAGTTGTGTACATTGTTAGTTGCAAGGCTATTCTCATGTGTTGACCTACAAAGCAACCAATTAATTTTACACTGGTACATCTGATACATACATTCAGTTTATTATGTACAACACCCATTTCATGAAAATAGTTCGCTCCTGAAGACAGTGAGTCACGTGGCCATGGTTTGCTATAAAAAGCAGGCATACAGGCATTCAGTTACTGTTTGATTGAACGTTAGAATGGGCAAAACGAGTGACCTAAGTGACTCAGAGCGTGGTATGATCGTCGGTGCCAGGCGCACCAGTTCCAGTATCTCAGAAACGGCCTGGGCTTTTCACACACGACAGTGTCTAGGGTCTACAGAGAATGGTGCAACAACAAAAAACATGCAGTCAGCGGCAGTCCTGTGTGCGAAAACAGCTAGTTAATGAGAGATCGAAGGAGAATGGCAAGAATCGTCCAATCTAACAGGTGGGCCACAAGCAGGCAAATAACGGCACAGTACAACAGTGGTGTTCAGAGTGACATCTCGGAACGCACAACTTGTCGGTCCTTGTGACGGATGGGCTATTGCAGCAGACGACCACACGGGTTCCATTCCTATTAACTAAAAACATGAAGAAGTGTCTCCGGTGGCACGTGAGCACCAAAAGAAAACATTGCCTGGTCCAACAAATCCCAGTTCCTGTTGTGTCATGCTGATGGCAGAGTCAGGTTTAGCATGTGTCTTTGTCCCCATCCTGCCTGGTGTCAACAGTACAGGCTGGTGGCAGTGGTGTAATGGTTTGGGGAATGTTTTCCTGAGACAAGTTAGGTCCCTTGATACTAATTGAGCAACGTATCCATGCCCCAACGAATTCAGACTGTTCTGGAGGCAAAGGGGGGTCCGACCCGGTACTATATGTACCTAATAGGGTATACCTAATAAACTAGCCACCGAGTGTAATCAATAACTTCCTAAGATCCTGTCACTGTTTGTGAGTAAGAAAATGCGCTTGTCTGAATACATGGCGTGGTTGAGTGTTTCCCACTGGGCACAGACGTCAGTTTGTCAACTAATGTGAATTCAACATGAAATCAGCAAAACATTTCTCTATGACATTGAATTTAGGTTAAATGTTGGGTGAAAAAATACTAAATTACATTATTTTGATGACTTTTTGCAGATCTAATCAGTTTTCCAAGTGAATTCAACATCATCACATAGATATTTGTTGTTGAAATGACATGGAAACATAGTTGATTCAACCAGACTTTCCAGTGAATCTCTCCCAGATAGAATTTCCTTTGTATCAAGTGAGTCTGCTGCCCTCTCTCTCTCTCTCTCTCTCTCTCTCTCTCTCTCTCTCTCTCTCTCTCTCTCTCTCTCTCTATCTATATATCCCTTGTGATGCATAATTCACCCTGAAAGTAACAACACACCAAACCTCTGGGTGCTCCCTTTTAAATTCAAAAGACTTAATAATTTAAAATAAGTAATTGAATTGCACAATCATTTCAAGCTTCACTTACAGACAGTTTATACAGCGAAGAACTTGAAACCCCAGTTACGCAACAGGCTCTTATTAGGTTCCCTTCTTTTGGCTGGATAAATATTTTATTGAAATTTTAGAAACACCTTTTCACTTTGGGATTAATTAGTAAGAGATGCCAAAGAGGGCCTAGTATTGTTATTTTAATGTTTTAGCCTTTCAACATATTTTTTGACAATTATTCCAACAGGAACAGGGACTTAATTTAGGGATTGCAAGAAGTAGCCCAGGCGATACATTACAATATTACAGATTGTTAAGAGTCTATTGACGCACCTGTGCTTCAATCCCCATCAGAATCTGTCAATTTAATTTTGAGATATCATTTTTTTTTGTATGGGTTGCGTCTCAACCCATCACATCCACCTATGTCGACTGTCCACATCTGCGGTGGAAGGTGGCCGAGCTACAGTGGTGTTTGTCAGACCATGAGACATCCCAAAAATCGGTCTTCTCACAAAAACATCTATAGGGTCCGAACGGTTTGACCTAAAAACTATTATTCCACTTTATGGAAAGGGGAGACTCTCAAAAATACAATGAAAAAACATGAAAAATATGTGTACTCTTCATAAAACACAGTTTTCCACCACGACGCTAGAGTGGCTTATGCTACTTCCTGATGTTCAGCCAATCAAATAGAAACAGTATGTTGTTTACCACCGGTTGAACTCCATGTGCAATATCAGGAAGTAGCATTAGCCACTCTAAAGTTAGTATGATGGTGGCAAACAGTTATTTTCTTTTGGTACTTTTCCAGATAGTTAAGGAGGAAACCGACGCCCTTGCAGCCTGAATGGAGGATGTTTTATGTACGAGCCGGTCGCCGGGGGACATGAGTGTATAGCCAGCTGCATACATTCCAGTTGGACGCAGATGACAAACGATGTAAAAGGAATAATAGCGCCATCTGCCGGCCGTTTAGTACACACCGGGTGTTTGTCGCAAGGCCAAGGCAGGTAGGTAACTGCAGGGTATTAATCAATTATTGATGAAGGACTTTCATGGGGCCTAGAGCGCAAAAAGGCCCACGCCCTTGGGCTAACCCTGTTTACACCGACAAGTAGGCTAGCTAGCCTAAGTAGCACAGTGTCCTAAGGGTAACGCAGTCAGTTTCAGACAGAAATAGTCTTATCTTTTTAGATGAATGTCAACTGTCTACTTGATGTCATGCCAACATCATTTGGCGACAGATACTTTAATAGAGGATAATGAGAGAGTCATTTCAGGGCAAAAAGACTCAAGAGGACATGCTTCCTCCTAATCTTCTAGAAGTTCTACAAGCAAGAAACATTGAGCTGTTAATTCATTATTCATGGGTTCACACAAGAAGAAAGAGCAGTCAGTATGCATATTCATATTCATGTTTATATTAAATATTACTAGCCAGACCTTTGAAGGCAAAGGAAAGTACTCAGGGTGGAGAGGTGTAAAGTGGACTAGAGAGAGTTTTGCAGTACCCTATGTAAGGCCTACTACACAACTTGTTGGTGGTGATGGTGGTTTTCTACTCCACAAATTGTTCAAATGGGCTGTCTAGTGTTCACAGTTTAAATTGTGAACGTGGTATATTGTTATATAAGAGCTGTCAGCTCTCCTTTGCCTTTTGGCTCGTCTCATTGGCAGTGAGTTGGAAAGGTTTTGTTGTGATGTAATTTGATGCTTAATGGTAGATGACAGTGATATGTGGTGTCTGTGTATAGGGTATCCCTCAGTCGAGTAGTGTTTGTTTCCTCCTATTGCCCCTTGCTTGTTAGTGAAGGCCTTTCCCCCTGCTGGCAATTGCTTCTCCATAGTAACAATTATGTCACTGTCACACACATCCAGCCTCTCATAGCCACATTCACACACACAACACCACAGAGAAAGAACACACACACAAACACACACATCTAAAAAGAATGACACAGTGTCATGGTTTCAGAAAGATCACTAGATCTCACAAAGTCTGTACAACAAATCAAACTCATTTATGTAGAATACAATTTGACAGTCATAGATGAAGCTATGTTTGTATTCTGAACAAAATAGATAAACCTAATATTATATTTAGTAATACAATTGTTGACAATGTCATGCCACTACCACTTGTAATTCTGGTGGTATGGGCAGGTAACAACACAACACATCCGCCACGCTGATCCTCATCACAAGGGCCCCTCAGGGGTGCGTGCTCAGCCCCCTCCTGTACTCCCTGTTCACTCATGACTGCACAGCCAGGCACAACTCCAACACCATCTTTTAAATTTGCTGATGACACAACAGTGGTAGGCCTGATCACCGACAACAACGAGACAGCCTATAGGGAGGAGGTCAGAACCGTGTGGTGCCAGGACAACAACCTCTCCCTCAACGTGATCAAGACAAAGGAGATGATTGTGGACTACAGGAAAAAGAGGACCGAGCATGCCCCCATTCTCATCGACGGGGCTGCGGTGGAGCAGGTTGAGAGCTTCAAGTTCCTTGGTGTCCACATCACCAACAAACTAACATGGTCCAAACACACCATGACAGTCGTGAAGCGGGCACGACAAAACCTATTCCCCCTCAGGAGACTGAAAAGATTTGGCATGGGTCCTCAGATCCTTAAAAGGTTCTACAGCTGCACCACCGAGAGCATCCTGACTGGTTGCATCACTGCTTGGTATGACAACTGCTCGGCCTCCAACCGCAAGGCACTACAGAGGGTAATTGCGAACAGCCCAGTACATCACTTGGGCCAAGCTTCCTGCCATCCAGGACTTCGATACCAGGCGGTGTCAGAAGAAGAGCCTGAAAATTGTCAAAGACCCCAGCCACCCTAGTCATAGACTGTTCTCTTTGCTACCACATGGCAAGCAGTAGCGGAGTGCCAAGTCTAGGTCCAAGAGACTTCTAAACAGCTTCTACCCCCAAGCCATAAGACTCCTGAACATCTTGTCAAATGGCCATCCAGACTATTCACATTGCCCCCCCCCTCTCCACACCACTACCACTCTCTGTTGTAATCTATGCATAGTCAGTCACATTAATTAACTCTACCAACATGTACATACTACCTCAACTAACCAGTGCCCCCGCACATTGACTCTGTACCGGCACCCCCCTGTATATATTGTTAATTTTTACTGCTCCTCTTTAATTACTTGTTACTTTTATATCTTATTCTTATCCATATTTTTTGAAACTGCACTGTCGGTTAGGGGCTCGTAACCTGTTGTATTTGGTGCATGTGACTAATACAATTTGATTTGATTTGACTTGTAATTCTCATACAGTCCCAGGTGAAATGATGCCGTGTATCCATGTCTCTGTGTGTCATGTATGCATGGGAGAGTCTGTCTATGTAAGGTCATGGATGTTTGATAGTGCAGTTGTTAACCTTTCATGCTGTCGCCATGACTGGAGCATGCTACCGTACTTTGAGCTGTTAGCTTCACAGACGTGTTCTGGCTCATTGTAGACCTGATGTGAGTGTGTGGGCAAATGTGCAGAGCTAAAGCTACAGATGAGGTGGAGGACACAAGCTCTCCATCATGCTATCCCCCAGAGTGTGTGTGTGTCGCCAGAGCCCATCAGAGGATTAGCTCATCCGTATTAGCTCAATCTGACGCCATCATGCATTAACTATACTGAAGTAAAATATAAACGCAACATGCAACAATTTCAAAGATTTTACTGAGTTACCATTCATATCAGGAAATCAGTCAATTTAAATAAATTCATTAGGCACTATTCTATGGATTTCACTTGACTGAGTATACAGACATGCATCTGTGGGTCACAGATACCTTAAATAAAGGTAGGGCCGTGGATCAGACAACCAGTTAGTATCTGGTGTGACCACCATTTTCTTCATGCAGTGCGACACATCTCCTTCGCATAGAGTTGATCAGGCTGTTGATTGTGGCCTGTGGAATGTTGTCCCACTCCTCTTTAATGGCTGTGCGAAGTTACTGGATATTGGCGGAAACTGGAACACGCTGTAGTACACATCAATCCAGAGCATCCCAAACATGCTCAATTGGTGACGTCTGGTGAGCATGCAGGCCATGGGAGAACTGGGACATTTTCAGCTTCCAGGAATTGTGTACAGATCCTTGGGAAATGGGGCCGTGCAATATCATGCCGAAACATGAGGTGATGGCGTCGGATGAATGGCACGACAATAGGCCTCAGGATCTCATCACAGTATCTTTGTGCATTCAAATTTCTATTGATAAAATGCAATTGTGTTCATTGTATGTAGCTTATACCTGCCCATACCATAACCCCACTACCACCATGGGATGGGGCACTCTGTTCACAATATTGACATCAGAAAACCCCTCGACCAAGCCATTCACGTCGTCTGTGGTTGTGAAGCCGGTAGGATGTACTGAAAAATTCTCTAAAAAAGGTGGCTTATGGTAGAGAAATTAACATTAAATTCTCTGGAAACATCTCAGACAGACATTCCTGCAGTCAGCATGCCAATTGCAGGCTCCCTCAAAAGTTAGAACATCTGTGGCACTGTGTTGTGTGACAAAACTGCACATTTTAGAGGCGCCTTTTGTCCCCAGCACAAGGTGCACCTGTGTAATGATCATGCTGTTTAATCAGCTTTGTTTAATCAGCTTCTTGATGTGCCACACTTGTCAGTTGGATGGATTATTTGGCAAAGGAAAAATGCTTTGTATATTTGTAGACAAATTAGTGCCAAAAAATTTGAGAGAAATAAGCTTTTTGTGCTTTTGGAAAATTTCTAGGATCTTTTATTTCGGCTCATGAAACATGGGACCAACACTTTATATGTTGCACTTATATTTTTGTTCAATACACATGAGCTCTTTTAAAACCGCCCATTAAAGAATGGTACAAAAGAATAGTACGAGAGTAGGTGTTCAAACCCATCTGGGGTTAACCAGTAGATTCAACATTGGGACTTTTCATTGTTCTATATTACACACACACACACACACACACACACACACACACACACACACACACACACACACACACACACACACACACACACACACACACACACACACACACACACACACACACACACACACACACACACACACACACACACACACACACACACACACACACACACACACACACACACACACACACACACACACACACACACACACTGTCTGACTTGAGGCAAAGCCCTCAAGCATGTGCAAGGCGTGTGCACTCTGTCCGCACTCTGTCCGCCCAGTCTTTTGACCTTCAAATCACCTACCTCGCCATCCACCCTATTTCTGTTCCTGACTTGGTATGTTTTGGCTAGAACCTGGTTTGTGTGGTGTCGGAATGGGTCACCGAGCTGAAGGGCTTGGGGGCTGGGGTGGGGGTTGGGGTTTAACAAGCCCCCATGCAGATTAAATACCACACTGTACATTCTGCTAGTGTCTGTGAGGAGAGAGGGAAAGGGTGAGAGGTGCATTGTGAGAGAACGGCGGAATAGCACAAGGCATAAAGATGTGTACTGGGAGAGGGACACTACATAGAAAAAGGGAGAGCAGATGGCTAACAGAGACATTTAAAAAGAGAGGAAGACAGAGCGAAATGTATATCACAGTGTCCAGCTGCTCTCTTGTCACTGAGAATAACGATCACTCTCTTTTCATGTTTTTCCCCTTGTTGTAATGGTTCCCTTCTCATACCTTGCTTCTATCCCCCTCTCTCTCTCTCTCTCTCTCTCTCTCTCTCTCTCTCTCTCTCTCTCTCTCTCTCTCTCTCTCTCTCTCTCTCTCTCTCTCTCTCTCTCTCTCTCTCTCTCTCTCTCTCTCTCTCTCTCTCTCGTTCTCTTTCTCTTTCTCTCTCTCTCTCTCTCGTTCTCTTTCTCTCTCTCTCTCGTTCTCTCTCTCTCTCGTTCTCTCTCTCTCTCGTTCTCTCTCTCTCGTTCTCTCTCTCTCGTTCTCTTTCTCTCTCTTTCTCTCTTTCTCTCTCTCTCTCTCCCTCTCTCTCTCCCTCTCTCTCTTGTGGATGCTCAACCTGTCTCTAGTTCTATCATGCTTTCTCCTGGACTTACATGTCTCTCTCTTTTGACCTTTCTCCATCTTTCACATTTTGTTCTGTTATCTCTCTCTCTCTCTCTCTCTCTCTCTCTCTCTCTCTTTCTTCTCCCTCTTCTCTCTCTGTTTCCCACTCTCCCTTAAAGAACCAATGCAGTCAACCATGATTTTACTTGTTTAAAAAAATATTTTCACACAATGACTTTGGAATAATATTGTGAAAATTATGATAATGCCCTTTTAAGTTTAAGAGGTGTTTAAATAGACCAATAAGAAAGAGAGTTCCAAACATCTCTAACAGCTAGTTTTCAGTTTCCCTCTCCCCACACCATTCCCAGACAGTCCTAGCTAAATTCTTGCTTGAGAAATTGCTCATTGCAAAGAAGCTATTTTTGTTTCTCTTTGACCATTTTAATTGAAAGCTCCCAGTAGGGCACTTAATTGTTACCCAGAAATGATTTGATATGGCGATAAAAACAGCTGCATTGAGCCTCTAAGGCTCTGATTTGTGGATTCTGTCACATTTCAGCAGCTGGAATCAATGCTCCATCACATAGTGAGGGAAACAGGCTCTGTGCACCGCATAGTAATGACGTGTTTAATGTCTCTAATGAGATCATTGTACATTGTGCAACTGTTGCCTTTCAAACATAACATCTGTATTTATTATTATGCATCCTTGATAATAAAAAGTAGAATGAGGCATTGCAATTAAGATAAACAAACCTTCATATCATAAAAAGCAGCATTAATTAATATTAATGGGACATGTTTTTACAACATCATCCTTATTTAATACCTACAGCTGCTATAATAGCACTATTTTTCTGACTTCATAGGTCAAGGTCTTGTCCGTGACATTTTTAATCAGTGATTCAGCTCCCTTTTGACGAAAGCAGATGAAGCGTACAGCTGCAGGGTATATTACAAAACATAGACCTACACATGTCTCAAGTAAAGACTCCCTTGGAACCTTATATTGCCCATCCACATGCTCTCACACGCAGCATGATACAAAGGTACACAGATAGAATACTACATGAATTCACACTTAATTAAACACTCCACGCATGTGGAAAATACATGCACTCTCACAAACACACATGGCACACACACTATGACACACAGGCACACACATGGCACACACACTATGACACACAGACACGCCACCCTTTACCATGCTTGACATTTCACCCATTTTGCACCCACCACATGTAAGCTGTCCAATGACATTTAAGCAGCACTGCAGCAGAGAGCGAGGGACAGAGAGAGAGCGAGGGACAGAGAGAGAGCGAGGGACAGAGAGAGAGCGAGGGACAGAGAGAGAGCGAGGGACAGAGAGAGAGCGAGGGACAGAGAGAGAGCGAGGGACAGAGAGAGCGAGGGACAGAGAGAGAGCGAGGGACAGAGAGAGAGCGAGGGACAGAGAGAGCGAGGGACAGTGGGGAGAGGGGGGTCGAAGGGGTTTCCAGGGGTCTCTTTTCCAGAACATTGACCAATGGCTCTATAAATTCTGTCCCCCACATTTCCCTAAATGTTCCATGCCTCCCTCTCCCAACCCTCCTGCATGGTCTTCCATACCAGTTTCTATTACCTCTGCCACTCTTCATTCTTGCTCTTTATTTCTATTTTCTTTCCAATTTTACTCCCTTAGTCGCTCTTTGTTTCTCACCTTCTTCTGCCACCTCACAAACCCTCCCCCCTCCATCTCTCTGTCTCCCCATATCCTTCCTGTCAGAGCAGCGTTTCTGCATCTCTTTATGTTGATCTCACTTTCTTTGTTCCCTCTCTCTCATCTTCCGCTCTTTCCCTATCTGTCTCCCCACCCTCCTCTGTGTTTGGATGAATGATTGAGAGGCTCCATTCGACGACAGCCGCAGGATTGGAACGTCAGTCAACAGGAAATTCTCACTCCTCCCTTGCTGTCGTCAGATCACTGGGAGGCCAGGGGCTCTTTGATCCCCCATAATGCTGCCTGATCGTGGTGTCAGCTCCGACTCTCTACAAACATCTCTCTAGGCACTGTGTGCTGAGATCAATACCACTTTCACGAGGGGGCTTCTCTCCCTGCACCATGTCCTCCGAGCACTTGCATGGCTCAGAGATTTGACATCTGAAAATCCACTCTGTACACCCTTATCAAAACAGTGGAAGTCTGAGTAAGCACACTCTGTAGTTTAACACTGTGCCAAGTGACTGTGTTTGACACTGGCTCTCCGTGTGTCACCAATGACTCTTGCTGTTCTGTCCCATGTGTTTTGACAGGTAGCCCCTCTTAATCACCTTCACCTTGGACAAGACTGTCTGGTTAATACAATCAAAGCAATGAATGTGCTGTAACACACCATTCCTAGGGGAGGCTAAGCACAAGGGCAAGCATGGGCACTACCCTTTCGGTTGTGGTTTTGGAGATCTCTCCATCCTCTTCTCTTGACTTAAACCTGGGTTGTCCACAGTCACTTCCTTTGTTCCAGAGCTCTAGTGCTGTAGCAGAGGCTTGTTGACAAATGATGTCTGTCTCTCACACAGCAGTGCACCTGCAGCACTTTGATGGACTCCCTCTGCATGGGTTCTGGAGCAAGCCCTTCCCTTCCTGTCACTCTCCAGTGATTGATGGATGGGTCCTGGACCGTGGTGCTGTATGCTCCAAACATCACTCTCCCTATAACTGGTACTGGGATCGATCATTTTGGGCCTCAGGCACTGAACTATAACCTCCCTGGTGGTAACTGTAGGTGCATCCTCAGTCTAGACGGGACTAGGATCTCATGAAACAGAGAAACAGATGTCCTGTCACAGTTTAAGTTAAAGTCACAGTGTCTTTCATTCCCCCATGGGGCCTCCACCCAAGTTCGCCATATTTTCAATGGGCAGAAGATGAGCGTCAGCTGTTGTGACAGACATTTCTGCTTTTTTTCTCTTACAACTTGGTTGCGCAATCTTTACCCATGATTAAGTCTAAAGGGTCTCTGATCCGGTCAGACGTCTTAATTAGGGGATGCCAGCTATGACACATCGTAAGCAGTGTGCACTGGCTTTTAGTTATGGGATTGCTTCCAATCAGAAATGTTTCAGCTACAGAAATTAACACAGCAGGAGAGTAGATCTATTAAAGCACACAGTGTGACCTTCAGCGAAACAACTGAATATACACTGCTCAAAAAAATAAAGGGAACACTAAAATAACACATCCTAGATCTGAATGAATGAAATATTTTTATTAAATACTTTTTTCTTTACATAGTTGAATGTGCTGACAACAAAAAATGTGCTCACACAAAAATTATCAATGGAAATCAAATTTATCAACCCATGGAAATCAAATCAAATCAAATCGAATTTTATTTGTCACATACACATGGTTAGCAGATGTTAATGCGAGTGTAGCGAAATGCTTGTGCTTCTAGTTCCGACAATGCAGTGATAACCAACAAGTAATCTAACTAACAATTCCAAAGTTACTGTCTTATACACAGTGTAAGGGGATAAAGAATATGTACATAAGGATATATGAATGAGTGATGGTACAGAGCAGCATACAGTAGATGGTATCGAGTACAGTATATACATATGAGATGAGTATGTAGACAAAGTAAACAAAGTGGCATAGTTAAAGTGGCTAGTGATACATGTATTACATAAGGATGCAGTCGATGATGTAGAGTACAGTATATACGTATGCATATGAGATGAATAATGTAGGGTAAGTACATTATATAAGGTAGCATTGTTTAAAGTGGCTAGTGATATATTTACATAATTTCCCATCAATTCCCATTATTAAAGTGGCTGGAGTTGGGTCCGTGTCAATGACAGTGTGTTGGCAGCAGCCACTCAATGTTAGTGGTGGCTGTTTAACAGTCTGATGGCCTTGAGATAGAAGCTGTTTTTCAGTCTCTCGGTCCCAGCTTTGATGCACCTGTACTGACCTCGCCTTCTGGATGATAGCGGGGTGAACAGGCAGTGGTTCGGGTGGTTGATGTCCTTGATGATCTTTATGGCCTTCCTGTAACATCGGGTGGTGTAGGTGTCCTAGAGGGCAGGTAGTTTGCCCCCGGTGATGCGTTGTGCAGACCTCACTACCCTCTGGAGAGCCTTACGGTTGAGGGCGGAGCAGTTGCCGTACCAGGCGGTGATACAGCCCACCAGGATGCTCTCGATTGTGCATCTGTAGAAGTTTGTGAGTGCTTTTGGTGACAAGCCGAATTTCTTCAGCCTCCTGAGGTTGAAGAGGCGCTGCTGCGCCTTCTTCACGACGCTGTCAGTGTGAGTGGACCAATTCAGTTTGTCTGTGATGTGTATGCCGAGGAACTTAAAACTTGCTACCCTCTCCACTACTGTTCCATCGATGTGGATAGGGGGGTGTTCCCTTTGCTGTTTCCTGAAGTCCACAATCATCTCCTTAGTTTTGTCGACGTTGAGTGTGAGGTTATTTTCCTGACACCACACTCCGAGGGCCCTCACCTCCTCCCTGTAGGCCGTCTCGTCGTTGTTGGTAATCAAGCCTGGAGGTCTGGATTTGGAGTCACACTCAAAATGAAAGTGGAAAACCACACTACAGGCTGATCCAACTTTGATGTAATGTCCAAAACAAGTCAAAATGAGACTCAGTAGTGTGTGTGGCCTCCGTGCCTGTATGACCTCCCTACAACGCCTGGGCATACTCCTGATGAGGTGACGGATGGTCTCCTGAGGGATCTCCTCCCAGACATGGACTAAAGCATCCGCAAACTCCTGGACAGTCTGTGGTTGCAGGCAGCAGAACGTTCTCCACAGCGTCTCCAGACTCTGGCACGTCTGTCACATGTGCTCAGTGTGAACCTGTTTTCATCTGTGTAGAGCACAGGGCATCAGTGGTGAATTGTTGTTCTCTGGCAAATGAAAAACGTCCTGCACGGTGTTGGGCTGTAAGCACAAACCCACCTGTGGACGTCGGGCCCTCATACCACCCTCATGGAGTCTGTTTCTGACCGTTTGAGCAGACACATGCACATTTGTGGCCTGCTGGAGGTCATTTTGCAGGGCTCTGGCAGTGCTCCTCCTGCTCCGCCTTGCACAAAGGCGGAGGTAGCGGTCCTGCTGCTGGGTTGTTGCCCTCCTACGGCCTCCTCCACATCTCCTGATGTACTGGCCTGTCTCCTGGTAGCGCCTCCATGCTCTGGACACTACGCTGACAGACACAGCAAACCTTCTTGCCACAGCTCGCATTGATGTGCCATCCTGGATGATCTGCAGTACCTGAGCCACTTGTGTGGGTTGTAGACTCCGTCTCATGCTACCACTAGAGTAAAAGCACCGCCAGTATTCAAAAGTGCCCAAAACATCAGCCAGGAAGCATAGGAACTGAGAAGTGGTCTGTGGTCCCCACCTGCAGAACAACTCCTTTATTGGGGGTGTCTTGCTAATTGCCTATAATTTCCACCTGTTGTCTATTCCATTAGCACAACAGCATGTGAAATTTATTGTCAATCAGTGTTGCTTCCTAAGTGGACAGTTTGATTTCACAGAAGTATGATTGACTTGGAGTTACATTGTTGTTGTTTAAGTGTTCCCTTTATTTTTTTGAGCAGTGTATTATCAGATCATCTTGGTTCTTCCCTAAGTTCTGCTCTCAGCCATTAAGTGGTTTCACTTTATTTTACAATGGGTAACATTGTGTCTGATAATGACTCTCAGGCTGGACATGACTCTGTCTAACACAGAACAATTTGTGGTGTTTATTTCATGAAAATGCTGTGACCTTCAAATATACACAAAACATTAGGAACACCTGCTCTTTCCATGACAGACTGATCAGGTGAAAGCTATGATCCCTTATTGATGTCCCTTGTTAAATTCACTTAAATCAGTGTAGATGAAGGGGAGGAGACAGGTTAAAAAGTTATTTTTAAGCATGTCAACAATTGAGACATGGATTGTGTATGTGCTCCATTCAGAGGGTGAACGGGCCAGACAAAAGATTTAAGTGCCTTTGAACGGGGTATGGCAGTAGGTGCGGGGCACATCGTGTTGTGTCAAGAACTGCAACAGTTTCCCGTGTGTATCAAGAATGGTCCACCACTCAAAGGACATCCAGCCAACTTGACACAACTGTGGGAAGCGAGTCATGGTCCAGCATCCCTGTGGAATGCTTTCGCCACCTTGTAGAGTCCCTGCCCTGATGAATTGAGGCTGTTCTGAGGGCAAAAGGAGGGGGGAGGGGTGCAACTCAATTTGAGTAAGGTGTTTTTAATGTTTGGTACACTCAGTATATGTTGAGGATTCTACCACTTGATCTTTAGCACACATCCAATCGGAAACACATCACCCCACTGGTAATGATGGGCTTGAGACCTGCAGGGGTTAGGTGGAAACTGTAGACTCATTTTGGCTCCGGAGGCTCGTCTATGAAAGGGTTAGGTCTCATTATGACGGAATAACAGAGCCAGAATGGAGCCACATCCCCACTCAACTGCCCGGAAGCCATAATATTAGTACGTCAGCAGCCTGGCTTATCCCAGTAATTTAATGTATAGCCACGCACATCTCTGAGGGGCTCAGCTTCCCTCCTATCAGCTACACACAGACACACTGGATCGACGAAAAGCCTGCTTCAGCCCAATCACCATTACAGCCCTTTTAAGGTCAAGCTAAAACTGTGTCAATCCATAACTGTTGGAGCCCAAAGCTACAGTGGAGAGTGGGGAGGAGGCGATAAGGTTAAGAGCATGTCCATATTGTGCCCATAGCCCCATATCCCTCATTTCTCTATATTGTATCACTTAAGACAGTGTCATCCGTAGCCCGTAGTGTGAGGTGTCCTTGAGATGACAGAGTGAAAGGACCCCGGGCGCTGGATCTACGTGATGCAAATCCCCTCAACCACAGCTCAGTGGCAGTGCATTACTTTCAGTCCAAATCCTTAACAGGGCACCGAGAGACAACCCAGCACTGGTCCAGGACCTGCTGCTCCATGCTAATCTACACCTCATTGGCTGAGAGGGTATCCAAATAGAACTGACTTAGGGGCACTGTCTGTCTTAGCTGCACTCCAAAAGCCCTGTGCACATTATAATCCTATTCCCCTCTCCAACCCTCCTTAAACTGCACAGTCTAGCCTGTTGAGACGTAGCAGAAGCAACCAGCAGATATAGCCTGCAGACGCCCCTGGGCAGGACTGAAGGGGGAGGAAGGGGGGAGAGTAGGAGGTATGTGGCTTTGTAAAGACAGCTGGAGGGGTCAGAAGAAGAGCGCCAAAAGCGTTGGAGAGAAGCTGTGCTGTGATCAAACACATCTGCCTCGTTTGACACATACGAGAACACACACATGAACACACCCAGGCAGCCAGTATATCAACTCACAAGCACAGTTATGGAAGTTGAAGCTTCCCTCAAACAAACACTAACATACACACTCTGACAGAACAAACACCAACAGACACACTCTGACAACAAAAACCAACAGACACACTCTGACAGAATAAACACCAACAGACACACTCTGACAGAACAAACACCAACAGACACACTCTGACAGAACAAACACCAACAGACACACTGACAAACAAACACCAACAGACACACTGACAAACAAACACCAACAGACACACTGACAAACAAACACCAACAGACACACTGACAAACAAACACCAACAGACACACTCTGACAGAACAAACACCAACAGACACACTCTGACAGAACAAACACCAACAGACACACTCTGACAGAACAAACACCAACAGAAACACTGACAAACAAACACCAACAGACACACTCTGACAGAACAAACACCAACAGACACACTCTGACAGAACAAACACCAACAGACACACTCTGACAGAACAAACACCAACAGACACACTCTGACAGAACAAACACCAACAGACACACTCTGACAGAACAAACACCAACAGACACACTCTGACAGAACAAACACCAACAGACACACTGACAAACAAACACCAACAGACACACTCTGACAAACAAACACCAACAGACACACTCTGACAGAACAAACACCAACAGACACACTGACAAACAAACACCAACAGACACACTCTGACAAACAAACACCAACAGACACACTCTGACAGAACAAACACCAACAGACACACTCTGACAGAACAAACACCAACAGACACACTCTGACAGAACAAACACCAACAGACACACTCTGACAGAACAAACACCAACAGACACACTCTGACAGAACAAACACCAACAGACACACTCTGACAGAACAAACACCAACAGACACACTCTGACAGAACAAACACCAACAGACACACTCTGACAGAACAAACACGAAGGGGGCTTTTACACCAAATTGATTTGGGTTAGTCTGTAGTGGTGTGAGCACTATCCACACTAGGGAGCGCACTAAGCAATGCACTGTGGCTCTCTCAAAAAGGATGTTCTCAGTCCTATTTCATTCCTAGTGTGGTGCGGTTCGCTGCAGGTGAGAAGGCAGTCTGGACCAAACACAGGAAAAGAACCAGAGGTGAGCGGTATTATTGGTTGTTTGACTGAGAGCATTTGATGAAATGCACACAGTACCAGCTGTGGCTGCATAAAACATTCTGTGAATAGCAGAGCAATTATGAGCACATCCGATGCAGGTTAGGGGAGACTGGAGCTGAATATAGCCTATTCACGTGGCAGTTGGAGCGGCTATTCCGCTGTTTCCCCCCACATGTTGTTCGAAGACCAAAGCCAAAGTAAGATGAAGTTTGAGACACACAAGTTATTCTTCCTGATTATCAGAGATGGAGTTAACGTGAGCATTTGTGCCCAATAAACAAATGACATGCATGAACACGTGGTTTTGTTTTGGCATTTTAGTTTGTTTGACATTTGGCAATGTGAGAACACCCGGACCAAAGGGAAAAAATGACAATGTAACAAATAATCAAACCCTGATTCGAACTATAGCTCAGAACTAACAAACACACTCTGACAGAACATACACTAAAAACAATGACAGAATCACAAACATGACAGCATGCAGGTAGGTTAACTCAAGTACACACAAATGCACAAATACTGTACATACAGTGCATTTGGAGAATACCCCACAATACCGTATAATATTTTTTTGCAAATCTATAGAAAATACAACTTTATCACATTTTCATAAGTATTCAGACACTTTACTCAGTACTTCATTGAAGCATCTTTAGCAGCGATTACATCCTCAAGTCAAATCAAATCAAATGTATTTATATAGCCCTTCGTACATCAGCTGATATCTCAAAGTGCTGTACAGAAACCCAGCCTAAAACCCCAAACAGCAAGCAACGCAGGTGTAGAAGCACGGTGGCTAGGAAAAACTCTCCTAGAAAGGCCAAAACCTAGGAAGAAACCTAGAGAGGAACCAGGCTATGTGGGGTGGAGATTATAACAGAACATGGCCAAGATATTCAAATGTTCATAAATGACCAGCAGGGTCGAATAATAATAAGGCAGAACAGTTGAAACTGTTCTTGGGTATGACACTAGAAGCTTGGCACGCTTGTATTTGGGGATTTTCTCCTATTCTCTCAAGCTCTGTCAGGTTGGATGGGGAGTGTCACTGCACAGCTATTTTCAGGTCTCTCCAGATGTTCGATCGGGTTCAAGTCCAGGCTCTGGCTGGGTCACTCAAGGACATTCAGCAACTTGTCCCGAAGCAACTCCTGCATTGTCTTGGCTGTGTCCAGTTGGAAGGTGAACCTTTGCCCCAGTCTGAGGTCCTGAGTGCTCTGGAGCAGGTTTTCATAAAGGATCTCTCTGTACTTTGCTCCGTATATCGTTCCCTTGATCCTGACTATGTGGCTCCAGAGTGACGCAGTGGTCTAATATACTGCATCACAGTGCAAGAGGCGTCACTGCAGTATCTGGTTCAAATCCAGGCTGCATCATATCCGGCCGTGATTGGGAGTCCCATAGGGTTGGCGCACAATTGGCCCAGTGCCGTCCAGGTTTGGCCGGGGTAGGCCGTCATTGTAAATAAGAATTTGTTCTTAACTGACTTGCCTAGTTAAATAAAGGTTACATAAAAAGTATCCTAGTCCCTGCTGCTGAAAAACATCCCCACAGCATGATGCTGCCACCACCAAGCTTCACCTTAGGGATGATCCCAGGTTTCCTCCAGACGTGACACTTGGCATTCAGGCCAAAGAGTTCAAACTTGGTTTCATCAGACCATAGAATCTTGTTTCTCATGGTCCAAGTCCTTTAGGTGCTTTTTGGCAAACTCCAAGCGGGCTGTCATGTGCCTTTTACTGAGGAGTGGCTTAAGTATGACCACTCTACCATAAAGGCCTGATTGGTGGAGTGCTTCAGAAATGGTAGTCCTTCTGGAAAGTTCTCCCATCTCTACAGAGGAACTCTGTAGTTCTGTCAGAGTGACCATCGGGTTCTTGGTCACCTCCCTGACCAAGGCCCTTTTCCCCCAATTGCTCAGTTTGCCCGGGCGGCCAGCTCTAGGACGAGTCTTGGTGGTTCCGAACTTCTTCCATTTAAGAATGACGGAGGCCATTGTGTTCTTGGGGACCTTCAATATTGCAGACATGTTTTGTTACCCTTCCCCAGATATGTGCCTCTACACAATCCTGTCTCTGAGCTCTACGGACAATTTTTTCAATTTCGAGTCTCATAGCAAAGGGTCTGAATAGTTATGTAAATAAGTTATTTCTGTTTTATAGTTTTAATACATTTGAAAATGTTTACAAAAAACCTGTTTTCACTTTGTCACTATGGGGTATTGTGTGTAGATTGATGAGAAAAAAAACATATTTAATACATTTTAGAATAAGGCTGTAACGTAACAAAATGTGGAAAAAGTCAAGGGGTCTGAATACATTACGAATACACTACAGTACACAACATAGCTCAAAGCACACACACACAGATGGCAGAGGACACATGCATGAGCATGTATGTCATACAGTGTGACTGTTATTCCCACAGCATCCTCTCTGTTTCTCAGAGTATCATTACCACAGCGTCATATGTTGACTGGTAGGCAAGCACAGTACGTATGTAATTGGCGCTGGTCCCATGTGGATGTTAATCACAGTGATTATACAAAGAAATTAACATACATATACAACCCCCCCCCCCTTTCACTTAACACTCCCTCCGCCCGTCCAAATTCCCTCATTTCCTTGTTTTGATTTCAATGTCACACTGATGCTATCGCTCTCCCCCTCACAGACTGCCTCTGCAACATGCAATTACACACGCTCCACAGATGCAGATCCCCCTTATCTACAAAGAGAGCAGGAACAGTGCCAATATAGAACTTGCACACAGTCCGCCCAGCCAAGATGATTCACCGCAGGGGTATTTTCCTCTGAACGTGTTTGTTTAGATAATGGTTAGCCACTGTATGAGCAGGATCAACTTCGTCATCACTACAGTATCAGCATCATCAACAACAACAGGGACATTGTCTTCATCCTGTTCAATAACAGTAGTGTAACTGGCGTTATTGGCAAAATATTAACAAATGATGAATGTTGAGATCGGTCTGTTCAAGCATATAGTAAACCTTAAATAATTCATGGTGCAGTTCTCAGGAGTTTAGACCAGTCAGTCCCCTGTATTGTAATGAACCATTAGCTCTGTCCGTGGTGCTCAAACACAGCTCACAGACAGCAGAAACAAGTGGGATGAGGATAGGCTAGGCCTTGTGCTTTGTGCTCTCTCAATCATTCTCTTTCCATCTGTTAGCCTCTCACTTCCTGCTTTCAGTCCCTCTGTCTCTGTCCTTACCCAATTTCCTCTCGTTCTCTTCATGTTCTCGTCTTTCTCTCCCTTTCTCTCTATTCCCCAAAATCGATATAAAATGTCCTCAGTCTCTTTATTTGTCATTCTGTCTCTATCTCTTTCACTCCGTTGTTTCACAGAGGAACATGCATGGCCTGTTCACTGGGAGATGTTTGACCCTCAGGGCAGCTCTCCACACAGAGCAGCTCTGTCCAGCTGTCCCACTCACTGTCATGAGAATGCACACACACACACACACACACACACACACACACACACACACACACACACACACACACACACACACACACACACACACACACACACACACACACACACACACACACACACACACACACACACACACACACACACACACACACACACACACACACACACACACACACATTCACTATAGTACATATAATACATGCCAAACACACTCTAACATAGACACACTCACAGGAACACCAAATTCCAAAAGGAACACTCAATTCCATCACAACTCATGTAGATACTTATACACTGTAATTACCAGCTTATAGCCACTCACTGACAAGAATAATATACACATGCAGAAAAGTTATAATTCTCAACCAACATTGGCCTCACATATGGTACATACTGTGCTGTTCAGGGAACAGTAATATATATATATGCCATTTAGCAGACGCTTTTATCCAAAGCGACTTACAGTCATGTGTGCATACATTCTACGTATGGGTGGTCCCGGGGATCGAACCCACTACCCTGGCGTTACAAGCGCCATGCTCTACCAACTGAGCTACAGAAGGACCACAGTCTCAACACTCCGCACAGTATATTAAATTGTTATTGCAAAGGCACTAGAACACAGTTGCACACACTTACACACACACATACTGTGCACACACACTCTCTCTGCCTGGATTGTCCCCTAACCCCAACCTAACACTTTCAAACACTGATCTAGATGCAGCTTTAACCATATCATGGCAGATAAAGCACTGAGATTATAGGGCAGAGCAGTATTGGGTGGAATAGAAATAATGAAAACATGTGCAGAGCCAGCAGTTTACACTCTCATCCACCTCAGTAGACTAGGCAGCACCTGTAGGTCCTCTCTTTAATGTTCATCATGACACAATGTCACACCCCAGTCAATGTCCTTCTTTCATCTGGTATTATTTGATTCGTTTTTTTACCCATATCTTTCTGTGAATTCCTCAATGGCTATGTCAACCCATCTCTCATCTTTTTAAATGTCAGCATTTTTTTTACCCTTATCTATTACAATCCCTACGTTCCCTAATTTCTATCCCATTCTTTCACCTTGTCACTTCTTTCTTGCCCTCTCCTTTGATATTTGTTCCAGAAATCCATCTCCCCCTCTTATCTCTCTGCCAATTCCTCCTTCCCTTTCTTCTACCTCTTCCTCTTCCATCCTCTGCACTCCATCTTTCTACTTCTACCTGCCCACCTTTCTCACACACATGCTCTCTGTCCCCATCCATCTATTTCTCTCTCTCAAATGAGCCCCTTCTCTCATCTTGCTCCACCCCCCCCCCCTGTCTCTCTCTCTCTGGTCTGTGGTTCTTAATGAAGGTCATGCGGGTGGTGGCAGGTTGTGGTTGTGTGGCCAGCGGACACACCGTGCTGAGAGCTGAGGGGGGGACAGGGGGCACACAGACGGGTCTCTCTGGCCTCCACGTTCCATTGTATCAGCCCTCCACAGATAATGACCATTTAATTAAAGACTCATTTAATGGTGAACGCTAGTCAGAGACAGGAGAAAGGAAGGACAGATGGGGAGTGAGTGTTGTTTGGCAAAATAATAAAGAGGAGTAGAGATGAAGGGAAGGTGGAGACTGATGGGTGTAGGTTGGCATGAACGTGATGGAGAAAATAATTGTTGGAATAGAGTGAAGATGAAAGCAAAGCGTGTGTGTGTGTGTGTGTGTGTGTGTGTGTGTGTGTTGGATGGGAATGGGGTTCAGAGGGATTTGAGGGGATGTAATTAGTAAACAGATGAACTGCTTGGTGCTATATCAACAGGTCCCAGACTAGAACAAAGATAATTACAAATTCATTAACTTCTTTGGGACTGGGGGGCAGTACTGAGTAGCTTGGATAAAAAAGTGCCCAGAGTAAACTGCCTGCTACTCAGGCCCAAAAGCTACAATATGCATATAATTTGCATATATAATTTGGATAGAGAACACTCTGAAGTTTCTAAAACTGTTTGAATGATGTCTGTGAGTATAACAGAACTCATATGGCAGGCAAAAACCTGAGAAAAAATACAACCAGGAAGTGGGAAATCTGAGGTTTGTAGTTTTTCAAGTCATTGCCGATCGAATATACAGTGTCTATGGGGTCATATTGCACTTCTTAAGGCTTCCACTAGATGTCAACAGTCTTTAGAACCTTGTTTGAGGCTTCTACTGTGAAGGAGGAGAGAATGAGAGATGTTTGAGCCAGAGGTCTTGTAGAGTGCCATGAGCTGATCACGCGCATGCCTGTGAGAGGTAGATGCGTTCCATTGCATTTCTAAAGACAAAGGAATTCTCAGGTTGGAACATTATTGAAGATTTACGTTAAAAACATCCTAAAGATTGATTCTATACATCGTTTGACAAGTTTCTACGAACTGTAATAGAACTTTTTTGACATTTAGTCTGACAAAGTGATCGCGCATTATGCATTTGGATTACTGGGCTAAACGCGCGAACAAAAAGGAGGTATTTGGACATAAATGATTGACTTTATCGAACAAAACAAATATTTATTGTGGAACTGGGATTCCTGGGAGTGAATACCGATCAAGATCATCAAAGGTATGTGAATATGCCTCCCGGGTGGCGCAGTGGTTAAGGGCGCTGTACTGCAGCACCAGCTGTGCCATCAAAGAATCTGGGTTCGCGCCCAGGTTCTGTCGTGACCGGCAGAATCTAGGAGGTCCGTGGGGCGACGCAGGGCTTGGCCGGTAGGGATGTCCTTGTCTCATCGCGCACCAGCGACTCTTGTGGCGGGCCGGGCGCAGTGCGCTCTAACCAAGGATTCCTCCAACACATTGGTGCGGCTGGCTTCCGGGTTGGATGCGCGCTATGTTAAGAAGCAGTGCGGCTTGGTTGGGTTGTGTATTGGAGGATGCATGACTTTCAACCTTCGTCTCTCCCGAGCCTGTACGGGAGTTGTAGCGATGATAGTAGCTACTAAAAACAATTGGATACCACGAATTTGGGGAGAAAAAGGGGTCAAATTTAAATAAAATAAAATATAAAAAAAGGTAAGTGAATATTTATAACGCTATTTCTGACTTTTCTGATACCTCCTTCTTTGGAAAATGGCTGGATGTTTTTCTGTGACTAGCGCTGAACTAACATAATCGCAAGGTTTGCTTTCGCCGTAAAGCCTTTTTGAAATCTGACACAGCGGTTGCATTAATTGTTCTTGTTATGTCCATGCATAACACATAACACTTTTATCAATGTTTATTATGAGTATTTGTGTAATTTGATGTGGCTCTTTGCACTTTCACCAGATGTTTGTTTGAGACAATGCATTTCTGATCATAACACACCAATTTCAAATGAGGTTTTTGGATGTAAAGATTAACTTTATCGAACAAAACACACATTTATTGTGTAACATGAAGTCCTGTGAGTGCCATCTGATGAAGATCATCAAAGGTTAGGGATTACTTTAATCGCTATTTCTGATTTTTGTGAGCCCTCTCCTTGGCTGGTTTTCCATGACTAGGTACTGACCTAACATAATCGTTTGGTGTGCCTATTTGAAATTGGACACTGTGGCTGGATTTACCAGAAGTTTATCTTTTAAATGGTGTAAAATACTTGTATGTTTGAGGAATTTTAATTATGGGATTTCTGTTGTTTTTGAAGTTGGCGCCCTGCCATTTCACTGGCTGTTGGTGAGGTGGGACGCTACCGTCCCACATATCCCAGAGAAGTTAAAGATGACCTGCCTGTCCCTGCACTTCTGCTCAGGCATGGAGGGAGACAGCAGAGGCTGCTATGGAATTAAAGATAACCAGCCTGTCCCTGGACTTCTGCTTCAGCCAAGGAGGGAGACAGCAGGGGCTGCTATGGAATTGAGCCTTCCTCCTAGCTCAATAACAAGTGTCTGCAGGCGCACGTGTCAAATCAATTTTGATTTGTTACATGCTTCGTATAAACAGGTATACACCAACAGTGAAACATTTACTTACAGACCCTTCTCAATAATGCAGAGCAAAAATTGAGTCTGAAATAGTCTGTTGTACCCTGTTCAGAGTTAGTAGTGTCCTCATTAGTACATTGAGCACTAAAAGAGCCCTCGTGAGAGTGCTTGCAAAGCGTTGCTGGATCAGTATCCGATATGCTTAATTACACTGAGAGACATCTCCTGTAATAACAACTGTCGCTCCCAGAGAAACAGGTTTACCATTGTTGCTGCGCGGTGACCTGCCAGAGATCCCATTGGTCCCTATGGGGTGGTGACCCCCAGTCCCGTCCACTCCACCCACCTCTCCTGGCTGCTTCAACAACTCTGTCAAGGCCCTGCAGAGAGAAAGACAAGTGTTAGGTTAAAGATCACCCATCAGTAAGACGAGAGAACATTGTGTCAAATCGATTGAGATCACCATAGAATAAACTCCTTCTACAACATCAAATCAAATGGAAGTGTGCTGCCATAATTTCCTAGTCTGTGTTATTTGATCACAATAAAAGCCCTCTTATATGTGATGGTGTGTAAAACAAACACTTTAATCGTAGTGTAGTATGAGTCCCTGACGTGATCTTCCTGTCTGAGTTGGCGCCCCTCCTTGGGTTGTGCCGAGGCGGAGATCTTTGTGGGCTATACTCGGCCTTGTCTCAGGATGGTAAGTTGGTGGTTGAAGATATCCCTATAGTAGTGTGGGCGCTGTGCTTTGGCAAAGTGGGTGGGGTTATATCCTGCCTATTTGGCCCTGTCCGGGGGTATCATCGGATGGGGCCACAGTGTCTCCTGACCCCTCCTGTCTCAGCCTTCAGTATTTATGCTGCAGTAGTTTATGTGTTGGGGGGCTAGGGTCAGTCTGTTATATCTGGAGTACTTATCCTGTCTTATCCGGTGTCCTGTGTGAATTTAAGTATGCTCTCTCTAATTCTCTCTTTCTCTCTCTCTGAGGACCTGAGCCCTAGGACCATGCCTCAGGACTACCTGGCATGATGACTCCTTGCTGTCCCCACTCAACCTGGCTGTGCAACTGCTCCAGTTTCAACTGTTCTGCCTGCGGCTATGGAACCCTGACCTGTTCACCGGACGTGCTACCTGTCCCAGACCTGCTGTTTTCAACTCTCTCGAGACAGCAGGAGCGGTAGAGATACTCTTAATGATCGGCTATGAAAAGCGAACTGACATTTACTCCTGAGGTGCTGACTTGTGTTGGGGAATAATCAGAATTAGTTGGTAACATAGGTAAGATGTTTTATATTCATCATATGTTTGTAAGTTACTTCTCATCAGAATGTTTATTTTTGTATAATACTGTGGCCGGGTTTGCAGTTATCTGTTCTCTGTCAGGGCTAAGTTACTTGGGCCGGAGAGAGGGGAGAGGTCAAGCGTTGTCACGGTTTTCATATGGTGAAGGAGAGTCGGACCAAACTGCAGCGTGTATATTGCGATCCATATTTAATCAAACAACGTAAACACGAATAAACACAAACACTACAAAACAATAAACGAAACGAAAACCGAAAACAGCCTATACTTGTGTCAACTAACACAGCACATGGACATCAAGACACTCAGGACAATCACCCACAATACAACCAAAGAATATGGCTGCCTAAATATGGTTCCCAATCAGAGACAATGATAAACACTTGCCACTGATTGAGAACCACTTCAGACAGCCATAGACTAACCTAGAACACCCCACTAAGCTACAATCCCACTATCTACACACCACATACAAAAACCCATGTCACACCCTGGCCTGACCAAATACATGAAGAAAAACACAAAATAGTACGACCAGGGCGTGACAAGCGTGTATCTCTTGGCTCCACAATGTCTGTGTGCCAGTCAATGTGTCTCTGTGATCTTGTCAAGATAGGGTGGATGTGATATATGCCTGTTGATATGAGGATTTGTTTTATGGTTCTGAGTTTGAAAAAAGAGCATAGTTTAGGAGACAAAGCTGAACGATAAATTATGGCCAATGTTGTCTGGCTATGTGTGTCTTTGCTATAAAGGATCTCAGTTGCAATGTGTAAGGGACTCTCAGAGAATTCATTTATAGACACTGAATTGATCTGAGAGTCACAGGGTTGTGATGGAGCTCATATAATTAAATATGGACTTTATGATAACTCTGACTTGTGTGTGGTTTGCTCTCATGATTTGGTAAATACAGGAAATTTCCACGACACTTGCTGCACCCTCGACAACTACTGTGATTATTATTATTTGACCATGCTGGTCATTTATGAACATTTGAACATCTTGGCCATGTTCTGTTATAATCTCCCCCCGGCACAGCCAGCAAAGGACTGGCCACCCCTCATAGCCTGGTTTCTTCCTAGGTTTTGGCCTTTCTAGGGAGTTTTTCCTAGCCACCATGCATCTACACCTGCATTGCTTGCTGTTTGGGGTTTTAGGCTGGGTTTCCGTACAGCACTTTGAGACATCAGCTGATGTAAGAAGGGCTTCATAAATAAATTTGATTTGATTTATAGTACTGACAGCTGGAACTTTTCAAAGAAATCGGTTGAATTTAAATGGTACATGCCTGCTGACAGCTCACCTGGCTAGACATGAGCCCCAGACAGTAGGTCAGTAGTGTTGTGATAGGAACTAGGGTTAATATGTAGATCGTGCTGACAGACTGATGACAGCAGGTATAGACAAGGACTAAGTCCCGAGGCCGTGCTGAAATACTGTCCCTCTGTATTTCATGCTTTTCTTTTCACTTGTTGGGTTTCTCTCTAAAATGCCCTCCAGTCACCCATTCAGCAGTACACAAACAAACACTCTACTCCTTAACTCATCACCACCAGTTAGTGTCTGTCTTTCTGGCTAGTTTCTGTCTTTCTCACTCATTACCTTTGTTTCATCCATCTCCTACTTGGCTAAAGCATTTCTCTCTCTTTCTCATCCTCTCTCTGTTTTCTTTCTCTCGGGCGTTGCTGAGGGTGCAGTTATTGTGGAGTGCTGGTTGTTCCACCTTCTCAACACAGCTGTCAGCTCTCTGAACCCGTATTCGAACCCCCCAGGACTGTCACATCTCCTAGCTAATGTAAAGATGTAAAGGGATGATGTGATTTGATGTGAGAACATTGCAACACTTTTCAGAAAAATTCCCAGAGCCCTCTCTTAGGCTCAGACATTACAAGGGCAAGGAAATGTTTACACCACGATGGCAGCCAAATGCCCTGGCGAATCCCATGCACAGATACATTCCCATGCACAGCCAATCGGGATCTGTCTCTTTTATCATAAGAACCTGGGGAAAGGGTTTGGTTGGATGAGCCAGTGTTCCTCAAACACAATTCTCGGGGCTGACAGAACTATTTCCCTGGGTGTTGTTTCAAACATTACGTTCTCACTGCCAGAATGTTACAAAGGAAATTGTGTTAGATAGCTCTGCCAGTCCTACTGCATTGGTCAAATGTCAACTACTTAGAAAAAAGCTTGGATTGTATGGCTTTGTACATTTCAAAAAGCCCTTGTAGTTTGTCACTGAAGATGTTCATTGAGGAATTAGTCTGTTTAGTCTCTCTCTTTCTCTCTCTTTCTCTCTCTCTCTCTCTCTCTTTCTCTCTCTCTTGTTCTCTTTCTCTCTCTCTCGTTCTCTCGTTCTCTCGTTCTCTCGTTCTCTCGTTCTCTCTCTCTCTCTCTCTCTCTCTCTCTCTCTCTCTCTCTCTCTCTCTCTCGCACACATTGTGCCACTGTTAAGAGAGGGGGAAAGCTTGTTTTCCAGATTCGATACATTACAGGGGTTATCTTGAGGTTGCGTCAGATAGGGCCACAGATGAGATTAATTTGCAGTTTAATTACTTAAAATGGATTGTGTGCTGTAATACAAGAAAGGAAATGAATCGATTAATGAATTAAAGATAACCATAAAGTTTTGTGCTCCCTCATCAGCAGTAGTGTGTCAGCAGAAAGGAGAAAAGTTAAGTTGGGAAAGTTTAAGTTCGACCTTAGGGGCTTTACTGTATGAGGCAAGATCCTGGAATTTCTTGAGGCAAATCATTTCTATTTCCTCCATATGCTGGTTGGTCGGTCCTGATGATGATGACTTCTGTAGTACTGCAGTGTCTGAGGTTTCCACAGGGTTGACTTGTCAGTTGCTATGAGGGACATTTGAAGGGAACGAACACGTGAAAACATGGACAGGTGGAAACTCAGCACTTACTGGGCTGGTAAAATTCATAATGGTTACAAATCGAAAGAGCTTAAAGCCTCTGTGCAAATGTGTTTTTTGGCGCACCAATTAAATATGGATGGTAATTACATCAAATTGATAATAATCTATCCATCATCTTCTCAACCAAGCGCAAATCTTGGCTGTGCGCAATCATTGATTATTCAGTGGTTTATGGAAAAAGATGATCTTAAATCATGTTCACACAGCATGTCAACTTAAAGGGAAACATGTTGCCCTTAATTAAACCATTACTATTCAGTAAAGTAATTATTACGATTGTCTTGTATTAATTAGAGATGTATAAGCCTCGAACCATCCTTTTGAAAGTCCCCCCAACTAGGTTCTCACGCTACATTTATATGGAGACTTGATTACACACAGGTGGATTGTATTTATCATCATTAGTCATTTAGGTCAACATTGGAACATTCAGAGATCCTCACTGAACTTCTGGAAAAAGTTTGCTGCACTGAAAGTAAAGGGGCTGAATAATTTTGCACGCCCAATTTTTCAGTTTTTGATTAGTTAAAAAAGTTTGAAATATCCAATAAATGTCGTTCCACTTCATGATTGTGTCCCACTTGTTGTTGATTCTTCACAAAAAATACAGTTTTATATCTTTATGTTTGAAGCCTGAAATGTGGCAAAAGGTCGCAAAGTTCAAGGGGGCCGAATACTTTCGCAAGGCACTGTAGTTAAGTTACACTGAGTTAAGTTTGTGAGTTGCTTCACTCATTGATGGATGCTACAGTGTAGTGCACGCAGGTTTGCAGAGTAAAATGAATTAGACTGTAGTAAGGTCTGATACTCAAAGCTGGATTCCTCTGGTATTGTTCAAGCATGAATCCAATTATGCTAATGATAACTACTGTTGTGATTTCAACCATCTGTAGCTAATTGTTTAGTTTCTTGCTGATGCACTACACAAGAACAAAGGCATGAGGCAACGCTACTTCTATTACTTTTCTTAGATCTGGGCTCTGGGATCGGCATGAAGGTCCTGTTACTCTGAGATTGTATCATCACCCTAGTGGAGGCAGTGGAGGTTCAGGTTGGAGTTGAAGCCTACCCATCTCCTCTGCACTCCCTGTGGGTGGTAAGGGTGAGGCCTGCCTATCTCCTCTGCAACCCTGTGGGTGGTAAGGGTGAGGCCTGCCTATCTCCTCTGCACTCCCTGTCGGGGTAAGGGTGAGGCCTACCTATCCTCTGCACTCCCTGTGGGTGGTAAGGGTGAGGCCTGCCTATCTCCTCCGCACTCCATGTGGGTGGTAAGAGTGAGGCCTCCATAACTCTCCACTCTCCATGTGTGGTAAGGGTGAGGTCTCTTTATCTCCTCTCAACTCCCCATGGGTGGTAAGGGTGAGGACTCTGTCTCCTCCACTCCCTGTGGGTGGCAAGGCCACAATCAAAGTGAGTGTATTAGTTCATTACCACCAGACAGCTGGAGCCTACTGAGCAGAAGAGGCCTGCTGTGACCCCCTGCAGTCTCAGCCAGGAGCCAGGGTGTCTCACTGTTTACCTCTAGCTGCTGTCCACTACTGCACAGTACAGTAAAATAGAATATAATTCAGATTTAATCATTTTGTTTATTGTCCTTTCAAGGCGGAAATTGCAGAACACTTCTGCATGTTTATATCACCTTTACTGTCCACTGCTCTGGGGTATGTTTGAAACCCTTTGTTCTTGTCACACCAGTGTGACCAGTGCCACACCACTGTCACACCAGGTTAGTGTGTTTTTGCTTGCCTCTACCATCCACCACTACCTATAGTGTTTGTTATTACGCTTTGTCTTATTTCTACGTGGGGTTTTATCTGCGGCACCCCACCTCGTGTTCAGTCCACCGGGGTTATTATGAGGACACCCCACTGAGTCACCCCCAAATCCCACTGAGGGTGTGCTGCCGAGGCTAACAAGAAAAGTTTCCCAAACAAAAAGATAAAATAAACCCTCCAGCGCAGAAAACTAATTCTGGACTGCATGGTGCGACAATGGCTTGGTTCACATTATTTCACTCCCTAAGTGATTTGATTTGATTTGAAGTGCCATCATAGAGCCCAACAGCCAGCTTCACTCACCAGGCGTAAAAGTTGAGTCATTTTGTACACATTCCTCATCTGGAGCTCTGCTCTTTCTTTGTCTTGGTGTTCTAGGCTGACAGAACCAACAGCTCTCCCTCAACCCTGTCTCCCTTGATCAACAATTCAGGCTGTGTCTCCATGGTGCTCGCTAAGGGAGGGATGTAGTAGCATAAATGACACCCTGTGTTTTGGGTACTGAGTCTCCCACCCCGCGGTGCTCAGAGCCGAGTTCCCTCTCAACCAGGGAGGCTGACGCTGTAGCTACCACTGCCAGATAGTGAGCCCCACCAGTATTAGTGCCTGCAGCTGCCTGCCACTGTCTTCCCTACTTTGGTATTGGACGCGACAGCTGCCAAATAGTGCCTCTTAGCATGGCTGTGTGACTATGCCAGGGTATGTTTATGTTTGTATTTGGGTGGGCATGACTGTGCTGTCTGCAGTGGCCTAGTTCCCTTCTATAGTGTGTGTGTGTGTGTGTGTGTGTGTGTGTGTGTGTGTGTGTGTGTGTGTGTGTGTGTGTGTGTGTGTGTGTGTGCACTGTATGTGGGTGGGTGGGCATGACTGTGCTGTCTGCAGTGGCCTAGTTCCCTTCTATAGTTTCTGAAGCTACTTCTCCAAAACACACACACACACACACCATTTGTTACACCCTTCATCATTCCTAGGATGAAAAGTACCTCATTCACATTCAACCATTGGATAGGCTGGACTCTGGAGGAGCACCTCTTAGATCAAGCTTGGCTTTGGGCAAAGATGTCATGGGAGCTAGGGTTGAATATATTCCCTGTATCTTACCAATGTTCCATTCCGAGAATAAATTACATTTCTCCCGGGAAACCCGATATTTTCCACCAAAACCGAAAGTGTAATTCAAAAGCATTATAAAGCATATAAATAGTTTGATAGAACATTCTTGCCTGATGCTACCTGAGCCTGATGAGCCAGACATGAAATACATTTTATGAGCGCTACATTAACAACATTTAATGAGCCCAAAATAATAAAAATCACAAGTGATTGTGCCATTAACCCAATACATAGGCCTATATGAAATAGACTACTGCTCATTATGTACGACATAAAAAACATAAAAGCCCATAGATAGCTGTATGCTCTCTTGGGTAAATACATGCAACTAGCTCCAGTAGGCTAATCTGTTTGAGTGTGAACTGTATTACTGTACTGTATTGTATTATATGGACTGGAATTACACACCTCGTTCAACCCATGATAAAGCAGGGAGAGAACATGCAATTCTGGTGCAGCACATCTGGCCTACAAAGTTACAATTATAGGCTAGCGAAAATTATTTAAATGTCTAAATTTAACAGGGCCTATTTGTATAATTCATAATATTTCCCCTAATGTTATTAGCCTACTTCCTCTTTCTCTCTCTATTGTTACATCATTCCTTCATCGCTTTCAACAGTTAAATGGAATATGTTTTGTTGTCCTTATCGTCATCATTCTAAAGGCATGCTTGAATAATATGGGACTAGAATTAAATGCAGAAGGCTTTACAGTAAAAAAAAACAAGGTGACCCCGAAAGCCAGCTGGAGATGGGTAAATTAGATGCTGCAGCAAATGAAGGCCTACCTGTCACTAGAAAAAAAGTGACCGTGGTGAGATGAGGTCTACATGCATTATGAACTGCTCTCAATACTGTCCCCACCCTGAGCGTTGATGATTCAACATGTAGAGGCCTTAGAGAAGACAGATTTAGACATCACATATCATTCAAGTTCCATTTCACGCTTGCTTTTCATATAAATCATTTATTATAATTGACCTGTTTCTCACAGTTATTTATCCCAGGAAAGGGGAGTGGTTTTTGGGCAGTAAATCGTGGTACCCGGGTTCCTGCCATTCAACCCAAATGGGAGATAATTCATTTCAACCACTGACTCCTACTCAAATGAAAGTTGGGTCTTTAGGACACACAGACCCTCTCCCAGGGATACAGTCATCCCAGGAGGACACACTAAGGTCCACATGGCCCTATCTAAGTGACGCCACAGACTGGCCGTCTTCTGACCATCATCCCCATGACAACCTGCCCCAGCACATAGCCTTATCGCTTCCTGACCCATCATCAGCTCTATCACACACATCCATCTCCACTGTATGGACAAGTGATCAATGTCGCCCCTGACATTTTCCTATGGATCTGTTCCAGGCCCATACTGGCCGTGTCATGCCTAAGATGTCACTGTATATTACCCACCTGCCACGGGGCTCAGGGTTTTGATGACTTAACAATAGCATCGTTCCATTCGCCATGTCAATGTAATGGCCCTGTAATAGCCTGGCTAACGAACCTGTTTTTGACTGCAGGGACACATGGCGTAGTGGCCATGTGCTCTGCTGAGTGCTGTGGCTGTTCCCCGTTCCCTGTGTCCGGCCCGCTTGGTCCATCCCCATTTCATAAAGCCCATTTAAAGCTGATTGTTATCAGTCTCCTGCATGGGATCAGGGGGATGTTTTGTCACGCCGCGTATCATAATGAATGTTGGGAGAGCAAATAGCGGTGTTCCTAAATGCTCTGTGGTGATTTATTACGCCTCTCACAGGGGAATCTCACATATCTAATTAGTCATACCTCTGTCCTGACCCTCCTGCCATCAACACACAGACACATTCAAAATCCTATTGTCCATAACCCCGTAACCTAACCCTAACATTAACCCTAACGTTAATCCCTAACCCTAAGTCTTAAATCTATCGTTAACCCTAAGCCTAACTTTAACCCCAACCCTAAACCTAACCCTTAAGCTTACAACAGCGTATGAAAGAATTCAAGCCATGAAAAAATGTCCAGACTTTTCAAAATTGTTTTCCTACCTTGCCAGGACATTCTGGTGACTTGTCAGGACATTGTAGTCCTAATAATGTAGGAAAACATGTACACACACACACACACACACACACACACACACACACACACACACACACACACACACACACACACACACACACACACACACACACACACACACACACACACACACACACACACACACACAGCCACCACTAACATTGAGTGGCTGCTGCCAACACACTGTCATTGACACTGACCCAACTCCAGCCATTTTAATAATGGGAATTGATGGGAAATGATGTAAATATATCACTAGCCACTTTAAACAATGCTACCTTATATAATGTTACTTACCCTACATTATTCATCTCATATGCATATGTATATACTGTACTCTACATCATCGACTGCATCCTTATGTAACACATGTATCACTAGCCACTTTAACTATGCCACTTTGTTTACTTTGTCTACACACTCATCTGATATGTATATACTGTACTCGATACCATCTACTGTATGCTGCTCTGTACCATCACTCATTCATATATCCTTATGTACATGTTCCTTATCCCCTTACACTGTGTATAAGACAGTAGTTTTGGAATTGTTAGTTAGATTACTTGTTGGTTATCACTGCATTGTCGGAACTAGAAGCACAAGCATTTCGCTACACTCGCATTTAACATCTGCTAACCATGTGTATGTGACAAATAAAATTTGATTTGATTTGACACACACACACACACACACACACACACACACACACACACACACACACACACACACACACACACACACACACACACACACACACACACACACACACATAAGCTCATAGCTTGCACACACACACACACAGGTGGGTATACCTCATACAATACATAAGATCAAAGTATTTCCATGCATGTACAGAGTTAGGATACTCTCAGAATACAGAATGTCACAATGTTTATTCAAATACACCCACACATATGAGTACACTTTCCTCTAAGCACTTTACCCAAAAGCCAAAATAAACACTTCAATGCTTTTCACGAACAATAAAATAACTTCCCTCCTGCAGTGCAGAGTGAAATCAAATGATGCATCTTATGAGCCCCCACATTCAGCCTCGCTGAGCAAAGGATGACTCCAACTTTCCGCCATTATTAATGCATGGGGGCTTGAATGGAGCCATGTGTCGTCTGCGGCTGGCCTTGTGGGACCGAAGCCAATGTCCGTCACTTCATGTCAGTCACTGCGCACTGAGTGTACTTTGGTGTTCGATAACGCTCTATTGGAAAATATGAGACCTTAGACAGTGTTTCACTGACAGCCAGGAGCTCGTCTGATTTGTGGATCTACTCAGTGAGCAACAGCAAACCAACAGAGACAGTGAGGGGTTGAAATATTGTTTCCTGGGGACAAGCACTGCCATCCATCTTTTGAGGCTTGAACACAGAAACTATACAGAGGAATACATACGAGGGCACAGCCATTATGGCTCTGATGTGGACACTGTACTCAAAGATGCCAACAGATGAATGACATTTAAGGCCTCACTGCAGAAACTGGGTTTAAGCATGGACGCAGGTGCAAATCCATAATGGTTCCAGTGTGGAGCAGTCATGCACAATCTTCCATTTACCTTCTGTGGAGACCCACCTGCTTACACATGCACACACAAACACACGTGTTCATAATAATTGATTCTGTGTGCACTTCACACAAATATTGGCAATGCACCACTTACATAAATACACCAGCCGGAGACCTATGAAGTCATGGTTGCTAATGTGTATACACACACACACACACACACACACACACACACACACACACACACACACACACACACACACACACACACACACACACACACACACACACACACACACACACACACACACACACACACACACACACACACACACACACACACACACACACACACACACACACAGATGGGTATACCTCTCACAATACATAAGATCAAAGTATTCCCATGCATGTACAGAGTTGGGATATTCTCAGAATACAGAATGTCATGATTTTTATTCAAATGCACCCACCCAAATACCAATGTGAGGGGGAGAAATAGTGTGAGCATACTCAGGACAATATCCTATTGCATATTACACTCACATCAAATTGTTGCTTCTCATTTTTCCTAATAGCAAAAACATGCCTTATCTGAATACTCTTTCTACATGAGTGAAAGTGTATCTACTGGGTGGGTCACATCAATGACTGTAATTTTTCAACCTGTCCAACCTTTCTCTCTCTCTCTCTCTCTCTCTCTCTCTCTCTCTCTCTCTCTCTCTCTCTCTCTCTCTCTCTCTCTCCCTTCCCCACTCTCAGGTCTTCCATGCAGTCCTTGAGCTATGTCCACTGACTGTATCGGTATGCTACAGTCATTCAGCAATTAAATTGAGTATCCGTCCTCTGTGTGACTCCATTCCCCTCATAGTGACTGATTGGCATGACAATAATATTCATGCCTTGACAAATGAGTTTAAAGAGACAATAACAGAACGCCACGGGAGAGAAAATGTAGCCATGAAAAATGAACATCCACCAAATAACCTCTGATAACATGCCAATTAACCTCTATCTCCTTCTATAGTTAATCTCCACGTTCCCACAGACCCTCCCTCTCTCTCCCTTTCTCATGCTCTCTCTCTCTCCCTCCTTCCCTGTTACGTGTGCTGTTTAGCTGCGCTCAGCTTCACCTGTCAGCTTGGATCAGGGCTCTCTGGAGCAGCAACATGACAAACTGGCCTCTGATTCACACACACACACACACACACACACACACACACACACACACACACACACACACACACACACACACACACACACACACACACACACACACACACACACACACACACACACACACACACACACACACACACACACACACACACACACAGAGGACATTATTGGGCAAACTTCACTCACTCACAGACAAACACACACTCACAGATTTGGCCTTTTACACACAGAAACATACATTGGCTTAAAAAGTTGTCCATTTCTACAGAGGCACACAAAGACATAGTTTTAGACAGATGTGGCAGCAAACTGTAGGATCATTAAAGAGTTAGACATATGCATACCTACATTCCTACATTTTGCACACATATTTTGTGTACTGGCATCTACTGTATACTGTAAAACATACATTTAACAAGCAACGCTTAAAGTCAAGATGTGTGAAGGCAGCTGGTACATTTTGTTCTATGGCAGGCATGGCCACTCACAGCCAGGAGATCATAAAGCAATCACTTTAGTGCTTTAAAATGCTAATATATGCAATATCCTGCTAAAGGGGCTGAACCAGCTTTACCATACTCCCCCACTCACTCTGTCTGTTTGTGTCAAATATCCCAGAGCACACCCCCTCCTCTATATCTCTCTCTCTCTCTCTCTCGCTCTCTCTCTCTCTCCTGCCATTCCCTTTTCATCTCCTTGTCCCTCACTCCATCTCTTTCATATTATCGCTCGTTCTTTCATTTCTTATCTTTCTCTCTCCTTCCTTTCTCTCTTCCTCTAAGTGATGACTGTCCCACCTGCTAAGCCGTTGATAATGTATCCCGTCATTAAGGGGATTTATGGCTAGTCCCTCCCGCAGCATGCTGACATCTCCCACTCACAATCAATACTCCTTTATGCAGTCTTCTCGCAGGGCTGTCCTGCTGTTTACCCAAACACAACTCTTCGTAGCCAGGGTCAGCTCACACATCCTCTCACACCCACACCCAAATATTCAACCAAACGCACAGAAACACACTTACAGACGGCTAAACCAAACTGGGCCGAGGCCAGCCCAGCCAAGCCAGACAGAGTCATTTGGGCCAACGGTCCCCAAGCTCATAAAGAGGTGGCCAGCCCAGCGTGTCAGGCGGCACAGACAGCACATACACAATTGTCAAGTGCTCTGCGTCACACGGAGCGAGGGATCACGGTTAGAGCAGTGGTTAAATAAAACGGCACCGCTGGCAGAGGAGCAGTTCATATGCTTTGGTCTAGTGACCTGCTGTAATGCAGAGCATCCATCTGTTTGCTGAGGAGACATGGTGTATTTGTATTTTTGGTGTGTGTGTCTGTGTGTGCGAGCGTGCGTGCACTTTAATAATGTGCGCGTGACGACTGTGTACGTAAGTTGTGTGCATGTTAATTTGCATGAAGGTGCTGTATTTGTCCAGTGATTTAGTGTTGTGTGTTTTTCTTCCTGCGTGTTTTTGTGTTTGCCCCCGTGTCAAACTAAGTGAGCACATCATACACTCATCGCTCTTCAGGGCTGCAGACGTCAGAAAGAGTTTTGGGAGGAAGCAAAGAGACACGCTACATCAGACAAGAGACGGAAAAAAGAGCCACTCAAAATGGGAGGGGAAGGAGGGACTTGTTGTTTTTACACGTGCCGCAGTATTGTCTGCTCATGTTTGTGGTGGCGAGGGTATTTGGAGCAGATGGAATGCACTGGGATGAGAGTAGAAAACGATCATGTCTGTCGAGCCACACAACAGACACTTCCTGTTTTCGTACAGACTTGTACAGTCTTTGCACCTGCCAGAAACCGAGGATTGGTTTTGAATTGAAGGCTGCGGCATCTAGAGGAGGACGGCTCTCAGAAGTGTGTGAACAGGGTGGTGTGGAAGACAAGAGGGCTTTTTTGAAAAGTCTCCCACTGCCAGAGAAAGAAACAGAGCAGTCCTTCTCATGGTTTATCATTATATTTCCTGCGGAGGGCAGATCTATGTGCTCCGAATGCGAATGCCCCGCAACGCATGTCAGGGTGACTCACATTCTTTTTGATGCCTTGTGAACGTAAGGGGGATCTGGGTAGAAAGGGGGTGAGGGAAGGAGGGGGTGGGGTCGGTGGAGGAGAGGAGGGGGTTAGTCACATTGAGAGCCGGCAGCAAAGGACACAAGACGCACAACTCCTCTTTGGTAATCAAAAAGCATGTGCTTTAGCTCTGCCAAAGAGAGGGAGGAAGAGGAGGAGGAGAGGGAGGAGGCGTCCTCTGGGCTTGATCTCTCATACAGATGTAGGATCTTTCTTTTGAGCCAGTTTGCTACAGCAGGAAAACAATCCTGCACTAACAGGAAATGTGAATTATTGTGTGGATTATAATGAATGGACATTTTTGTAGAGGTTAATGCACTTTTCGTAAGGGGAGAATCAAGTCTGAAATTTGTGGAATTTTGTGGAAATTACAAACTTCAGAAGCCTTTTTAAACCTCAAATACACTACAAGTTTGACATGTTCTCCTGGAACAGAGTGATCAAATTAAAAGTCCTGTCATCTCTCCGATGGTGCTCTCCCTCTCTCTCGTTCTATTCCATTCTCTCTGTATCTAGTCCTCTCTCTTCTTCTCACTGAAGCCAAGTCCCATGTTATGTAACACAGTATCTCTATGTGCTCTTCCATTTAAGGATCAAACAGCAGCATATGCACAATTGGGTTGGCCATGATGCTGTTGGGGTGGGGGGTAATTGGTATAGTTGTACTTGGTCATCTACTCCACATGCAGAATCTCAGTTTTCATGTCACTTCTCATTTACATCTTATTTTTCATTGGGCCAATGGGAGTATTGTATTGTGTCCTGTGTCTAGCTCAAGGGCACATTGTCTCTCTCTCTCTTTCTCTCTCTCTCGTTCTCTTTCTCTCTCTCTCAAACACACTCATACACATACAGCAGCTATCAGTGTGGGAACCCTCTGTCACTGATCTGACTGTTGCGTCATTGTGACACTGTGTCATTGGCTACATTGATATGGCCGCAGAGTAATTAGTATGCATAACACTATTGACAGTACCACTTTTGCTGAACGTCACTGTGTATACAATGTACAATGTACTTCCGGAGTTAGAAAGCAGTATTGTTTATGGCGTGTGAAGGGTAGTGTTTACATAGTATTTTGAATTAAAAGAGTCGAGGTAGTAGTTAGTATTATAATGACAAATCATTAAAGTGAAAATGGTTGTACTTCTAGTAAATTTATTGCAGGTGTATTAGAATATAAAACTTGATTAAAAATACATTCCTGAACACTGCTGAAACCCGTGGGCCCTGTGGTTTTGAGTTGACCCGTGCATCACTATTGAGGAGGTGCTTAAGGATTTAGGTGCAGTGGTGTACAGTGTATTTAATCATTATCACACTAAGGAAGTCTTAATCGTCATTAAGAGCCCTGAAACAGATGAAAGGAGTGATTAAGATCAGAGAGATAGTGTTTTGACCCCTTAACTACATTGAAGCTCTGAGAAGTGTATCAAATTCCTTTTAAACTGAATCCCCAGAAACAGATGCCGTCCGCCCGCCAATCAGATCTCATAAAATACACCACTGGATGGAACCGAGTGCTATTTTTAACCACTTGGATCCCCCATGCTAACGCTTGATTGTCCAGACCTCCTCCATTTGATATAGGAGATATTAGAGATACCTCAAACATAAGTGCCCCCTGGGTGACAAGGGGCCATCTCTGGGAGCGTCTCCAGACCGGCCGGAGGGACTATGATTACCGGGGTTGTATGCACCAGCCGTGGGTTTTCCTGGCCATCAATCACAGTGCACCAAAGCCTCAGCAAACATCAGAGTGAGATCGTGAGGGAAATCTAGTCCAGTCAAGATGAATGACTGCAGCTTTCCAGCAAAAAAGTGACAAACTGCCGGGGTGATTATACCAGACAGACGGGCATTACTCTTCAAGGCCTTTTGAGAGTGGACATCCGCATTCAGGTGAGGCTTTAGGCCTTGAAAGAGAGATTTTGTTGAAGCCTATATATTGAAGCCTACCATTTCTCAATGTGTGCTTTACAGCCCATGCTCCTCTTTCATTCTGTACATTTAGCTTGAAATGAGAACGCGGTACAGTGGACAAAAGATAAATCAGTACCAGTGTACAGATCTAGCCATGGCCGGTCCTACCCCGGGGTCGTTATTCCCTGCAGTGGGGTCAGTCAGTCTCTGGTCTCCCTACACTACAGCAAATTAACCCTAATGGGTCTGTCACTGCGGCCGTTTACACGGCATTTGGTCTCACAAAGGCCTTCAGTCACACTGCTGTCCCTAACACCACCGAAGAGTTCAGGATGAATGAGCAGTGGAGGAGAGGGAGGGAGGGAGGGAGGGAGGGAGGGAGGGGGGGGGGGAGAAACAGATGAAAGGAAAATAAAGAAGCACGCTGCTTTGCCGTTTCCCCCTCGAGGCCCGAGCAGAGTTTCACTGATACTCATCTCTCTCTTGTTTTTTCGTGTGTCTGCTGTGTTTTTTAGGCTCTAGCCGATGGTGTGAACGATAAGGGTCTGAGAGGATGGCGAGAAGGTTGAGGATGGATGGGAGGGTAAACTGATGGGTTTGTGGTTTGCTGGTCAGATAAAGACTGAGGCTCTGATAGTGCTTGGTACTGAGTCCGCTCCAACAAATCGCTACAAGTTAGCTGTTGATGTTCTGTCACTGTGGCTTGGGCACTGTGTCAATCCTCCCTGGTCTTTCCCATTACCCGGCCCAGTCGAGTGAAAACAGGACCCGGGCTGTACTGCATGTCCCAGCCGCCGGTATACACAATCATATGCACTCTCTACACACACACACACACACACACACACACACACACACACACACACACACACACACACACACACACACACACACACACACACACACACACACACACACACACACACACACACACACACACACACACACACACACACACACACACACACACACACACACACACACACACACACACACACACACACACACACACACACACACACACACACACACAGACACACACACACACAGCGGCGGTTTGTAATCCTCACTATTTGCAAAGCCTACATTGAATTATTACTGTAGTGTTATGTGTTACTATGCACATGTCCCATCTACTCAAACGGCTTGTCTCACAACGAAAAATACAGTATTTTAGCAGTTAGTCTCTAGTTACGTAAACAAAAAGCCTAATATCAAGAGTTATCTACTGACATTCAAATTCAAGTCAAAACCACGTTGTAGTACAGTTTTAGTACATGTCATGTCTTATTTGTGCCGATATCTATGCTGTGTTAGTTTGTCTTTAGGATAATGTGTGTGAGAGGTAGCTTTGGGATAATGCAGCAACAATTGAGCTGTGGTCCTCAGTATTCTGCAGCTCTCACTGTGAGGCTCTGCACTGGGGTGTGGTGTGTCCTTCTAAGTGATGTCACTCCCACAAAGCCTGGGATGTGTGGTTGTAAGATAAAACGTTCTGGGGTTGTTTCTGTATAAAATCTCGGTGTAGTAAAACTGGGAGCATTTAACAGTGTCTAGCAGTGGAGGCTGCTGAGAGGAGAACAGCTCATAATAAAGGTCTGGAACGGAGCAAATGGAATCAGACCATTCCACCTATTCCACTCCAGTCATTACCACGGCCTGTTCTCCTCAATTAAGGTGCCACCATCCTCCTGTGGTGTCTAGGTGTTCTAGAGCTTATTAGTGTTAGCAGATAGTTTGAGTTGAGTTTTATTGGACTATAACACATTTGGTTTTTGTATTGTATGTTCATGTGCGCGCGTGTGTGTGTATGTGTGGATAAGACTGTAACTAATGCTGTGCACATAGCACATCTGAGCGTCCCCGCCTGCACTCATTACCTACCCCCTTGGGGGGGTCCCAGTCCCACCGTATCCAGGACACACCTAATGCAAAATCCACTTTGGAGCAGCAGCCTCTCCCATCTCTCCTGACTGCTTTACGGACCGCTCCCCCGACCTGATCTGGAGCGACAGACAGAGCACAGGGGGCCACCAGAAAGGGGTGGGAGAGTAGGATGAAGGGAGTGAAGGGACAGGACCATTTGAAGTGTGGAGTGATACTCCAGAAAAGGCTAAAGGAAAAGCCTGGGGACCACCTGCTGTCAAAAGTGTTTTGTGTGTGTGTGTGTGTGTGTGTGTGTGTGTGTGTGTGTGTGTGTGTGTGTGTGTGTGTGTGTGTGTGTGTGTGTGTGTGTGTGTGTGTGTGTGTGTGTGTGTGTGTGTGTGTGTGTGTGTGTGTGTGTGTGCAGGCATATGAGTTTGTGTGCATACATCAGGGCTTGACATTACATTTTTTAGTAGGACAGATTTTTTACTTGTTCAAAAATGTAGGCGACACTGCCTGTTAGGCTTCAATATGCAAAGAACCCGTCTCAAAATACAACAGTGCCCCTTTAAGGCTCTCCTGGAGGATGGTTGGCCACACTTGGAAGCCTATAAAATATTGCAACATTACGATTACAACCAGGGCTCAAAATGAAGGGCGTCCCGTCATCCCTGGACAATAGAAATATGTCTACGGTTCAGACTCTGGGACAGTTTTGGGATGACACATCCAAAATTCATACAACCACTGCACATTAAGAAATGAAAAAAAAACAATGAGGCTGATGCAACAGATCACAACGTGTAGCTTAAAATGTTGATAGAATTGTAATTTCTTAATTTTATTAGCTCAACAATGAGCACATGACTGTAGACTATGTGTGAATGTTCCAAAATGCAACCAGGAAAACACTGTTCTCAAAAGTGCATGTGACAGAGATGAAAATATCCATTAGAAATGAAGAAAGAGGGGAGCTCTAAAGATGCATCAACTAGCATGGGTTAGGGTAGCTTGGGGCGAAATGCCCCCCTTAAAGGAAAGGTTCACCCATTTTGGATACGATATTGTTTTTGCTCGTCTCTGAACGATGTTCTATCGATTTCCTGGGTCATTTCATGTTTTCATGTGTATTGGCATTCGAGCATGCAGGAATCTGTCCGGTATGACATAGCACTGTGATAAAGTCACTCCCACTACACTGGAAGTTAATAGGAATACGACTTTTAGATCGTGAAAACGTCTATCATTCATGTCAGATTTCAATGCTGGCCAATATCAGAACTCAGGAGCAAGCCTTCTCTGGAATAAGCCATTGAACATATTTTTGTGATATTCCTACCTCAAGAAATTTCTAATTTAGGGTCTAGCACATTTATCCTAATTGTCTGCCTCTTTAGTCTAGGGTGCGTGGAAAGGAGATAGGAATCCAATGTATATTGCCCCGCCCCACCCATTCACGTTGTCATGCTGCTAAGCTAATCGCCACGCAATCCCTTCTCAAAGTCAGTGTGCATGCCGATGTGCCTATTTTCCTCGAAAGTACATAATATCACAATTCCATAGCTATATGATATTACAGATAGCAAGTTAATTATCTTACATAATATTTGTAATGTTGTACCTCTTGTTGTGCTAATGTTGGGTTTTTGAGAAAAACTCCCTAGAACATGAATAAAATATTTGAATATTATTCCAATGTTGGCTTCTTATCCAATTCTGATTGGAGTAATTAATTGATTTTGTCCATTTGGACAACTTATCTACACTGAGTATACAAAACATTAAGAATACCTGCTCTTTCCATGAAATAGACTGACCAGGTGAATCTAGGTGAAAGATATGATCCCTTATTTATGTCACTTGTTAAATACAATTGAATGTGTACCATTCAGAAGGTGAATTGGAAAGATAAAATATTTAAGTGCCTTAGAACAAGGTATGGTAGTAGGTGCCAGGCGCACTGGTCTGTGTCAAGAACTGCAATCCTGCTGTGTTTTTCACACTCAACAGTTTCCTGTGTGTATCAAGAATGGTCCACCATCCAAAGGACATGCAGCCAACTTGACACAACTGTGGGAACCATTGGAGTCAATATGGGCACGCTTTTGACACCTTGTAGAGTCCATGCCCTGACGAATTGAGTCTGCTCTGAGGGCAAAAGGGGGTGGGGTGCAACGCAGTATTAGGACGGCGTTCGTAAAGTTTTGTATAGGACAAGCGTTGAGCCCTTATACATGTTAGCAACCATGTCTTTCTTCATAGGTCTCCGGCTGGTGTATTTATGTAAGTGGTGCATTGCCAATGTTTGTGTGAAGTTCACACAGAATCACTTATTATGAACACGTGTGTTTGTGTGTGCATGTGTGCATGTGTGAGCAGGTGGGTGTCCACAGAAGGTAAATAGAAGGCTGTGCATGACTGCTCCTCACGGGAACCAGTTTTTTCCCTCAAGCCGGTCACCTGTTGGCATCTCTGAGTACAGTGTCCACATCAGAGCCATAATGGCTGTGCCCTCGTATGTATTCCTCTGTAGAGTTTCTGTGTTCAAGCCTCAAAAGATGGATGGCAGTGCTTGTCCCCAGGAAACAATATTTCAACCCCTCACTGTCTCTGTTGGTTTGCTGTTGCTCACTGAGTAGATCCACAAATCAGATGAGCTCCTGGCTGTCAGTGAACCACTGTCTAAGGTCTCATATTTTCCAATAGAGCATTATCGAACACCAAAGTACACTCCGTCCGCAGTGACTGACATGAAGTGACGGACAGTGGCCTCAGACAACAGACGACGCATGGCCGCAGACGACGCATGGCTCCATTCAAGCCCCCATGCATTAATAATTGGATAACATTTTATTCTTTTTTCTCTCAGCTAGGCTGAATGTGGGAGCTCATAAGATACATCATTTGATTTCACTCTGCACTGCGGGGGGGTTATTTTGTTGTTCAAGAAAGCATCAAAGTGTTTATTTTGGTTTTTGTGTTAAGTGCGTAATGGAAAATAATAGGGCAGAGAATGTCGTTTTACATATGCATCAGGGACCTCTGTGGAGAAAGAGGTGACGATATTCATCATGTTAAATCCCCCGTTAAAGACTATACTGGAGGAATATACTTCACATCAATTGTTGCCCTTCTAATTTGTGAAGGCAACCACACATAAAAACAAATCTGTTTTCAAATATTTGCATATTTTCTTCTGTCCTTCAAAGCTGGCATTGGTTTTGCCTGATGACTCACCATGAATTTAATTGCACTGCTCTATCGATCACTACATACATTCAGTTTAAATCCTCCATCCTAAAGTCATTTGTGTGACTTCAAAATGAGGGGCCTTGTACAAAACAAATTCATCAGCGATTGGATCGTCTCTAACGGGTCTAACCAATCAGAGTATCACATTTGATAATGCCATCATGTAGGCCGGCTCTGGCCCAACCAATCGTTGTCTGGGACCAATGAAAGCGGTCAGATTTTTTGGGCATTCTAGAAATCGGCGGGGAGGGAGGCAAATCCAGACTCATCGTGGAGAAGAAACATCCGTCGGGCGGAGGGATGTGAATGGGTAGCCAGGCAACCATTGGCTATGAATGATCAAGAGCAGTGGTGGGAATTGTTAGAATAGTATTCTAAGTATTGGCTGTTTAGATTCCTGGTGGGTCAGACTGCTGCCGTGCCCTTGAGGATAACACTTAAGCTCAATTGCTCAAAATGAGCATCCAGCCGCATTAATGGAATAGTGGATTTAAAAAGGTGAGCCACTCACTGATAAGTAAAAGCATCTTGTAAGCACACAGAACATGAAATTACCTTTTTTAAAGCTTGAGACAGAGCTGAAATATCTCACCCTTCAAACTATGAAATGTTCTGTCCTCGGTGAGGGACTAAGCCTGCTGTGCTGCACAAACATGAGCAACCTGTTAGAAACGTCAGGAGCTAATGGCGTGGGCCATAAATCCCCTCCAGTTCGATATCTGAATCTGGAGGGAAACGCAAAGAACTCTCTCCCAACTCATCCACATCAGACTAAGCCATGCACGAGATTAGCTGAGTGGAAGTTGGCTTGGCACATGAATAATTCTCTACCAGAGCAGGAATCAGCACATTAAAGGACATCATATAGAAACCAAAAAAGTGTTAAACAAATCAAAATATATTTCATATTTGAGATTCTTCAAAGTAACCACCCTTTGCCTTGATGACAGCTTTTTACACTCTTGGCATTCTCTCAACCAGCTTCACCTGGAATGCTTTTCCAACAGTCTTGAAGGAGTTCCCACATATGTTGAGCACTTGTTGGCTGGTTTTCCTCCACTCTGTGTTGTCACCTGGAATGTATTTAAATTAACAGGTGAGTTCATTTATGGAATTTATTTCCTTCGTAATGAGATTGAGCCAATCAGTTGTGTTGTGACAAGTTAGGGTTGGTATACAGAATACAGACCCAATTGTTAAAAGACCAAGTCCATAATATGACAAGAACTGCTCAAAAAAGCAAAGAGAAATAGCAGTCCATCGTTACTTTAAGACATGAAGGTCAGTCAATGTGGAAAATGTCAAGAAGTTTGATAATTTTCTTCAAGTGCAGTTGCAAAAACCATCAAGTGCTATGATGAAACTGGCTCTCATGAGAACCTGTCACGCCCTGACCTTAGTTATCTTTGTTTTCTTTATTACTTTGGTTAGGTCAGGGTGTGACGAGGGTGGTTTGTGTAGTTTTTGAATTGTCTAGGGGTTTTGTATGTCTAGGGGTTGTTGTATATCTAGGTTTTTATATGTCTATGGTTGCCTAGATTGGTTCCCAATCAGAGGCAGTTGTTTATCGTTGCCTCTGATTGGGGACCATATTTAGGTAGCCATATTCCTTGGGTATTTGGTGGGTTATTGTCTATGTGTAGTTGCATGTCAGCACTTGTTATTGTAGCGTTTTGTTAATTTGTTATGTGTTCTTTGTTTAATTAAAAGAAGAGGGTATTCTTATCATGCTGCGCCTTGGACTCCTCCATACAACGAACGTGACAGAACCACCACAGGAATGGAAGACCCAGAGTTACCTCTACTGCAGAGAATAAGTTCATTAGAGTTACTAGCCTCAGAAATTGAAGCCCAAATAAATGCTTCACAGAGTTCAAGTAACAGACACATCTCAACATCAACTGTTATAAAAATAACTGTTCAAAGGAGACTGCTTGAATCAGGTTTCATGGTCGAATTGCTGCAAAGAAACCACTACTGAAGGACACCAATAATAAGAGACTTGCGTGGGCCAAGAAACACGAGCAATGGACATTAGACTGGTGGATATGGGTCCAAATTGGAGATTTTTGGTTCCAACCTCCGTGTCTTTGTGAGACGCAGAGTAGGTGAATGGATGATCTCCGCATTTGTGGTTCCTGCCGTGAAGCATGGAGGAGGTGGTGTGATGGTTCTTTGCTGGTGACACTGTCAGTGACTTATTTAGAATTCAAGGCACATTTGACTAGCATGGCTACCACAGCATTCTGCAACGATACGGCAACCCATCTGTTTTGTGCTTAGTATCATTTTGTTTTTCAACAGGACAATGATCCAACACACCTCCAGGCTGTGTAAGGGCTATTTGACCAGGAAGGAGAGTGATGGAGTGCTGCATCAGATGACCTGGCCTCCACAATCACCTGACTTCAACCCAATTGAGATGGTTTGGGATGAGTTGAACCACAGAGTGGAGGAAAAGCAGCCAACAAGTTCTCAACATATGTGGAACTCCTTAAAGACTGTTGGAAAAGCATTCCAGGTGAAGCTGGTTGAGAAAATGCCAAGAGTGTCATTGAGGCAAAGGGTGGCTACTTTGAAGAATCTCAAATATAAAATATATTTTGATTTGTTTAACACTTTTTTTGTTACTACATGATTCCATATGTATTATTTCACAGTTGTGATGTCTTCACTATTATTCTACAATTTAGAAAATAATTAAAATAAAGAAAAAGTATGTGTCCAAACTTCTGACTGGAACTGTACATACTGTATACATCACACTTACATTTTTAAACTTAGGAACATGTCCAATTTAGAAAGGTTGAATTCAATAACATTCAGCTGTTGAAAGACATTTTGAATGATTAAAATCAATTACTCCTTGAATGCACAACAAAACACCAGACATATTCTGTTACACTGTAAGAAAGCTTTACCGCAGGATGCACACACACACACGCACACACGCACACACGCACACACACACACACACACACACACACACACACACACACACACACACACACACACACACACACACACACACACACACACACACACACACACACACACACACACACACACACACACACACACACACACACACACACACACACACACACACACACTGAGAAGCAAATTACAGATACAGTACCCCTGTGATGAGCCACACAGCACAACTAAAGAGAATGGTCTTGAATGTCATTTTCCCACAGACAACTGTCTCCTTCCCTCTAATATATCACAGATCTAAAGGCCCTGTTTCATGTTCATGAAGACATTTGGTTACTTTTCTCATACAAGTGATCATACCCTTTCTGATATCATATCAATCTATTCTCTTCAGCTTAGGCTAAAGAGATACATTCAGGAAAAGCTAAAACACTTTGAAAAGTCATAGTTTATTAAAGTATGTTATTGTTCAAGTAACGTAATTAAAACTATCCCCAGGCATCTCCAATGTTTGTGTGCGTGTTTTAGCCGCCCACAACCTTGAAATTGGGGTCTCAGTGAATCAATGGGCCCAGTGACTGGGTCGACTGGCTGACTGACCTGATTTGGTTTCTCCATGCTGATCAATAAGATACCACCCTCTGCCCCTCTCTCTGTCCCTCTCCCCCCACTCCCCACCCGTTGTAGGATGGCAGGACGCCTTCATCGAGGCTCGTAAAAACCCTGCGCACTACGGTAAATCAGGGGAAATTATGGCTGCCCAGCCTCGCGCTCCAATGGATTTCCCTTCCATTCCCCCCCGCCTTTGTCATTGGGCTCATCAATACAGCAGATGACTCGGGTATTGGAGGCTCCTGTCTCTCTCTCTCACCCCCTCAGCCCTGCAGCTTGTCTCCTCTGAGAAAACAGAACCTGTGAGGGTGTGACTGGGCCCTCTTTTCTCTCAATAATAATACTGGTGTGGTTGAAGTCCCCCTCCCCCAAATTGAGAGATCCGGTAATGACTTGTATTAACGCCATCCCTGTGGTCTCATTCTTAACGACCAATAGTACGGCCAGTCACAACCAGCCCTCCCTTCACTTTCGCTGAACTAGAATTAGCCCTTGGCACTGCGCCAGCCAGCGCATGTCAATAGTCCACCAAAAGCCCCAGCTCCGATTCCCTCACAGTGTACTAGAAGCCATAATCTGGGCTCTCCACAAATAGCTTTACGCAAACACTCCATGGTCACGCCTATTATCGCTTGTGAGAGCACAACCACATCCACCCTGCCCCCCAGCCACCCTGTCCCACTGGCCCATGACCCCTGCTACTCTCTTACCTAGAGTTGGTCATGTCTGTCTGGCCACCTCTGCTCTTCTCCAGGCCCAACTTGGTGAAGATGCCCACCAGCACCATAATGGCCACCACGCCACAGATGATGTAGACGATCATGTGGGTGCGGTCTCGGTCGGGCTCCTCCTGCACCTCAGTGACGGGGGCTGCCGGCTTGCCGGTGTTGGCCCAGACGGGCGTGTCGTAGTTGGAGCAGGACTCCTGCTCCAGGCTGTGCACCTTGAACTGGCAGCAGAAGCGGTAAAAGCAGGAGCCGCAGCAGAACAGGTAGACGCCAGCATTGCAGTTGAACGGTGGGTCCCATTGGCCCATGACATCATAGTAGCCCCGGCAGCGGCTACCTATCATTGGGATGGTCTGGTCCTCCGCCACCGGAGTGGCCAGCGTAGCCTCTGGAGAATTAGAGGTGGCTGCCGTCTGGTTGGTGGCCTGGGCATCTGCCCCAGCCTCTCTAGAGTTCTGACCCAGTGAAGTGAAGCCCAGCAGAAAGCTGAAGGCGAGGCAGATGAGCACAGAATTGGCAGCCATGTTTGATACTTGTGGATGCTGCTTCTGTTCAGTTGCTGAAGTGTCTCAAAGCTGGTGCAGGCCAATAAACACCAACTTCAGAAATGTAGGCTTCTCACTGGCCCCCCAAAAATGACATAAAAATAGCCTTTTAGGTATTTCACACACTAGAGACTTGAAAAGGAGTTGAGCTTTCAATTACTTTGCTGAGAGTTATTACGGCACTCGATTACAGGAGGCTCAGTGTGAAGAAATAAATTGCCATCAAGAAGGGGGATGAGCAAGTAAGTGAAACAAACTAACCCCACATCTCAACCTGCTCCTCACAAATGAGTCCCCAGTGATTCAGTCCCAAACTCAGACACACAGTTCTGGCAGCGTTGCGAAAATACAGCCCTTTTCTGCCAAATGTCAATAGCAGATGTGATCTGAAATCTGGAGCACCTCCAGTTTAGGAGGTGTCACCCAGAAATGAACTGGCCCGTGGCATTTAAAAAAATCTCCCCCCAATAAAGAAAGTGTTATCCGTAAATCAGAGAGATTGGAATCCCAACAGCGCCAGGGGAAAAGCAGATTCCTCAAGGCTCCAAGTTCCTTCCTGTAAACGTCTTCATTTAGGAGAGGGACACACAGATTTTGATAATTGCCCTGCCAAGCATTAATCAATGCTGAAGTGGGGGAAATGGCAAAGCACTGGAACTTCTAGATAATCCACTTGTCATAATCTATAAATATGGGAGTTGTTGATATTCCCCTCTCAGATTATCTTGCCTCGAGCAACTGCCTGGTCTCCAACTGAATGTTCATTTGATTCTTTGTTATTTTTCTTGCAGCCATTTTTAATCCCTTTGCTAAGTGAAACATGATGCTCTCATTCCTTTCCTTTCCAGATGTGCAATTCCAGTTAGATGTTTTCTACAATTGGTCTTCAATATTATATAATGCCAGAAAAAAAGGTATATTGGTTTTTGTTTCCACTCCCTCTAGCGAAAGCACAGCCTGCAGTTCTTCAATATAGTCCTATGAGATCTGAAATGATGATTTAGTCCAGATTTAAAAGAGGTCCTCAGAACTTGAGGCAGGCAGCCTTTCTCACACACACACACTCACGCACGCACACACACACTCTCTCACAGACACACACACACACATTCAAATCCAAAGGCGACAGCGCTCCGTCAGTGTCAATTTGGCTTAATGGGTTTAGAGGGATGGGGGTCCAGTCACTCTCTGTTGTTGTGGGTTTCTCTTGGTGCTGTCGGATCGGCTCCACACCACACCTGAGAGGGATTCTAAAAGGATGGGCTCACCAATACAGCTCTGCTGCCAGACAACTACAACCCCACAAGTGCTACCAAGCAGGGGATAGGGGAATGACAAGGGCAGCGTGCTGAACAATCCCCCCCAGCCTGTGGAGTCTAGTCCAGTCCTCCCTAGTCTACATTTATGAGAAGCTCACTTTTGAGCGAACATGCGGTGTAATTACATTTCTGCGTAGTGTCCCACTTCTTTACTGTAGTCGGTCGTTAGTTGCTTTATTTGTTTTGGTCCCTTCCTTGTTTTCCTTGTCTTCGTTTATTTACCACGACTCCATAATCCCTCTCTGCTGCTTTTTGTTGTTTCTTGCTCTGTGCTTTCTTCTGTCTTCCTCACTTACCTCTCCCTCTTTCAGACACAACTAAAGAGCAGGCTTTCTGCCGTGTTACTGCTGTGAATACAGGAGGGTATTACCGAGCCTGTGGAATGCGGTCCATGCATTCAACACACCCAAGCCTCAACTCCACAGCCTGTTCCAAGGGCAGGATAACTGGAGAGGCGACAACAAAAGGCAATGCAAAATCCTGTTTTCAAGAAGCCCTTCAAAAATGGGACTGCAGCAAAGCTGTTTGTGTTGTTTGTGGTCTTTTATCACGCTCATTTGCAAAAAGCATTAATATGCAACAGTTTTACCAAATGCTGCACATTAAAGCAGTCTTCCAATTGTTATGCAAGGGACCTCAACACAGTCCTTCCCCCAAAGCAGCTTCTGTGAAAACAGGCATAATTTGATATATATGTATAGGAATTTTAGATATATATCACATGTATGTGTTTTCTCTGTTTCTTTGCTTATGGAATTCTCCAACAGAAATTGGATGAAACAGGATAACCAACAGCCAGAGGATGCTTTTTTTCATTCCATCCCCTCTTTGTTTTTCTTCAGAAGTGTATTCCTCTGTTTCCCTTGTCCCTCGCACAGAGCTTCTTTATCCCGTCTCCGTTGATGTTGCACTACTGTGCTCTGGCAGGACTAAATGCTCACACGCTCTCTCCCTCGCTCTCTCTCTCTCGCTATCTCTCACTCGCTCTCGTGAGCGAATGAGCGCACCTCTCTTGGTGACCCCCCCCCCTCTCTCTGTCACTGACACCCTCCTCCCTAGGCTGTGTCCCATGTTTTTTGTACTCTCCCCTTCCAAATCTCTCTCTTTAAATCTTTTCCCGTCTCTCCTACTTTCTCTCGTTCTGCTCTCTTTTCTTTTTTATCCCCAAATTTATTTTTACCCTCTGTCTAACCTTTTGTGTTTACCTTGCCTCCATCCTCTATCCCTATCCATTCCCCCTCTCTCTTTTTAAACCCCCCTCGGTTCAACAGATGAGTGCAGTGGTGCTGACTGCATGTGTCCATGTGTGAGCATGCTTGTGCTAATGCCTATGTACCCTCCTGGTCTTTATGTGAGCATGCTTGTGCTAATGCCTATGTACCCTCCTGGTCTTTATGTGAGCATGCTTGTGATAATGCCTATGTACCCTCCTGGTCTTTATGTGAGCATGCTTGTGCTAATGCCTATGTACCCTCCTGGTCTTTATGTGAGCATGCTTGTGCTAATGCCTATGTACCCTCCTGGTCTTTATGTGAGCATGCTTGTGCTAATGCCTATGTACCCTCCTGGTCTTTATGTGAGCATGCTTGTGCTAATGCCTATGTACCCTCCTGGTCTTTATGTGAGCATGCTTGTGCTAATGCCTATGTACCTCCTGGTCTTTTTGAGCATGCTTGTGAGCATGTACCCTCCTGGTCTTGAGCATGCTTGTGCTAATGCCTATGTACCCTCCCTGAGCATGCTTGTTAATGCCTATGTACCCTCCTGGTCTTTATGTGAGCATGCTTGTGCTAATGCCTATGTACCCTCCTGGTCTGAGCATGCTTGTTAATGCCCCTCCTGGTCTTTATGTGAGCATGCTTGTGCTAATGCCTATGTACCCTCCTGGTCTTTATGTGAGCATGCTTGTGCTAATGCCTATGTACCCTCCTGGTCTTGTACCCTCCTGGTCTTTAGTGCTAATGCCTATGTACCCTCCTGGTCTTTATGTGAGCATGCTTGTGCTAATGCCTATGTACCCTCCTGGTCTTTATGTGAGCATGCTTGTGCTAATGCCTATGTACCCTCCTGGTCTTTATGTGAGCATGCTTGTGCTAATGCCTATGTACCCTCCTGGTCTTTATGTGAGCATGCTTGTGCTAATGCCTATGTACTCTCCTGGTCCTGGTCTTTACTCTCCTGGTGTGAGCATGCTTGTGCTAATGCCTATGTACCCTCCTGGTCTTTATGTGAGCATGCTTGTGCTAATGCCTATGTACCCTCCTGGTCTTTATGTGAGCATGTACCCTCCTGGTCTTTATGTGAGCATGCTTGTACCCTCCTGGCCTTTGTGAGCATGCTTGTGCTAATGCCCTCCTGGTCTTTTTGTGAGCATGCTTGTGCTAATGCCTATGTACCCTCCTGGTCTTTTTGTGAGCATGCTTGTGCTAATGCCTATGTACCCTCCTGGTCTTTTTGTGAGCATGCTTGTGCTAATGCCTATGTACCCTCCTGGTCTTTATGTGAGCATGCTTGTGCTAATGCCTATGTACCCTCCTGGTCTTTTTGTGAGCATGCTTGTGCTAATGCCTATGTACCCTCCTGGTCTTTTTGTGAGCATGCTTGTGCTATTGCCTATGTACCCTCCTGGTCTTTATGTGAGCATGCTTGTGCTAATGCCTATGTACCCTCCTGGTCTCTGGTCTTTATGTGAGCATGCTTGTGCTAATGCCTATGTACCCTCCTGGTCTTTTTGTGAGCATGCTTGTGCTAATGCCTATGTACCCTCCTGGTCTTTTTGTGAGCATGCTTGTGCTAATGCCTATGTACCCTCCTGGTCTTTATGTGAGCATGCTTGTGCTAATGCCTATGTACCCTCCTGGTCTTTATGTGAGCATGCTTGTGCTAATGCCTATGTACCCTCCTGGTCTTTTTGTGAGCATGCTTGTGCTAATGCCTATGTACCCTCCTGGTCTTTTTGTGAGCATGCTTGTGCTAATGCCTATGTACCCTCCTGGTCTTTATGTGAGCATGCTTGTGCTAATGCCTATGTACCCTCCTGGTCTTTTTGTGAGCATGCTTGTGCTAATGCCTATGTACCCTCCTGGTCTTTTTGTGAGCATGCTTGTGCTAATGCCTATGTACCCTCCTGGTCTTTATGTGAGCATGCTTGTGCTAATGCCTATGTACCCTCCTGGTCTTTGTGTGAGCATGTCTCTAACATATGCTGCAGGATTTGATTTACTGAGGCAGTGAGAGAGGAGAGGGAGGGAGTGAGCAAAGGAGAAGAGAGTGAGAGAGAGAGAGAGAGAGAGAGAGAGAGAGAGAGAGAGAGAGAGAGAGAGAGAGAGAGAGAGAGAGAGAGAGAGAGAGAGAGAGAGAGAGGACATAATGTAACGGACTGAAGCGCAGGGGGGAGAGGGGCGGGCGGCTTTGAAAGGGAAGGAGAGGGAAGGGAATTATTAGATTGCAGGAGGAATGGAAAGGAGTAGGAATAGATGGAGAGTGAGAGGGAGCAAGCCAGGTAGTAAATGAAGGGGAAGATAGATAACAGGCGAAAGAGTGAGAGACAAGGTGGCGTGAGGGATGAGAGAGAGGGAGATAATTGAAGGCTAGGAAAAGGATATTCTGCAGGAAAGGCAGAGAGCAAGGTCTGAGCGATTAGGATGAAAAAGAGTGACAAAGAGAAAAGAGAGAGAGATGCAAAATTGTATGAATTTGGAATAATCCCTGATTTAATGTTGTACATGAACTAGATTTGGTAGAAAAAGTGCCGTTGGGCCTTCTTTGTGCGTTCTAGGCGAATATGCATCCTCATCAGAATACATAGCAAAATAGCGAAGGGATGCTGCTAAATATTTTATTATGTTTCAAAGCTGTTGATATTATACTCCTTTTGAATATTCATATTTTCATTTTTTTTCTCTTATTTGGTTTAATTTCACTGCCCTAGTCTTCTTCTCTCTCTCTCTCTGTATAGCTGCATCTCTCCATCTATTTCTTTCTCTCTTTTGAGCCACTGTTGTTTCGCCTACCCATCACTATTCCCTGCACAGCATCTCCTTCTGTCTAACCCTTACCAACCCTCTTTCCCAAATTCACTTAGGAATTTTGGCAGAGTGCACACACACACACACGCACGTGCACGCACATGCACACGCACACGCACGCGCACGCGCACACGCACGCACGCACGCACGCACACACACACACACACACACACACACACACACACACACACACACACACACACACACACAACATGCAGTCATAAACCGTCTTTCTCCAAGTCTCACATCTCCTCCATCTCATCCCCCTCTCATCAATATTTGTTTTCTTCTCTGACTTCCTACCTAACTTCAGGTCTAGTATGAAACTGCCTGCAGTAAGAAAGTATACTGTTGATAAAGATGTCAGGCAATGTTGCTGTTCTGTGAAATATTGCACTCGTGTATACTGCTGCCTACAATTATCTATTGAGATGGAGGGGGGAGAAGGAGTGAGGGAGGAGTGGAGAGGGAAAGATGAGATGGATGGAGCGGCAGAAAGAGGGGATGATGGGAAATGTCTCGGGGGGGTAGAGGGCAGGGAGGGTACAGGCTAGATGAGAGTTCTGTCTTTAATCATTTTATTATTTCCGTTCACCGGGCCTGATAGCACCCCTGTGGCACTCATATTTCTTTTAGCCTGGTTTCACCTTCGCAGAACACATTGTACCAATCTGCTCCCATCAAAAAACCCTCCTAAACAGAGAGTGGAGAGCTGTTCCTGTTGCATGCTGGATCTCCCCCTGTCATCCCTCTAAATAAAAGATGAACGTCAAAATATATTACATGTCATCATCATTCCGTTTTCCATCCCTCTGTATTCATCTCTCTCCCTCCACCCGCTGTCCCCTATGTCCACTATACGGTACCTCTTAATCCCCCCTATCCTCTCTCTCTTTCCCCCTTTCTCTCCCCTCTCTCCCTAAGTCTCTGTCGCTCTCCCTCCCTCAGTCTCTGTCACTCTCCCTCCCTCTGTCTCTGTCGCTCTCCCGCTGTCTGTCTCTCTTTCTCTCTCTCTCTCTCTAGCCAGGGACAGAACATCAGTCCTATAGCCAGTAACTGTCACTCACTCTAGATTTGTTTTGGTTCTGGTCTCTTGGATGTTGGGTGTGAGAGGAAGAGATGGCAGGAAACAGATAGATAGAAAGATAAAAAACTAAGAGAGACGGAGAGATGGACAGGCTGAGAAAATTGAGAAAAAGAGGTGGGCTGAACCCAACTCTAATGACAACTCTGCCTACAGTCTAGACAAAGAGAGAGAGGAGCATATTGTTTGGTTCAGAGGCCCTAGCTGCTAGGCCGAGTTCGGGGAGGAAACAGCGGGAGTTTATTGCCTAAAATACTGTTACGTCTGGATGCTGATTGATGTATTTGGCTAGTCTACCATTTTTTCTGATCGCTCTGATACCTCAAGCACCGATACGAGCGAGTGGCCCCCCGACACCCACGCCCTTGACTGCGGGGATAGACATTGCACACCCAGCATTGATCTGGTCCACTCCAGACATTCATATCTTGTTTGTTTTTTGAAGGAGGTTGTGTCCCTCCTAGGATGATTGGAAGGAGGGGTTGAAAGTTAGAGGTGACATGGATATAGTAGATGGAGATTGTGAATGGCTTACCGTTACATTCAGAGCACTTTCAGTATTTGTTCATTCCTGTGCATGCAAGAAAAGTGTTTGCGTGTAAACGCATGGTGTGTACATACCTTTGTGTGTGTTTGTTTAAAGACACTGATTTGCCCTATCGTTAGGAGTGTTTGTTCTTATAAACAAGAGAGCTTGCCAATGGCCGAGAAACTCTCTCATGGTAATGAATGGAGATTTAATTCCTTTGCTAAATGTACACACTCTGGATACATCACTTCTGCCCACTTATTGCCAGTACAGAAATGTGCGACAGGTCAGGCCCATTTGCTCTAATATCTCAGTCTTCCGGCCCAGTGTTTTTCCAAAGGGAAAGACTGGGCTTTGGAAACCACCCAGAAACCCAATCTGTTGTGAAAGGTGAGTGAATTCATTCAGGTTGTAAGATAATGTGGGACAAAAATCTATTGTACATCTTGCATTTTTGACCAATAAACTTGAAGAAGTTATTAGTATTATTTGTGGTTGATATTATACTTCAAGCTAATTGTGTGTCATTAACCTTTTGTTTTGTAGCAATTCTTGTGTAAAAGAGTATGTTATAAAATGTCTTCCTTCAGAACTCCCATCACTTCCTGACATCTCATCATCATTGACCCTTTGCATGTTCACTCTCTCTGTCCTCCCTTTTCTCCGTATTTCAACCAACCATTCATCCGTTTTATCCCACTCGTCCCCTCCCTCCCTCCCCAGCTCAATGAGAACAGCGCAGTGCTAATGTATTGCAGTATTGATGCACCTCCCCAGTCAGTCAGTCAGTCTCTCGTCACTTATAGAGATGACTTACCTCCTGGCCAGGCCATGAGATCTGTCTGTATCCGTCGCTCTCCTTGTGGTCTTACTACCCCCTGCATAGCTGTCTTACTACCCCTACATGGCTGTCTTACTACCCCTGCATGGCTGGCCCCATCAACGGTGTTGGCCCCAGTAACCAAATCAGCCAAAAAAGAGATGGGTTCTTTCACCAGCCTCCCCACACACAGAGAAAGAATGGTCGGAGAGGGCCAAAGAGAGAGGCCCAAGGTGGCAGTGGAGATAGGGAGGAACACACAGGGAGATGGATAGAGAGAACAGCAAGGGAGCAAGAGGAGTTTGAGGCAGAGAGAGAAAGCTGAGAAAGAGAAAGAGAGATCAATGAAGTGAGATTATTATTTTAGCGATATAAGTCTGTGCCTATAGCAGCTCCATCAAGACGGGCTCTCAAGCCCTGCGGCCAGAATAGCACTGCTACTGAAGCGCTTTGACACAGCATGGGGTCATGACATAATGTAACCCTATGTTTGCCACAGGACAACACCAGATCTGGGTGTCTGCCTCTGCCACCCTGGCACCATTTAAATACTCTGTGTCTGCAGATTGTATCTGCAATACGGCAAACATATCTGGGCAATATGCATATTATTCGTCTAGAACTTTCGGAATATGTGTTTTTTATGTGATTTATTTTTGACATGCATCATTGGCCTGTTTATGGGCATGCTGTTTGTGTTTGTGCGTTATTGGATTAGTCTATTTGAGTCAGATTTCTTGTTTTAGTCCTTGTGTCTTAAGCTGGTTGATGACTCATACATCTCTGACAGTGCTGTGGCTGGTGACATCACACATATTTTTCCCGCTGCTGCTGTAGGCTGCTTGTTTTGCTCTGCTAATTACAGTACAATAACTGTTTCATGAACTATAATAACTGGTGGTTATAGATGAGTAAGCAAACACTTCAAGGGTCAGTCTGTGTTACCAGTTTAAAGGGGGGTGTAAGGGATTTCCTCCTCTTCTTCCGAAGAGGAGAGGCGAAAAGGATCGGAGGACCAATATGCGGCGTGGTAAGTGTCCATGGTTCTTTTAATAAGAAATAGTACACATGAACAACTGAATACAAAAACAATAAACGTGGAATGAACGAAACCCAAAACAGTACCGTGTGGTGGAAAAACACAGACACGGAAACAAACACCCACAAACACACAGTGAAATCCAGGCTACCTAAGTATGATTCTCAATCAGAGACAACTAATGACACCTGCCTCTGATTCAGAACCATACTAGGCCGAAACATAGAAATCCCCAAATCATAGAAAAACAAACATAGACTAACATAGACATAAATAATCACAAAACAAAGGAAATAAAGGTCAGAACGTGACAGGGGGAAAAAGATTAGTTTTCACAAACACATAGTATGAGAGAAATGTGTATGTGTACAGTGGGGCAAAAGTATTTAGTCAGCCAATAATTGTGCAAGTTCTCCCACTTAAAATGATGAGAGAGGCCTGTAATTGTCATCATATGTACACTTCTACTATGACAGACAAAATGAGAAAAAAAATCCAGAAAATCACATTGTAGGATTTTTAATGAATTTATTTGCAAATTATGGTGGAAAATAACTATTTGGTCACCTGCAAACAAGCAAGATTTCTGGCTCTCACAGACCTGTAACTTCTGTAGCTCAGTTGGTAGAGCATGGCGCTTGTAACGCCAGGGTAGTGGGTTCGATCCCCCGGGACCACCCATACGTAGAATGTATGCACACATGACTGTAAGTCGCTTTGGATAAAAGCGTCTGCTAAATGGCATATATTATTATTTATTATTATTCTTCTTTAATGGCATCTTTTATACTGATAACAAGTTCAAACAGGTGCCATTAATACAGGTAATGAGTGGAGGACAGAGGAGCCTCTTCAAGAAGAAGTTACAGGTCTGTGAGAGCCAGAAATCTTGCTTGTTTGTAGGTGACCAAATAGTTATTTTCCACTATAATTTGCAAATAAATAAATAAGAAAGTCCTACAATGTGATTTTCTGGATTTTTTTTCTTCTCATATTGTCTGTCATAGTTGAAATGTACATATGATGAAAATTGCAGGCCTCTCTCATCTTTTTTAATGGGAGAACTTCATTTCTATTTATTTTTTAATTTAAAATTTTACCCCTTTTTCTTGGTATCCAATTGTTTTAGTAGCTACTATCTTGTCTCATCGCTACAACTCCCGTACGGGCTTGGGAGAGATGAAGGTTGAAAGTCCTCCGATACACAACCCAACCGCACTGCTTCTTAACACAGCATGCATCCAACCCGGAAGCCAACCGCACCAATGTGTCAGAGGAAACACCGTGCACCTGACAACCTTGGTTAGCGCACACTGTGCCCGGCCTGCCACAGGAGTCGCTGGTGCGCGATGAGACAAGGACATCCCTACCGGCCAAGCCCTCCCTAACAAATCAAATCAAATTTTATTTATATAGCCCTTCGTACATCAGCTGATATCTCAAAGTGCTGTACAGAAACCTAGCCTAAAACCCCAAACAGCAAACAATGCAGGTGTAAAAGCAACCCGGATGACGCTAGGCCAATTGTGCGTCGCCCCACGGACCTCCCGGTCACAACAGAGCCTGGGCGCGAACCCCGAGACTCTGATGGCACTGCTGGCGCTGCAGTACAGCGCCCTTAACCACTGCGCCACCCGGGAGGCCCAAGTGGGAAAACTTGCATAATTGGTGGGGTATTTTGTTTTTGATTTGCCATAGTTTCTGAAACTCTTTCCTTCTCTCACATAAGCCAGTCCTTATATCACTCTCTCACATAAGCCAGTCCTTAAATCACTCTCTCACATAAGCCAGTCCTTATATCACTCTCTCACATAAGCCAGTCCTTATATCACTCTCTCACATAAGCCAGTCCTTATATCACTCTCTCACATAAGCCAGTCCTTATATCACTCTCTCACATAAGCCAGTCCTTATATCACTCTCTCACATAAGCCAGTCCTTATATCACTCTCTCACATAAGCCATTCCAGCATTTCTTGAACTTTAGAAAAAACATATTAATCTAATTTGGGATTCCTAGGGAAGTCCAACAGTTTTTATCTAATGGTTCACTTTTCACTTTGAAATATTCAAAATTAGGCCAAATAAATCATTCAGTCTATTGAAATATTTATTCCAAGTTGAAAACTTCCATTCATAATTCACATGGATAGCCATGTTTTGGTTGAAATACGTGCAATAAATTGTGATGGTAGATTAAAATCATACACTTCGTCTATGTATGTGGTGTCATAGGGAGTGAGGGCATCTTTGCGCTAAGCTAGTTAGCAATGCTGTACCTGAAGCACGCTAAGATAGCACTAACGCTAGTTAGTATTAATTGACTTGCGAAACTGCCTCTAACTTCCTTCCTACTGGACACAGAGTCATAAAAATGGTATCCACGAGTTTATCTGACTCCATGGAACTATCCCTTTAATACACTCACTCCCTATGCTGACACATAGAATAGCTTGCAAAATATATAATTTTATCTTACCATCACAACGTACTGCACACCTTTTTTCAACCAAAACATGGCTAACCATTTGAATTATGAATGGAAGTTTCTAACTTGGAACACATATTTCAACTAATATGAACACTTAAAATGAGTTTTGGAGAAAATGTTTACCTTCTGTAAGTTTAAGGAATATTGGCCCATGCCTTGTAATTCTGTTACCAGAAACCCACATACATTACATGATCAAAAGTGATCATCAAACTTCTCATTCCAACATCATGGGCATTCATTCTTCCCACTTCTGGGAAGGCTTTCCACTAGACGTTGGAACATTGCTGTGGGGACTTGCTTCCATTCAGCCACAAGAGCATTAGTGAGGTCGGGCACTGATGTTGTCATGTTTTGTCTTATATTGTCTTGTCATTTTGCTTTTCCTTCTGTTCGTTTTCCCCCTGCTGGTCTTTTTAGGTTCGTTCCCTTTTTTCTCTCTCCCTCCCTCTCTCTCTTCTCTCTATCGTTCCGTTCCTGCTCCCAGCTGTTCCTATTCCCCTAATCAATCATTTAATCTTTCCACACCTGTTCCCTATCTTTTCCCCTGATTAGAGTCCCTATTTCTCCCCTTGTTTTCCGTTTCTGTCCTGTCGGATCCTTGTATATTGTTCACCGTGCTGTGTCTTTGTATCGCCCTGTCGTGTCGTGTTTCCCTCAGATGCTGCGTGGTGAGCAGGTGTCTGAGTCTGCTACGGTCAAGTGCCTTCCCGAGGCAACCTACAGTTTATGATCGAGTCTCCAGTCAGTTCTCGTCATTACGAGTGGAATTGTTTTTTATGCTTTATTTACCGCTCCGATTTGTCTAGGAGTATTGCATATTTCCTTTCCTGGATTAAAGACTCTGTTTTCGCCAAGTCGCTTTTGGGTCCTCATTCACCTGCATAACAGATGTTTGGTGATTAGGCCTAGCTTTGTGCACATTGTCATGGCAGGGTTGCCTAGTGGTTAGAGCGTTGGACTAGTAACCGAAAGGTTGCAAGTTCAAATCCCCGAGCTAACAAGGTACAAATATGTTGTTCTGCCCCTGAACAAGGCAGTTAACCCACTGTTCCTAGGCCGTCATTGAAAATAAGAATTTGTTCTTAACTGACTTGATGGCTAGCTTTACACCATTCCAGCGCATTATGATCTTAGGCATTCTGTGCGACTGCTCGGCCATGGAAACCCATTTCATGAAGCTCCAGATGAACAGTTCTTGAGGCTGACGGTACTGAGTGTTGCAACCGAGGACAGATCATTTGTACACACTTCAGCACTCGGCGGTCCCGTTCTGTGAGTTGACTTGTTGTAATGGTGGCATCCTATGATTGCGCCACATTGAAAGTCACTGAGCTCTTCTGTAAGGCCATTCTTACATGGCTGTGTGCTCAATCTTATACACCTGTCAGCAACGGGTGTGGCTGAAATAGCTGAATTCCCTCATTTGAAGGGGTGTCCACATACTATTGTATATCATTTCTAATTTCTCTCCCTATTGAGGAAGGAGAATAATGAAAGTTCATCGAAGTAACAAGTAATGGTAGACCTACAAATCAGTTCATGTAATTTGTGTGTTTATTAGTTAAATGATAAAACTGAATTACTGCAACTGAATTGGTTACAATGGGAAATCATAATATTCACAAACCACAGTTGGGTCACCTGCTACTGTCCTCCCTTCCACTGGCATACTGTTATGTTCAGCAACCCCTCCCTCTCTCTATCTGCCTCTGTCTCCCGCTGCCTCTCTCTCACTCTCCAGTTCATCTCACCTCTCCCAGCTCTTACTGATGCCTACCCATGAGCCCCCTCTCATTGCCAAAATCCTGAACTATCCCTTTAAGACTAAACTATATCTTACTCAAGAGACTTGGTTAACAGGACAGATTCCAAATATGTACATTTGATCTGTCTCCTAAACCATGGCAGTCTTATCGAAAACTGCATACGGTTTAACAAAGCATTCATGTTGAATTCAAATGTTACTATTTACTGTCAGTAATAGCTGACCTATACAGCTAGCCTAGCAACCCCACAGTTACACCTCCTACCTTGAAAGTCTTGAGTTACAGTTTCAGTTTCATTTCCACAATGAGGCTGAGGACAGGTTTGGTCCTCCTGTCATGGTGACTGCCGTGTCAGCAGAAAGCTGTTGATCAAAAATGATATCCCTCCATAGAGGACAGGCTTTGTCACACATGTCACTACGCCACTTAATTTTAAAAGGAGCAAGTCCAGTGGTCCACGTGTTAGACGAGCTGCTCTCGGGTGGTTCAGTGTGTCTGGTTACAGTGGCCTGAATATCATGACCCCCCCCCAAGAATATCATGACCCCCCTCATGAATATCATGACCCCCTCAAGAATATCATGACCCCCCAAGAATATCATGACCCCCAAGAATATCATGACCCCCTCAAGAATATCATGACCCCCCTCATGAATATCATGCCCCCCCTCATAAATATAATGGCACCATCATGAATATCATAGCCCCCTCATATATATCATGGCCCTCCTCATGAATATCATGGCACCCTCATAAATATCTTGGCACCATCATGAATATCATGGCCCCCTCATAAATATCATGGCCTCCCCATGAATATCATGGCACCCTCATAAATATCATGCCCCCCTCAAGAATATCATGGCCCCCTCATGAATATCATGACCCCCTCATGAATATCATGGCCCCCTCATGAATATCATGACCCCCTCATGAATATCATGCCCCCATGAATATCATGACCCCCCCTCAGGTCAAACCCTTACTGACTCTCCTAAGTTCTGTAAGAAATGCTATTATATCAATACATTACAATTCTACCTGTGATTACAGAAGTACAATGATTAATGTTTTGTCTTCGCTTGAGATTAAGAATCAGTGATGGACCTTGCAAGTGCATGAAAAGGTGAACTGTACAAAGTCATATGTCTGTGTGTTGAAACTATACTTTGAGTAACAGATGGATAAAGGGAACCAAGAGTTCCTGCTGTTGCTATGTTCCAGTTTGACTTCTGCTGACACATGATAGCAATAAGGGGAAAGGTGATTGGGAACTAACTGCCAATAACACAATAAGCTGAACTCCGCCTTGCAAAGACATTTTTTTATTAGCAACTATGAATTTTGAGCTTACATGGTATTACAGTTTTTAACAATCACTTTGGCACAAATTTCAGAACCTTGTGGTCATTTTTTCAAAACTCTAGACACAAAACTCAAAACGGTCATCACTTGTAATACAGGCTGTCCAATGTTCAAAACACTGCATTGTGCATTCATATCTTTAAAGAAACCTTGAACTTGCAGAATCATTGGTTCAAATAACTCATTTATCATGAAATACCATCAGAACATTCATTTAGATCATCCACACACAAGATACCGATAGTTTCACTGTGTAGTTGTTCGTACAATCATTAAATATTATAGTGTAAAATATGTGATACATGTTTCATTATGCTACTACACGTAAATACATCACTGTAAAATAACTAGTAGAGAGAATACTACAGACACAGTGGAATCATTGAACAAAATATGACATTTATTGATGAAATACAATAAAATCACAACATAGGTTTCTTTGAATCAAATTAAAAATATTAGCTACAAAAAAAGAAAAAAACAGTTAAAGGTCATTGCAGTGTTCCTCACCTGGCTTACTGTAAAACATCACTGTAGTGTTCCTCACCTGGCTTACTGTAAAACATCACTGCAGTGTTCCTCACCTGGCTTACTGTAAAACATCATTGCAGTGTTCCTCACCTGGCTTACTGTAAAACATCATTGCAGTGTTCCTCACCCGGCTTACTGTAAAACATCACTGCAGTGTTCCTCACCTGGCGTACTGTAAAACATCATTGCAGTGTTCCTCACCTGGCTTACTGTAAAACATCACTGCAGTGTTCCTCACCTGGCTTACTGTAAAACATCACTGCAGTGTTCCTCACCTGGCTTACTGTAAAACATCACTGTAGTGTTCCTCACCTGGCTTACTGTAAAACATCACTGCAGTGTTCCTCACCTGGCTTACTGTAAAACATCATTGCAGTGATCCTCACCTGGCTTACTGTAAAACATCACTGCAGTGTTCCTCACCTGGCTTACTGTAAAACATCACTGCAGTGTTCCTCACCCGGCTTACTGTAAAACATCACTGCAGTGTTCCTCACCTGGCTTACTGTAAAAAGAAAAACAAAAGATTGATCACTGTACATCTATATTTCCCTCAACCCTGTCTTGTGGACTTGTCCACAGGTTATCATCCACATCACAATGGATGTTTTCATTAGCCAAACATCTTGGGAAGAATCTTCGGGCGAATCCAGGCCTGACACTGGTCTGCCGTGATGGCCTGGGGAAGGGCGGCTTGTTCGTGAGGGCGCCTATCATATACCTTCCACCTCCAAGTGGAGAAAAATTACAGGGTGGTAAATTGTGGATGGGCCTGAAACCATGCTTGCACCATTTGAACCTTTCATGATCTAAACATGGACTATTGTTTGTCAATTTCCACAAAACTATGCATTAAGAGTAATGCAACAGTTACTTATCATGTTGAGCAGTTGTATCAATTGATAGTTAGATCATTGTAATGAAATGAGTAGACAGTCATGTGTGAATTGCCTTTTGAAATGGTAATACTTTGATGTTATGTTGTGTAATTTTGAACAGGTGATTTTAGTTCAATTAAATAATGATCTTAGCTTTATGTGTATTGTATCCAATCAATTGGAAAAAAGTGTTAGAGTTTTGGTTGTGAGTTTTGTGTCTAGAATTTAGAAAAATTACATCAAGTTTCTGAAATTAGTGCCAAAGTGAAAAACTGTAAAGTTAAGGGACATCACCCTGGGCGGGGTGAACCATAGTAGGGGATTAACACCTTCTCCAAAACTGAGTGTGTTACTTGCAAATTACTGTAAGTGTTTACTCTGGCTTGCAATCCTTATTAAACAAACTAACCTCCGATCAAAGAAGTTTCCTGTGGTCTTTTGTATAACATAGGGCAGAATTTCCCTTACACGTCAAACAGTGTCTCCAGCCTCCCCTCCTTGTCTGACTCTTACCTCTCTAAACTCTGTTACTAATCAAACATACACCATCCATCAATGGAGAACTGTCTTTTCACCACTACATCCCTGATGAAGATGATGTCTGTGGAATTCATTTACGGCGCGATTAGAATGTATTAATATAATCAATACAGTATTAATTTTCATTATCATTCATACTAGTATTGTAATGGAAGCCCACTGGGCACACACTGGTTAAATCAATGTTGTTTCTACGTCATTTCAATGGAATTACGTTGAACCAACGTGGAATAGACGTTGAATTGACGTCTGTGTCAAGTGGGAGAAGTCATTATCGATATTGACGTAAGTGACTGGTGGCTTAAAGCAAAAAACAAGCACTGATTTTCCAGACTATTTTCTCCAAGAGCCTCCACTTCCAAGAGTGTCCAATTATATGGATGAGCAAGCTACTGGCGTTTTACTCAGAGGATGAATGTGTGTCTCTTGGTAGAATGACCCCTCTGCCTATAAAATGTAGCTGCTATGTGTGTGCTATGTACTTAGCCCCAGCTTTGTATTGATGTAGACCTTGGCTAAATGTACATGTCATGTGTTTCTATGACAGACCTGTCAGATAGGATCAGGAGAGCAGTCTGTACCTCGGCAACCTACCTTACACTTGAATCAACTCTGTTTCCCCAGGAACGTCTTTTTTTGACGAATCGGTTTGTTGCATCAAACGAACTAGTAAACCATTCAACAGGCACAGTATTGTATTTTTATAGTATTTTTTTATGCTACAGTAGATGCAAACATAATAACAGTGTCTCTCTTAGCCTCGGACACTCACAAATGCATAGCAGCGGGATTGAATGTGATTCTATTTGACATTTGTTTAAAAGCTCCTTGTAAGAAACCGTTTAAGTGAACAAATACAAGGGTATTGTACTTGGGGAAGGCTAAACGATGAGATCAGTTGCCTGCTACACCAGCGCCAGGGAACAAGTTACTGAGTTTGTCATCTAAATTTTTCAGGCGAGTGAGACAAAAACAAAGAAAGATAGAAAGAGAGGGGGGCCTGAATGGAAGGTGCCTCTGTTTAATTAGAGGTGGCAAATTCATTAGAGCCAGAATAGGAATTAATTAGCAGTGACTTGATTTACTCCAGTCAAAGTTGTGTGTGTGTGTGGATCTAAAATGCTCCATAATTTTAGTGTTTTGTTGTTATGCTTTTGTTGTGTTTTTTGCACTTACAATAAAAAATCTGATGTTTTGAATGCCTCAACTAAAGGTTGGGAAGAGGGTTACGGGGCGGGAAGTCATTTTTTAAGGTCTTACGGATTTCAATGGTCTGTTAAAGCTATTTAGTGCCCAATCATGTCATCATTTCTGGATAGTTTTATACCCATTATATTTGTCCAACAGGTTGTGAGTAATGATGTGAATAAGCTTCAGTCACAGGTCCGCTGATCAGCTCTGTCACTGGGGATCTGGACCTGATGGTAACAAGTACAGTTCATTAAGTACACCACACCACACCACTGACCATAACATCATAATGGGTCAATGACTTCGTTCAGGGCAGGTGGGGCAGAGTTTTGAGCAAATAAAAAATACATTCAATTAAATGATATATATATATATATGTTTGCCTGTTTTGCATGTTATTTTGGCATTCATTATTGTTTGTTTAATTAGTGGTGGCAAATTAATTAGTGCCAGAATAGGAATGAATTAGCAGTAAAAAAGCGATATAAAGAAAGTGCCATAAGGAGAGACTGGAGGTCGGAACACACACTAGGGTTTTGTCACAGTCAGTGAACGTGATCTCATTATTTTGCAATTAAATATATTTTCCATTTATGCAGCGCTCAACTTAGTGCAGTAAGTGTACACCCTACCACCTTCCTTCAAACAGCTGTGAAGTAGTGGCTGTTGTTTTATGTACTCCTCAGCTTGATTTACTCCAGTCAAAGTTGTGTGTGTGGCTCTAAATGATTCCAGAATTGTTGTGGTCTGTTGTTGTTTTAGTTTTATTTGTGCAGTCACCGTGCCCCTGAGGCGCACTTGCAATAAAAAGGAAATTCTGATGTTTTGAAAAGGGAAGGGGGACGGGTGGTCATTTTAAGGTCTCACAGATTTTAATGGTTTTTAAACGCTATTTAGTGCCCAATCCTGTCATAATTTCTGGAAAGTTTGATACCCATTATATTCGTCCAACAGGTTGTGAGTAATGATGTGAATAAGCTTCAGTCACAGGTCCGCTGATCAGCTCTGTCACTGGGGATCTGGACCTGATGGTAACAAGTACAGTTCCTCAAGTACACCACACCACACCACTGACCATAACGTCATAATGGGTCAATGACTTGGGCCTACCCACACCTTTTTATTGGTGTTCTTGACAGAAGCAGTGGACAACTGTACCGTCTGCCCTTCACAGTGTCATGTGATTGGTAGTGGCCCTGGTAACTGTGGAGTTGTCACCATGGAGACCGGGAAGAGGTAGGAACAGGGTTAAGCCCCAGAGTATTTACCCAGCCAGCGGGGGAAGAGGAGGAGAGAAGAGAGGTAAAGAGAAAAGAGGAGAGAAGAGAGGTAAAGAGAAAAGAGGAGAGAAGAGAGGTAAAGAGAAAAGAGGAGAGAAGAGAGGTAAAGAGAAAAGAGGAGAGAAGAGAGGTAAAGAGAAAAGAGGAGAGAAGAGAGGTAAAGAGAAAAGAGTGGAGGAAAGAAAACAGAGCTGATGAGAGTGGAAGCAAGATAAGAATAAAAAAGGAGAAGAGGTAAGATTGTGGCACAGGGAGCCAAACCTGGGGTCAACACTGATTACGTAACATGGTGGATAGGCATCGATTCTTCCAGCAGCCTGTGTGGAGTCATGCGCGCTTCTCATCCCATCCATCGACCGGACAGGCCCAATCAATGCTAATGACAGTGAACGTCCAACGCACAACTTATTTTGACACAAACTTCTGATCATAATCCCATGCTGTGAGATGAAATGTGATGGGAGTTGGGTTGCAAAGGGTCTGTAACTTTCGGTAAATTTCCAAACATTTTCCATGGGAATTTAAACAAAAATTATATTGGAAAGATTTAATCATTTGCAATTATGTCTACTTATGATAAGATCAAATGTTTATGTTTCTGTCTCCATATGATATGGTAAATATATCCAGTGCAAAAAACATCTACATTTAAATGGTATTACTGTAATAGTAATATATTTCCATTAATTCCCATGGAAGGTTTCCACCTCTGAATATTCCCCAAAATGTGCAACCCTAGATGGGAGGTTGTATTGTAAGCATCAACTAGCAAATAGGCCTGTGACTCAGTAACACAACGTTGCAGATTGACTTCCCAATTTGGATTCCCCAGATTACCTGTGTAGATTATCTGTGTAAACTCCTGTGTGTTCTTGACCACGGTACTTTTTGGGGATGGCCATGGTTAACATTCAACAGTAAACTGTCACAAACCACTTTGCCTAGGAGAAAGGTGCTGCCAGCCAAACAGCGAGTGGATAATAATAGAGTATATCATAGAGAATATACTTGCACCCATACATCACTGTGAGATAAGGTCGTCATAGAGAATATATTTGCACCTATACATCACTATGAGATAAGGTCGCCTGCTAAGCGTCTGAATAATGATCATAATAATGTGATGCGCTGCGGCTGTTTTTGAAGCTTAAAAGCCAAGAGAGGAGCACAGTCTCGTGGGGGATGGGGGGGTCCGTTGGATAGCTTTACTGTCTGCTCTGAGCTGCTGGTTCGCCAACATCCCCCCCCCACCCACCTATCCCCTCCAACCTGAAAACAATAGCGCCACTGCTAAATTTAGAGCCCCTGTGTTTTGTCTCCTCTCTTCTAAGACACATTTCAGTTGAATGCATTCAATTGTACAATGGACTAGATATCCCCCTTTCCCTTTCTCACATTCCCCCTTTCTTCTCACGCTCCCCCTTTTCTCTATACCTCCTCTCTCACCTCAGATCACACTTGTTTCTCTCTTCCTACCTTCTCTGGCTATCTGTTACGGAGCTCTTGTTGTTATTGTTGTCTTCGTACTATTTGCCGGCAGCAAGGCTGTTTTGGGGTCGTGTGTGAATGCAAATTGTGTTGATTAGTGTTTTTCATCCCCCACTCATTCACTGTCCTGTTATTATGCTTCCCGTATCTTTGTGTGCATCAGCATTTTCACTGTGTGTGCTGCTGTGATAGGCTGTGATAATCTGTGATAGGCTCTGTGTGTGTGTGTGTGTGTGTGTGTGTGTGTGTGTGTGTGTGTGTGTGTGTGTGTGTGTGTGTGTGTGTGTGTGTGTGTGTGTGTGTGTGTGTGTGTGTGTGTGTGTGTGTGTGTGTGTGTGTGTGTGTGTGTGTGTGTGTGTGTGTGCGTGCGTGTGCATGTGTGTGTGTGCGTGCATGCGTGCGTGTGCATGTGTGCGTGTGTGTGTGTGCGTGCATGCGTGTGTGTGCGTGCATGCGTGCGTGTGCATGTGTGTGTGTGTGTGCATGTGTGCATGTGTGCATGTGTGCGTGTGTGTGTGTGTGTGTGTGTGTGTGTGTGTGTGTGTGTGTGTGTGTGTGTGTGTGTGTGTGTGTGTGTGTGTGTGTGTGTGTGTGTGTGTGTGTGTGTGTGTGTGTGTGTGTGTGTGTGTGTGTGTGTGTGTGTGTGTGTGTGTGTGTGCTTAAGTGTGTCTGTGCGTGTAACTATCGATGTACATTGATTTTTGGGCCATGTCATTAGCATTTTGTTTGTCTGCATGATAGCAGGAGTCAAATAATTGTATGTTCTTAAATGCTGCAGCTTAATTATATATGGTTCTTGGCTATGTTGGTTCGCAACAACACCACAATCTCTTACCCGTATATCTTCTTTTATGATCTTCAATTCCACAATACGAAGACACCCCACTCACCATCTCCTTCTCTTTACCTTCCCCACTAAACCACCCTTGCTCCTTCATGCACCAACCCACCCTTGCTCCTTCACGCACCAACCCACCCTTGCTCCTTCATGCACCAACCCACCCTTGCTCCTTCACGCACCAACCCACCCTTGCTCCTTCATGCACCAACCCACCCTTGCTCCTTCATGCACCAACCCACCCTTGCTCCTTCACACACCAACCCCCCTTGCTCCTTCACGCACCAACCCACCCTTGCTCCTTCATGCACCAACCCACCCTTGCTCCTTCATGCACCAACCCACCCTTGCTCCTTCACCCACCAAACCCCCCTTGCTCCTTCACGCACCAACCCACCCTTGCTCCTTCACGCACCAACCCACCCTTGCTCCTTCATGCACCAACCCACCCTTGCTCCTTCATGCACCAACCCACCCTTGCTCCTTCACGCACCAAACCACCCTTGCTCCTTCACGCACCAAACCACCCTTGCTCCTTCACCCACCAAACCTTCCTGCTTAAAATACCAAAGCTGCAGTTTAGCGTGTGATGTTTTGATGCTATGGTAATAATCAGAATAACAATCGTGGAGGTGATAGCTGAGTCTGAGCCGCCAGTGTTTGTGACTTCAAACGGCCTGCGCCGTGGGAGAGACGCATGGAAAACGGGCGTCTTGTCGCCGCCAGGGGGCTGCTGGGAAGGGAACCCACTGCTCCACTCACACTAGGATCAGAGGACCGAGAGTCAGAATGTTAAACACTGTTCTATGTTCTGTTCTGTTCTCCACATAGCATGTACATGGGCTGGATTGTTGGTTCATACTTTGGCAGGCTGGGACTGGGGATGTGTTATTTCTGGTTTCCTGTGTGCTGTGTGGGGAACACTCATTAACTGATTATAAATGAGTTTGAAATTGTTTATTAACCATAACATAACTGTTTACCATTAGTATCTACACTGAGTATACAAAACATTAGGAAAACCTGCTCTTTCCATGACATAGACTGATCAGTTGAATTCAGTTGAAAATTATGATCCCTTATTGATGTCACCTGTTAAATCCACTTCAATTAGTGTAAATGAAGGGGAAGAGAAAGGTTAAAAAAAGATTTTTAAGCATTGAGACAATTGAGACATTTGCGTGTGTGTACCAATTAGAGGGTTAATGGGAAAGACAAAAGATTGAAGTGCCTTTGAACGGAGGATTGGTAGTAGGAAGAACTGCAACACTGCTGGGCTTTTCACTCTCAACAGTTTCCCGTGTGTATCAAGAATGGTCCACCACGCAAAGGACATCCAGCCAACTTGACACAACTGTGGGAAGCATTGGAGTCAACATGGGCCAGCATCCCTGTGGAACACTTTTGACACCTTCTGGTGTCCATGCCACTGCTGTTCTGAGGGCAAACTCAACATTAAGAAGGTGTTTTTAATATTTTGTACACTCAGTGTATGTCTCGTTTTGTTTACGTATTATGTTTGACTCACTAGTGCTTTAGTTCTCTAAATGTAATGGCTGTATATTGCTGGTGTATATTGACTCAGTGTGCAGTAACCATGTCTTTCTATCTTCTAAAGGCATAGTCAGTAGAACACCTGCACAACAGTATCCATGGCTGCATGTTTTGTGTACTGATTGGTTGGCATATGTGTTTACTTGTTGTGGACAGCAAGTACCAGTGAGTTGGCACAAAGAACCTGGTCTGCTGACGCATATATTGGAAATCAATTCTGTGCATGCAAGCCACCGACAGCCTCTGTAATATGTTACTGCAACTCCCTGGAAAGGAAAAAGCATGATTAGCATGCAGATATTAGTCATTATCGTTTGAACTAAACATGTTTGACCAATGACCATACTTATCTTGTGACCTCTTGAGGGTTATTCAGAAAATTTTGCTGACATGAAATTGTGTTTTTTCAATGTAAAGTTAATTGACATTGAATGAATAGATGCATGGCCACGTTCAGGATGCTGACTATTTACAATGGGTTTAGTCTGGTAATTCACTTTTTCCATGACTTGATCAAAACAATGAGTATGTTTCCTGCAATATATAGATGTAATGAAGTACTCCCTGTGGTTTAGGTTCTTGTTTTAATAATGTCTTATTCAATCTGTTGATAAGCGATTCCACTGCCATGCTCCGTCTTAACATTAGCTATGGCGATGACGTAACACTTCCCGTCCCATTTGGATACTGCAAGACTAAGACTGCTGATACTCTTCCCGCTAAAATGAACTTCTCTCACAGAGCTTCCTTTCTTATCTCTATGCAAAGTGGATGGATTTAAAGGGGCCTTTCGTCTTTTGTCTGTGACGACGGTTATATCTATGATGTCAGATGGGATTCAGTGCTATTGTTGAAGAGGGATTTGAAAATGCCAGTGTAACACATAATAAATCGTTCAAATGTAATTTCCACCTTAAAACAGTGTTAGCAGTCACACAATTGTAACAAGATCAACGCTTCCTGTGTCTAATTGAGATCATTGATCTTCAAGCAACGAGTTACCGCTTCTTAATGCAACCGCAACCACCTGTATCTTAAAAATGTATTATATCCAATAGGGCTGAGAAATGCCAGGGTCCTCACGAAAATATATTATCACGATACTTAGGTTCCAATTCTATACGTAATTGCGATTCGCAATTCATATTGCTCACCATATGTCTTCTGCAGAGGGACAAGAGATAGCCATGAGAAGGCAAGTTTGATCTGTCATGGAAATAAAAGTGCTGAAGGCGAATTTGCTCCATATTTAAAAAGAGATGGAGAAAGCTACAGTATTAAGAAAACATACTGGAGTTTTTGTGCAGTTACAGACAACTAGCCAAATATAATATTGCGATACTGTCAAAACAATACAATATGAAATATCATCAACAATAATATTGTTAACTGTATCTATTTTTCCCCCACATCACCAATATCCACAATTATTGATTTAAATTAGCTCATGCTAGTGCCCAGAGCTGCCGTAGTTAGATACAGTATCAAAACCCTGACAATGCTGCAACAGTTACAATCAAGCTTTGAATTCTAGTTGTGTTTTTCAGAATCGTCATGCCACCTGTACCATGAAAGGATGAGCTCTTGGAGGCTCCAGGCACCCCGTCGGCCCTCCCGGTTGGGATGTCTCCCCAATTACTGTGGTGCTGGTGAGGACGGCCTACACCTGGCTGGTGTCTCAGCGAGTTTTCCCTAGTCTTCATCATCGGTACCCAGAGTACATTAGAGGTGGTGAGAGGGTAGCAGTGTGGAGGTGGATGGTTGGAGAGAAGCGATTTTAGAGCCACACTGCGCCACTCCACATGGGGCCTCTCTCTTGCACACAGGCTGGCAACAATAAAGCCCTGTGCCATGTTAGTCCCGAGAACACAGGCTGGCAACAATAAAGCCCTGTGCCATGTTAGTCCCGAGAACACAGGCTGGCAACAATAAAGCCCTGTGCCATGTTAGTCCCGAGAACACAGGCTGGCAACAATAAATCCCTGTGCCATGTTAGTCCCGAGAACACATGCTGGCAACAATAAAGCCCTGTGCCATGTTAGTCCCGAGAACACAGGCTGGCAACAATAAAGCCCTGTGCCATGTTAGTCCCGAGAACACAGGCTGGCAACAATAAAGCCCTGTGCCATGTTAGTCCCGAGAACACAGGCTGGCAACAATAAAGCCCTGTGCCATGTTAGTCCCGAGAACACAGGCTGGCAACAATAAAGCCCTGTGCCATGTTAGTCCCGAGAACACAGGCTGGCAACAATAAAGCCCTGTGCCATGTTAGTCCCGAGAACACAGGCTGGCAACAATAAAGCCCTGTGCCATGTTAGTCCCGAGAACACAGGCTGGCAACAATAAAGCCCTGTGCCATGTTAGTCCCGAGAACACAGGCTGGCAACAATAAAGCCCTGTGCCATGTTAGTCCCGAGAACACAGGCTGGCAAAAATAAAGCCCTGTGCCATGTTAGTCCTGAGAACACATGTCATGGCCTCCCCATGTAGACATAATAATAATAATAAAAGTAATAATAAATGTTAAGTGCTGTTCACGACACCCAAAGGTTCTGAGTTCCAGAGTTGGGGCGCTGTACTGCTAAAAGCCTGTTTTCCCATGGAGCGTAGCCTGGCAGGAGAGATGGTGAGGAGGCCCGTGTCAGAGGAGCGTGGTGAACAGGTGGGCGTGTAGGGGTGCATGAGGTCAGTAAGGTATGTGGGCACCAGTCCATTGAGTGCTTTGTAGGTGAGCATGAGTAATTTGAAGATGATCCTGTATTGAACTGGGAGCCAGTGGAGTTTGACAAGAGTGGGGGTGATGTGGTCCACGGTCTGGTGTGTGTGAGTACTCGTGCAGTTGAATTTTGAGTATGTACCCAGTGTTTTGGCGGGGAGTCCATAGAAAACAACGTTGCAGTAAGCCAGGCATGATAAAGCAAAGGCGTGAATGAGGGTTTCAGCCGTGGGGTCAGTGAGAGAGGGCCTGAGATGTTAAAAAAAAAATTGAGGTAGAGGAACGCTGACTCTGGGATGTTCCGGATGTGGGGTTCAAATGAGAGTGGCTGTGTAGTCGGAGTGTGGATTCTGCAGCCGTCGATTGTCATGTTGAGTTGACCCAGGTTTTGATGAGGGAGTTGGGGACCATGAGCATGATCTCTGTTTTTTCATTGTTTCGGTTTTAAAAGTTCTAAATAGCATGTCCTTTATCACTCTGTATCACTCCCTCACTCCCTCACTCACTCTCTCACTCACTCCCTCACTCCCTCACTCCCTCACTCTCTCACTCCCTCACTCTCTCACTCTCTCACTCCCTCTACTATATGTCACTCACTTTCTCCAGGCTTCCTCAGACTGTCCCCTCTCCTTCCATCTTACTATTAATACCGATCTCTTTACCCATTTCTATTTGTCTTCCTATAACTGTCTTTCCTTCCACATGTGTTTGCTCTCTGGCAATAGGTGTGCTGTGTGCTGTGTGCTGTGTGCTGTGTGCTGTGTGCTGTGTGCTGTGTGCTGTGTGCTGTGTGCTGTGTGCTGTGTGCTGTGTGCTGTGTGCTGTGTGCTGTGTGCTGTGTGCTGTGTGCTGTGTGCTGTGTGCTGTGCCAGTCTCGAAGACTGAGGGATTTTGCTGTGTGTGTGAACCTGCCTCCAGTGCCTTCGAGCGAGTGCATCTGTTGTGCTCAGGAACTATAAAGAGAATAATGGATACATTAAGGGAGATGGAGAGAGAAAAAACAAGGGGGTGTTAATTGTGTTGGACGGGTTGGGGGGTGCTGTTAATGGAGGGGGTGTGGAGGGGGAGATGGAGAGGAAAATAAGGGCAGAAGAAGGTGGAGGGAGAAGAGGTGTAGAGAGAAGAGGTAGAGAGAGAAGGTGGAGAGAGAAGAGGTGGAGAGAGAAGGTGGAGAGAGAAGGTGGAGAGAGAAGAGGTGGAGAGAGAAGGTGGAGAGAGAAGAGGTGGAGAGAGAAGAGGTGTCCAATCATGACAGAGGGAGAGGATAGTGAAATGGGTGAAGTGGAAAGGCTCATTGCCGTAGTGATTTCTTGTGCGTGTTCGGCAGCAGGCATCACTACTCAATCACATTGTCTCTTAGCTTTTGGCAACACTTGAGAGGCTCCTCTCTGGCCTGTGAAAAAATATTTGAATTTGAAATTGGGGTTCTGAGAGGAAAAGGGAGGAAATGAAAGAATGTGTAGAAGGAGTGAGAAGGACCTCCTATATATCCCCCCACCCCAACCCCCTCCCGCCCAACACACACACATAGTGAGATCCACACGTTTCCACATATAGCCAGACAGTACACACCACACCTTGTACATACACTGTATATGTTCCTGTTATTGTGTATCTAGACAGGCAGACATGAACAATCATTTACTACTTCTGTCACTCTGAAAACTGTGCGCGGAGCTTTAACTCCCTGCCCATAAAGTGTTTTAGAGGAGGGTCCAACATCTGATTGACAGTAATCTGCATTCTCTGTTCCACATTCAGCTTTAATACGTCTCTACAAGAGCTTGTTGTTGCCCAGAGTGGAATATTTGCTTTAAGAAATTGGGACGGTATGCAAACAGGGAGCCATCTTAAAAGCATTTCTCTGTTGAACATCAGTGCTTCCACACTTGACAATGCTGTCATGTTGTAGGGTTTCAGTTAGCCGTGGTCTGAGTTCAGCTGCAGGAGCGCCCTACTAATGTAAAGAGCTGGAGGGAGCACAGCTTCTACACAGTACTTCACATGTCAAGTGGGACTTCCGCTTCCCACGCCATCACTAATCCCACAGCCCTCTGCCAGGATTCTGTGGGAGCCAGAGTGGACATCAGTTATCTGGCTGAGTGGAGGTACACCTGGATTGTCTAACACGTCACATGACTTAATTGGGGTCTCTAGCATGATTCTCACTGGAAAGATTGATAAAATATTTAAAGGATTGGCATTATTCCATTAGAGGAAATTATCCGTGTAGAGAAAGGTAGACTGAGAAGGGGGGAGGGGGGGCTGTGTCTTTTTGCGGAGGTGAGGGAATTCAGGGAGACACCCAGAAACAAATGAGAGCTGTCACCCAGCATATGATGCTGCCTCTGCTGTTTACCAAGGATGGGGAAAGATTGATGGTGAGGACATTAAGATCTCTCTCTCTCTCTCTCTCTCTCTCTCTCTCTCTCTCTCTCTCTCTCTCTCTCTCTCTCTCTCTCTCTCTCTCTCTCTCTCTCTCTCTCTCTCTCTCTCTCTGTATTGATAGAATAGGTAGGTTGAGGGTTTCAGGTCAAGTTGGTTATTTTCTGTCACACCCACTTGATAGCTAACAACTCTCTGTATCTTACTTGTGAGTGTATTTCCATGTACTGTACATTCACATTTTAGTTATTTACTGCAGCAGGAACTCTTATCCAGAGCGACTTACAATAAGAGCATTCAACCAAGGGAGGTGAAACAACCTCATAACACAAACATCGCAAGTAAGATTATAGTAACAAAGGCTAAAATAAGAAAGTACAGTTAAAAAATTAAAAAGACACCACGTTCAAAATGTCAAAGTATACAAAGAGCAACATTAAACTAAATGTGTTAAATCCGATGACTGAAAGGAAATGATGAAGACTAAGCAAAGTTGTAGGCATGTGATATGTGTTGTGGATCGTAGCACCCTGTTCATTAGGGGTCATATACTCTCACATTTACTTAGCTTATAGGCTTAGCAGAACACAGTCATATTACAAAGCAATAGAGACAAAGCACTGGAAGAAAAACAAACTGTAAATATGCCCTTAAGTAAGCTCTCACACACAACTTCATCCTAGAGCATCACTCTAGTTTGTTACAGGGAATAACAAGATATATGTAATGTCATCAGAGACGATGAAGGTCATTTAGATGGTTGGGAAGTTGATGTTATTGATGATTTCGAGGATCTTTATAGGACGGTATAAGACAGTAGTAAAGCAGTAGTTAATCATGAATAAGAGAGAAGTCATACTCATCCTGGCAGAGAGTCACAGGTAGACAGAGAGAGACCTGGGCATAGCTCCTGTTTGTCACACGCCCTGATAGCCACACGCCCCCAGACGGCACTCGGACTGATCCTATTTGTGTGTCTAAAGGTCAGTGCTGTCTCCACCATAAGGCTGACCTAGATACGATTGGGCCTTACGTGTGTGAGCGTGCGTGTGCGAGCGCGCATGCAACTCTGTATAATCTTGTTTAGTGTTTCAGGCAAAAGTAAGAGAACAGACTCACAAATTGCAGAGTGCCTGACCTACATTGCTCTCAGTAGCTGCTTAAGCAGACACACACACACATTCAAGTACACACTTGCAAATCTCAGACATGCTCAACAGTTTAATAATGATGCCAGTTTCAGAGAAATCCACCCGTCGTATTAAGACTGTGGATTAGATGCTCTGTAAGCCCTCTCACCAGGCTCCTGCTCTTTTGGGCGGTTTAATGTATGAGTTATAATCTCAGATATACACACATATACAGAGAGACACACACATACATACAAACACAGATGTAGGATCTTCATTTGATCACTCTGTTGTAAGAGAACATTCCTGCAATGCAGGAAATGTAAAACTTGTAGTGTATTTGAGGTTTAAAAAGTCCTCTGAAGTTTGTAATTTCCACTGTGAAATGTCAGACTTGATTTTCCCTTGTATCAACCTCTACAAAAATGCCTGTTAATTATAATCCACATAATAATTCACATTTCCTGTTGCTGCAGGATTATTTCCCTGTTGTAGCAAACTGACTAAAATTAAGATCCTACATCTGTAGAGACTTGCAGAAACATAAACACACAGCCCACCTATGAATGTGTCATTCCTGCTGACTCTCAGCAGTAATTAGAAGCCAGGGAGACAGCCAGGTTAGTGGAGGTCATAATGGGCTGGGGCTATTTTAGTTTCCTCTATCTGTCACGTTAACAATGCCGTCAGCCCGTCAAGCACTGCAGTCAGGTCGAGGTGGAATTCAAATGTTCCTGCCCCCCCTGTCTTCCCCATTCCACCTTCCTCTCCCATCCCATCTACCCCCCCCCCCCCCCCCCCCCACACACACACACACACACTCCACCTCACATGTTATCGCTCTTCCTTCTTTCTTTTTGTGGGAGTACATGGAAAAGAATGATCTGATTACAGCCAATCAGCATGCTTATTGCAAAACCCATTCCACTACCACTGCATTGGTTGACATGACTAATCAGTGGCTCAATGCTATGGATAATTTGTAGGTGTACTATTTTTAGATTTCAGTGCAGCATTTGATTTAGTAGATCATGAAATAATCTTGACAAGATTAATGCATTATGGTTTTAAGGAGGTAGCATTGAATTGGGTACAGTCATATCTAACTGACAGGAAACAGTCCACCTATATCAATGGTTATTTTTCTTCCCCTAATGTGTTAAGCTGTGGAATACCGCAGGGCAGCTGCCTTGGGCCACTTCTTTATTTAATATATACCAACGACCTTCCCTATGCCTTGGTTGAAACTCAATCTACTATATTTGAAGATGATACTACAATTTATGCAGCAAGACAATCGGTTCAAAAGGTACAGCAGGCTTTACAAGGAGATTTGGAGAATATCAGGAAGTGGGTTTGCCAAAACAAACTTGTTTTAAACACCAAGAAAACCAAAGTTATGTTGGTCAGTTCAACTAGGAAAAGGCCAAAACAGCATGGGATACAATTAAGTATGGGAGGAGTACAAATTGAAGAAGTGGCAGAAACCAAACTATTGGGAGTGCAGCTAGACAACTGCTTATCATGGTCGTCTCAAATGTCGTCTCAATGTAAAAATATATATTAAAACAGCATGCATAATCAGAAGGATAGCTAAATATATTCCAGGAAAAAATATTCAGCAAATAACACAAGCATTAATTGAGAGTCAGGTGAACTACTGTTCGGTGGTCTGAGGAAATGCATCATCAAGTGAAGTTAGGAGACTGCAGAATGCACAGAATAAAGCAGCAAGGATTGTTTTAAGGTGGAGATATGGTTCTTCTGTTGCAGTCATGCGCAATGTTCTTGGTTGGTAGTCAATCGACAAGGTAATTGAAAAAAACATGCTTATTTTATTTTATAATATACATCATTTAAAACAGCCAAGTTCTATTCAAAATGGTATTCATTTGGTAAGAGGCAGACATTCCGTAAATACTAGGAATAGATTGTCCACCATCTATGCGTTATCCAGACAGAAAAGAGAAATAGGCAAAATAACATTTTGATTTAGAGCAATACAGAAATTGAATAAATTAACTGAGCAAACTAGAAACCTTTCAATATATAAATATAAACATTATTTTAAAACAATTTAAATATAGTATATAGAAATGTTGTGGGACTATAGTAGATGAAGAATCAATATTTTTTTTAGATTGAGTAGTTATTGGGTCATTATGCTAGTATTATGTATGTTTGTAATAGTGTATTACATGTGAAAGTGTGTTTATATTATAAATTGTATTTTAATGTTTAAGGACTCTTGGAATATTAGTCCAAATGGGGACAAAAAGAGATCAAAATCAAATCTAAATCAAATCAAATAAATCTTTCTTCTACCGCTGTCCCCTTGTTCTCTCTCTCTCTCTCTCTCTCTCTCTCTCTCTCTCTCTCTCTCTCTCTCTCTCTCTCTCTCTCTCTCTCTCTCTCTCTCTCTCTCTCTCTCTCTCTCTCTCTCTCTCTCTCTCTCTCTCTCTCTCTCTGCATGGAATTGAAGTGACATGGCGTCAGCATTTACATTGCATGTACTGTCAGTATCTTTGTAGACAGTAACACGATGCACTCTAGTAGTTTAGAGGAGGCAAGATGATGGCGAATTTCTATCTGTGGTGGGGATAGTAGAGTTATTCTCTCAATTGGTGTAGGGGGGAGACTTTAACCAGTCTGTAGCAGCACAATTTAATCAGTTCATATCAATAAAAATAAAGTAGCACACTCTAAATATGCTCCCAACAATTCAAAGGGTAAACCTATCCAATGTTTCAGAATGCAGTTTCTTCTTCAGTTCCCATCAATCCATACATCTCAAGCTGGATATGAGAATTAGGTATAAGCTTTCGAAACAGAGTAGGCCTCGCTCCAGCATTGCAGGGATATTTCAGCATGATATTTGCCACTTTAAACTGTTTCTGTCATTTTAAGCCAGATGATAGTGACCCTGAGGCTGTCTGCCTGTCATTCTCCCAAAAGGGACTTGAACAGATTCAGCACAACAAGAATAATCTTAAACCCCTTTCTCACCCAGATTACATTTCACACTCTCATCATCATCAGCGGAGGTGGCATATTTCTTGTAAGAAATAACGACAGTTTGCACACGCTACAACAAAGCAGAACATCAACGCTGCCAATGTCACCCCCATAAGGAACATGAAGGCCCACACGTCAACTCCAGCTGCAGCCTCCCAGCTCCTCCCTGTGTGTGCGTGTGCATATGTTATAGACACACTGGCGTGCATTGACGTCACTCTCAGATGGGCTTTGAGGCCCCCCACCGATTCCACCAAATGGCATCAAAGCTCCTGGAGATTCACTTTTGGCTGCTTCACGGCGTGTTGTCTCGGCCCGACCTCGTGGTGCTGAGAAGCTCTGGGGATGGATTTAGGAAGTGTGTGTATGCGAGTAGAATTTGCATACAGGGAGACACAGTGGTCGTGTAAGAACTTGTGCATGCAGTGTGTGTGAGCATGTCACCTGAAGGGGTACGGCGCTGTTAGAGAGAGAGTGGAAGATTGAAGGAGTTCTGAGAAAGGGAGGTGAGAGATGGAAAGTAGAGCATTGGAATGGGAGAGGGTAGCTGAGGAACTGAGAGGAAAGGGGAGGGAAGAGAGGAGAGTTAGCAAGATAGTGTGATGAGAGAGAGAGGGAGGGATGGAGGGGGAGATACTGTGGAGACGGAGAGGGCGAAAAGAAGCTGACAGCTGTACCCTAAATTCCATGTTTCATGTCACTGAGTTAATCAGGTGTCTCCTCTAGCAGGTTAGTCCTCTGAGAGTTTTATTCACAGGGCTCAGGCAACACAGATTTCAAACCCAACCAGACTACAGCCACACCTTCCACCCTACAGTATGTGTGTCTGTATGAATACACTTACACTAGTGAGCACCGGTATCCTTTTAAAATAATGTAGTCGTACAGGACTCTGAGGTTCAGCGTGGGCTTCGATAGCTTTAGTCAATGGTGATTGTGTAATACTTGTGAGGGTGTCATCTCTCCATTGCTATAGCTGTGATATCTATTCACAATGAATGAATATTGGCTTTAAATGCCTACACAGTATATATTTTTATCTTGATATCCATACACCCCCATGTGCCTGTCAGCTAGTCTTGAAAGCCCCTCTAATAGGCCCATACATAAGTCTTTGTGTGTGTACACTGCCGCCGCGTGTGTATGCTCTGCTCTGCTTTGTGCTGTACCCCACAGTTGTCTCCCAAACATCGTCACCCTCCAGTGAGTCACTTTCAGAGCGCTACTGTCATGTTTGTCATTTATTGTCATGTCTTGTCCCTGTGCTCCCCATGCTATTCGTTTCCCTCTGCTGGTCTTGTTTGGTTCTATCCCTCTCTCTCCCCCTCCCTCTCTCACTCTCTCGCTCTCTCTTCTCTCTGTCGTTCCGTTCCTGCTCCCAGCTGTTCCTATTCCCCTAATCATCATTTAGTCTTCCCACACCTGTTCCCGATCCTTTCCCCTGATTAGAGTCCCTATTTATTCCTTTGTGATCCGTTCCTGTTCCGTCGGTTCCTTGTATTGTATTCACCATGCTGTGATTGCGTTTCGCCCTGTCCTGTCGTGTTTTTGCCGTGATTGTGTATCACCCTGTCCTGTCGTGTTTTGTGCCTTCATCAGATGCTGCGTGTGAGCAGGTGTCTCAGTCGACTACGGCCTGCGCCTACCCGAAGCGACCTGCAGTCTGTGGCCGCTTCTCCAGTTGTTTTCCCCTCTACAAATCTAGAGGATTTCTGTTATTCCGTTTTGGACTTTAATAAACTCTGTTTCTGTTAAGTCGCGTTTGGGTCCTCTTTCACCTGCATGACAGAAGGAACCGACCAAGGAATGGACCCAGCGACTTCAGACGCTCGTTACACTGCCGTCGAGATCCAAGGAGCCATGCTCGGCAGACACGAGCAGGAATTGTCTGCTGCTCGCCATGCCGTGGAGAACCTGGCCGCTCAGGTTTCCGACCTCTCTGGACAGTTCCAGAGTCTACGTCTCGTGCCACCTGTTACTCCCTGGCCTGCCGAGCCTCCAGAACCCAGGGTTAATAACCCACCTTGCTACTCCGGGCAGCCCACTGAGTGCCGCTCCTTTCTCACGCAGTGTGAGATTGTGTTCTCTCTCCAACCCCACACATACTCTAGAGAGAGAGCTCGGGTTGCTTACGTCATTTCACTCCTTACTGGCCGGGCTCGAGAATGGGGCACAGCTATCTGGGAGGCAAGGGCTGATTGCTCTAACAGATTCCAGAACTTTAAAGAGGAGATGATTCGGGTTTTTGACCGTTCAGTTTTTGGTGGGGAGGCTTCTAGGGCCCTGGCTTCCTTATGCCAAGGTGAACGGTCCATAACGGATTATTCCATTGAGTTTCGCACTCTTGCTGCCTCTAGTGAGTGGAACGAGCCGGCGCTGCTCGCTCGTTTTCTGGAGGGACTCCACGCAGTGGTTAAGGATGAGATTCTCTCCCGGGAGGTTCCATCAGATGTGGATTCTTTGATTGCTCTCGCCATCCGCATAGAACGACGGGTAGATCTTCGTCACCGGGCTCGTGGAAGAGAGCTCGCATCAACGGTGTTTCCCTGCTCCGCATCGCAACCATCTCCCTCCTCTGGCTTTGAGACTGAGCCCATGCAGCTGGGAGGGATTCGCATCTCGAATAAGGAGAGGGAACGGAGGATCACCAACCGCCTGTGCCTCTATTGCGGAGTTGCTGGACATTTTGTTAATTCATGTCCAGTAAGAGGCCAGAGTCCATCAGTAAGCGGAGGGCTACTGGTGAGCGCTACTACTCAGGTCCCTTCATCTAGATCTTGTACTACTATGTCGGTCCATCTACGCTGGACCGGTTCGGGTGCTACATGCAGTGCTTTGATTGACTCTGGGGCTGAGGGTTGTTTCATGGACGAAGCATGGGTTCGGAAACATAACATTCCTTTCAGACCGTTAGACAGGCCTACGCCCATGTTTGCCTTAGATGGTAGTCATCTTCCCAGTATCAAATTTGAGACACTACCTTTAACTCTCACAGTATCTGGTAACCACAGTGAGACTATTTCTTTTTTGATTTTCCGTTCACCGTTTACACCTGTTGTTTTGGGTCATCCCTGGCTAGTATGTCATAATCCTTCTATTAATTGGTCTAGTAATTCTATCCTATCCTGGAACGTTTCTTGTCATGTGAAGTGTTTAATGTCTGCCATCCCTCCCGTTTCTTCTGTTCCTACTTCTCAGGAGGAACCTGGCGATTTGACAGGAGTGCCGGAGGAATATCATGATCTGCGCACGGTCTTCAGTCGGTCCCGAGCCAACTCCCTTCCTCCTCACCGGTCGTATGATTGTAGTATTGATCTCCTTCCGGGGACCACTCCTCCTCGAGGTAGACTATACTCTCTGTCGGCTCCCGAACGTAAGGCTCTCGAGGATTATTTGTCTGTGTCTCTTGACGCCGGTACCATAGTGCCTTCTTCTTCTCCGGCCGGGGCGGGGTTCTTTTTGTTAAAAAGAAGGACGGTACTCTGCGCCCCTGCGTGGATTATCGAGGGCTGAATGACATAACGGTTAAGAATCGTTATCCGCTTCCCCTTATGTCATCAGCCTTCGAGATTCTGCAGGGAGCCAGGTGCTTTACTAAGTTGGACCTTCGTAACGCTTACCATCTCGTGCGCATCAGAGAGGGGGACGAGTGGAAAACGGCGTTTAACACTCCGTTAGGGCATTTTGAGTACCGGGTTCTGCCGTTCGGTCTCGCCAATGCGCCAGCTGTTTTTCAGGCATTAGTTAATGATGTTCTGAGAGACATGCTGAACATTTTTGTTTTTGTCTATCTTGACGATATCCTGATTTTTTCTCCGTCACTCGAGATTCATGTTCAGCACGTTCGACGTGTTCTACAGCGCCTTTTAGAGAATTGTCTCTACGTAAAGGCTGAGAAGTGCTCTTTTCATGTCTCCTCCGTTACTTTTCTCGGTTCCGTTATTTCCGCTGAAGGCATTCAGATGGATTCCGCTAAGGTCCAAGCTGTCAGTGATTGGCCCGTTCCAAGGTCACGTGTCGAGTTGCAGCGCTTTTTAGGTTTCGCTAATTTCTATCGGCGTTTCATTCGTAATTTCGGTCAAGTTGCTGCCCCTCTCACAGCTCTTACTTCTGTTAAGACGTGTTTTAAGTGGTCCGGTTCCGCCCAGGGAGCTTTTGATCTTCTAAAAGAACGTTTTACGTCCGCTCCTATCCTCGTTACTCCTGACGTCACTAGACAATTCATTGTCGAGGTTGACGCTTCAGAGGTAGGCGTGGGAGCCATCCTATCCCAGCGCTTCCAGTCTGACGATAAGGTTCATCCTTGCGCTTATTTTTCTCATCGCCTGTCGCCATCTGAGCGCAACTATGATGTGGGTAACCGTGAACTGCTCGCCATCCGCTTAGCCCTAGGCGAATGGCGACAGTGGTTGGAGGGGGCGACCGTTCCTTTTGTCGTTTGGACAGACCATAAGAACCTTGAGTACATCCGTTCTGCCAAACGACTTAATGCCCGTCAAGCTCGTTGGGCGTTGTTTTTCGCTCGTTTCGAGTTTGTGATTTCTTACCGTCCGGGTAGCAAGAACACCAAGCCTGATGCCTTATCCCGTCTGTTTAGTTCTTCTGTGGCTTCTACTGATCCCGAGGGGATTCTTCCTTATGGGCGTGTTGTCGGGTTAACAGTCTGGGGAATTGAAAGACAGGTTAAGCAAGCACTCACGCACACTGCGTCGCCGCGCGCTTGTCCTAGTAACCTCCTTTTCGTTCCTGTTTCCACTCGTCTGGCTGTTCTTCAGTGGGCTCACTCTGCCAAGTTAGCTGGTCATCCCGGTGTTCGAGGCACTCTTGCGTCTATTCGCCAGCGCTTTTGGTGGCCGACTCAGGAGCGTGACACGCGCCGTTTCGTGGCTGCTTGTTCGGACTGCGCGCAGACTAAGTCGGGTAACTCTCCTCCTGCCGGTCGTCTCAGACCGCTCCCCATTCCTTCTCGACCATGGTCTCACATTGCCTTAGACTTCATTACCGGTCTGCCTTTGTCTGCGGGGAAGACTGTGATTCTGACGGTTGTCGATAGGTTCTCTAAGGCGGCACATTTCATTCCCCTCGCTAAACTTCCTTCCGCTAAGGAGACGGCACAAATCATTATTGAGAATGTATTCAGAATTCATGGCCTCCCGTTAGACGCCGTTTCAGACAGAGGCCCGCAATTCACGTCACAGTTTTGGAGGGAGTTCTGTCGTTTGATTGGTGCGTCCGTCAGTCTCTCTTCCGGGTTTCATCCCCAGTCTAACGGTCAAGCAGAGAGGGCCAATCAGACGATTGGTCGCATACTACGCAGCCTTTCTTTCAGAAACCCTGCGTCTTGGGCAGAACAGCTCCCCTGGGCAGAATACGCTCACAATTCGCTTCCTTCGTCTGCTACCGGGTTATCTCCGTTTCAGAGTAGTCTGGGTTACCAGCCTCCTCTGTTCTCATCCCAGCTTGCCGAGTCCAGCGTTCCCTCCGCTCAAGCGTTTGTCCAACGTTGTGAGCGCACCTGGAGGAGGGTGAGGTCTGCACTTTGCCGTTACAGGGCACAGACGGTGAGAGCCGCCAATAAACGCAGGATTAAGAGTCCAAGGTATTGTTGCGGCCAGAGAGTGTGGCTTTCCACTCGCAACCTTCCTCTTACGACAGCTTCTCGTAAGTTGACTCCGCGGTTCATTGGTCCGTTCCGTGTCTCCCAGGTCGTCAATCCTGTCGCTGTGCGACTGCTTCTTCCGCGACATCTTCGTCGCGTCCATCCTGTCTTCCATGTCTCCTGTGTTAAGCCCTTTCTTCGCACCCCCGTTCGTCTTCCCTCCCCCCTCCCGTCCTTGTCGAGAGCGCACCTATTTACAAGGTACATAAGATTATGGACATGCGTTCTCGGGGACGGGGTCACCAATACCTAGTGGATTGGGAGGGTTACGGTCCTGAGGAGAGGAGTTGGGTTCCGTCTCGGGGACGTGCTGGACCGTTCGCTCATCGATGATTTCCTCCGTTGCCGCCAGGATTCCTCCTCGAGTGCGCCAGGAGGCGCTCGGTGAGTGGGGGGTACTGTCATGTTTGTCATTTATTGTCATGTCTTGTCCCTGTGCTCCCCATGCTATTCGTTTCCCTCTGCTGGTCTTGTTTGGTTCTATCCCTCTCTCTCCCCCTCCCTCTCTCACTCTCTCGCTCTCTCTTCTCTCTGTCGTTCCGTTCCTGCTCCCAGCTGTTCCTATTCCCCTAATCATCATTTAGTCTTCCCACACCTGTTCCCGATCCTTTCCCTGATTAGAGTCCCTATTTATTCCTTTGTGATCCGTTCCTGTTCCGTCGGTTCCTTGTATTGTATTCACCATGCTGTGATTGCGTTTCGCCCTGTCCTGTCGTGTTTTTGCCGTGATTGTGTATCACCCTGTCCTGTCGTGTTTTGTGCCTTCATCAGATGCTGCGTGTGAGCAGGTGTCTCAGTCGACTACGGCCTGCGCCTACCCGAAGCGACCTGCAGTCTGTGGCCGCTTCTCCAGTTGTTTTCCCCTCTACAAATCTAGAGGATTTCTGTTATTCCGTTTTGGACTTTAATAAACTCTGTTTCTGTTAAGTCGCGTTTGGGTCCTCTTTCACCTGCATGACAGCTACACATTAATCATCCATCATCTCACTGCGCCATGTGCTTACCCATTGTGTGTATGTGTGTAGGTGAATTCTTGATTTCGTTTTTTTTCACATCAACCTCTTGTTGACAATGTTGTACCACATCCACAGTTGGGTGTCATAAGCGTTGCATAACCTTAATGTAACCTAGGAGCTGTATTATGAAAGGGTTTTCTTACATAACCAGTCAATGGCTGCCAAAGAGGGCAGAGCCCTCTAGATGGTGAGTTATCCTGCACTTTTTTAGGTTTGGTTTTTAGTCATTGACACTGGAGGGCATGTCGGGTTATGTCTGTGACCAGTGAGTTATTTCATTCTGCATTGCAATGTCCATCATCTAGTAAAGGCTAACATATGTTATGATCGATGGGGGTGGATTGTCACGTTGGTATAAAGGGTCGGGAGACAGGCGCAGGAAGGCGTAATAGTTTAAAAAATGTACACAAATTACGGCGTGCCATGTAAAGGCATGGGGACGAAGACCATACAAACACGTATACAAAACGCAGGGTTGAGACCCACACAAAAGAGTGAGGAGAACCTAGAATAAATACACAAGCGCACAATGATACCAAACGGGACGAGACCCGTAATCATCTGCACAATACAAGCGGCACGAAATCCAAAACAACACAGCACAGGTACTCTCAAGACCAACGGACGTTGTAACAATTATCGAGAAGACCATGGTGAAAAAAGGGCACACTTTTACAATACTAACCAAGGAAATGGGGACCAGGTGTGTGTAATGACACAGTTCCGGAAGGATCCGTGACATGGATTGGGCATTAACTCATAACTTATTTTCTTCAGTAAACAATACTTAAATAGATGCTTCAAGCAGGGATCCCATAGTGGAAATACATACTTTTTTAAAGGTCAGCATTTTCTGGTGTTTCGTTGATTTCATTATTATTTTCATAAGAATTATCCAAACAATCTCACACAATGGACATGTTCAGATTGAAACACCCTCAGCATGTGTCCTTTAAAATACAATTCAACATAACATGAATTTTAATGGATCAACATACCATGCACATACTGGTAGAATCAGTGTTGTTTCAATGTAGTTTGTCAATGAATTGTGATATGGAATCAACGTGGAAAATACTTTGGATTTGAAAAAAAGTAATCATCCTGTACTGTTTTCATCTACAGTGGGGCAAAAAAGTATTTAGTCAGCCAACAATTGTGCAAGTTCTCCCACTTAAAAAGAGAGAGACCTGTCATTTTCATCATAGGTACACTTCAACTATGACAGACAAAATTAGAAAATAAATCCAGAACATCACATTGTAGGATTTTTTTATGACTTTATTTGCAAATTATGGTGGAAAATAAGTATTTGGTCAATAACAAAAGTTTCTCAATACTTTGTTATATACCCTTTGTTGGCAATGACAGAGGTCAAACATTTTCTGTAAGTCTTCACAAGGTTTTCACACACTGTTGCTGGTATTTTGGCCCATTCCTCCATACAGATCTCCTCTAGAGCAGTGATGTTTTGGGACTGTTGCTGGGCAACATAGACTTTCAACTCCTTCCAAAGATTTTCTATGGGGTTGAGATCTGGAGACTGGCTAGGCCACTCCAGGACCTTGAAATGCTTCTTACAAAGCCATTCCTTCGTTGCCCGGGCGGTGTGTTTGGGATCATTGTCATGCTGAAAGACCCAGCCACATTTCATCTTCAATGCCCTTGCTGATGGAAGGAGGTTTTCACTCAAAATCTCACGATACATGGCCCCATTCCTTCTTTCCTTTACACGGATCAGTCGTCCTGGTCCCTTTGCAGAAAAACAGCCTCAAAGCATAATGTTTCCACCCCCATGCTTCACAGTAGGTATGGCGTTCTTTGGATGCAACTCAGCATTCTTTATCCTCCAAACACGACGAGTTGAGTTTTTACCAAAAAGTTATATTTTGCTTTCATCTGACCATATGACATTCTCCCAATCTTCTTCTGGATCATCCAAATGCTCTCTAGCAAACTTCAGACGGGCCCGGACATGTACTGGCTTAAGCAGGGGGACACGTCTGGCACTGCAGGATTTGAGTCCCTGGCGGCATAGTTTGTTACTTTGGTCCCAGCTCTCTGCAGGTCATTCACTAGGTCCCCCCGTGTGGTTCTGGTATTTTTGCTCACCGTTCTTGTGATCATTTTGACCCCACGGGGTGAGATCTTGCGTGGAGCCCCAGATCGAGGGAGATTATCAGTGGTCTTGTATGTCTTCCAATTCCTAATAATTGCTCCCACAGTTGATTTCTTCAAACCAAGCTGCTTACCTATTGCAGGTTCAGTCTTCCCAGACTGGTGCAGGTCTACAATTGTTTCTGGTGTCCTTTGACAGCTCTTTGGTCTTGGCCATAGTGGAGTGTGACTGTTTGAGGTTGGGGACAGGTGTCTTTTATACTGATAACAAGTTCAAACAGGTGCCATTAATACAGGTAACGAGTGGAGAACAGAGGAGCCTCTTAAAGAAGAAGTTACAGGTCTGTGAGAGACAGAAATCTTGCTTGTTTGTAAGTGACCAAATACTTATTTTCCACCATAATTTGCAAATAAATACATTAAACATCAAACAATGTGATTTTCTGGATTTTTTTTCTCATTTTGTCTGTCAGTTGAAGTGTTCCTGAAAATTACAGGCCTCTCATCTTTTTAAGTGGGAGAACTTGCACAATTGGTGGCTGACAATACTTTTTGCCCCACTGTAAACATTGAAATTAGGGTAAAACTTCAGCTTAAATACATTGACTTAAAGAGGAACTGCACCCGCTGATTTGGCCTTGTTTTTTGCCTTGCTCCTCAAGAAATGCTGGCGGTCATGACAAAAGTCAAACATGAGTTGGTTTTGGGGGTGTGGTTTGATGTGGGTGTTTCTTGGGTGTCTCCTTTCCACCACCATGACACACCCATCTGTCAGGACTTTGGTCGCAGCTGGTCGCAGCTGTCCCCCCCCCACTCAACCCCAACAAACAGACATCCTGCAGGTTGAGTTCAATAACTACAAGCAGATGTATGGTGAGATGAAGGAAGCTTTGAATAGGTCAGTAGCCTACAGAGTAAGTGTTTTTCTAGCCTTCATATTTAGTAACCGGTCCATGTAGAATAAACAACTCTTGATATAGTACTATTGAAGCAGTGTTCTGCTAATATAACAATATGCACATTTCACCTTTCATTGTCATTCCCAGCCAACACAGATACAGTGCCTATCGGCATTTTGTCTGGTGGTAATGTGGCCACCTTGACAAACATGTCAGTGTGGTCATACCTTCCTGTGTGGTGTCCCGTATACAACAGGAGTTCCTTGATACTGTTCAAATCAAATCAAATTTTATTTGTCACACATGGTTAGCAGATGTTAATGCGAGTGTAGCGAAATGCTTGTGCTTCTAGTTCCGACAATGCAGTGATAACCAACAAGTAATCTAACTAACAATTCCAAAACTACTGTCTTATACACAGTGTAAGGGGATAAAGAATATGTACATAAGGATATATGAATGAGTGATGGTACAGAGCAGCATACAGTAGATGGTATCGAGTACAGTATATACATATGAGATGAGTATGTAGACAAAGTAAACAAAGTGGCATAGTTAAAGTGGCTAGTGATACATGTATTACATAAGGATGCAGTCGATGATGTAGAGTACAGTATATACGTATGCATATGAGATGAATAATGTAGGGTAAGTAACATTATATAAGGTAGCATTGTTTAAAGTGGCTAGTGATATATTTACATCATTTCCCATCAATTCCCATTATTAAAGTGGCTGGAGTTGGGTCAATGACAGTGTGTTGGCAGCAGCCACTCAATGTTAGTGGTGGCTGTTTAACAGTCTGATGGCCTTGAGATAGAAGCTGTTTTTCAGTCTCTCGGTCCCAGCTTTGATGCACCTTCTGGATGATAGCGGGGTGAACAGGCAGTGGTTTGGGTGGTTGATGTCCTTGATGATCTTTATGGCCTTCCTGTAACATCGGGTGGTGTAGGTGTCCTGGAGGGCAGGTAGTTTGCCCCCGGTGATGCGTTGTGCAGACCTCACTACCCTCTGGAGAGCCTTACGGTTGAGGGCGGAGCAGTTGCCGTACCAGGCGGTGATACAGCCCGCCAGGTTGCTCTCGATTGTGCATCTGTAGAAGTTTGTGAGTGCTTTTGGTGACAAGACAAATTTCTTCAGCCTCCTGAAGTTGAAGAGGCGCTGCTGCGCCTTCTTCACGACGCTGTCAGTGTGAGTGGACCAATTCAGTTTGTCTGTGATGTGTATGCCGAGGAACTTAAAACTTGCTACCCTCTCCACTACTGTTCCATCGATGTGGATAGGGGGGTGTTCCCTCTGCTGTTTCCTGAAGTCCACAATCATCTCCTTAGTTTTGTTGACGTTGAGTGTGAGGTTATTTTTCTGACACCACACTCCGAGGGCCCTCACCTCCTCCCTGTAGGCCGTCTCGTCGTTGTTGGTAATCAAGCCTACCACTGTTGTGTCGTCCGCAAACTTGATGATTGAGTTGGAGGCGTGCGTGGCCACGCAGTCGTGGGTGAACAGGGAGTACAGGAGAGGGCTCAGAACGCACCCTTGTGGGGCCCCCGTGTTGAGGATCAGCGGGGAGGAGATGTTGTTGCCTACCCTCACCACCTGGGGGCGGCCCGTCAGGAAGTCCAGTACCCAGTTGCACAGGGCGGGGTCGAGACCCAGGGTCTCGAGCTTGATGACGAGCTTGGAGGGTACTATGGTGTTGAATGCCGAGCTGTAGTCGATGAACAGCATTCTCACATAGGTATTCCTCTTGTCCAGGTGGTTAGGGCAGTGTTTTTGTGAACACATACACACATTGTCACTGTTCTATTACCAATATCAGGATAGGTCGATCTGACACACAAACAGGTACTATGTTGAAGTGTGTTTGAACAGGTCAGATAGAACCTACCCAGTTATGGTCTCCACATCAAATGAGTGAGGTTGCCATCTGGCAAAAGTATCTCAAGTCCATTTGTAGAAATAGGCAGAGTTGAGGCAGAGTTCATCAGTGACACATGGAATGAAAAGGGGGTTATGACAAGCAGTTTTGCTATGACTTTAACTACGCTAGTACTAATATAGAGATACGACCTAGGTTCTATCAGGTTGGGCCTATATAGGTAAGTAGCAGTAATAGACTAGGTGGTGTTTACGTGTATCATGTAGACCTACATGACATTATGTGTATTACCATGAGTCAGTATGCCCATGAACGATACAGAGGGAAGATATACCAGAACATATACCACATGACTGTGTATAGAATAATGTGGTGGATCCACCTAATAAGCATAAACACGTTAAAGGTTATAACTGGGTTATTGTGAAACTATATGATACAGCCACACAATGGCAAACACAAGTACCCTTTTCCTCCATGTTAGTGGAATTTATTCAAACTAAAGATAACGGTCAAAAATACATTAGAATGTAAAAGTAAAGAATGTACGGATATAGCAATTATCACAAAGGACACTGAACACGTAAAAAATATGGATGAAACTCTGTAAACAGGTGAAACCGGGGGAACATGTACTGTAGCTAACATTACTTTCTAGAACCCTAGAAAGTTGAAGCTAGTTCAAAACTGGTAGAAATATTCTTAAAAGATAGCGAACTTAAAAAAAACATTTTATAGCAATATTTCTGATTGTATTCTCAACTCACCATCATATATTTTTAATGTGGCTGTCACGCCTTGGTCATTGTATTTTGTGTTTTTGTTATATGTTTGGGTAGGCCAGGGTGTGACATGGGTTTATATGTTGTTTTCGTATTGGGGATCGCGGCTGATTAGGGGTGTTGTTAGGCTTGGCTGCCTGAGGCGATTCTCAATCAGTCAGGTGCTATTCATTGTCTCTGATTGGGAACCGTATTTAGGGAGCCATAGTTTCGCTTTGTATTTCGTGGGTGATTGTTCCTGTCTTTGTGTAGTTTCACCAGATAGGCTGTAATAGGTTTCACGTTCCGTTTGTTGTTTTTGTATTTAGTTATTTTATGTATCGTTTCATTTTCATTCATTAAAGTCATGAGTAACCAACACGCTGCATTTCGGTCCGACTCTCTTCTTTCAACAGACGAACGCCGTTACAGTGGGGCTATGACAGTCTGACATAATTTATCTTACAGTATCTCACCACCACTAATGAGATGAGCGTGCTTGATACATGTCACGTCGGAGCTTCTCAAAGTTAGGGGGTGTGGTCGACAGTGCACAGCTCTCCTCTCACATCCAACCTGGATCGATATTTGTTTTTGATGCTGACGAGAGCACTGAATCAGCGAGCCATAAGTTGAAATGCTCGGCGGGAGACTGCACAATATTCCCTTTGAGTCAGGAACCAGAACTCCTCCATAGTGACCTGTGTATGGGTGGTCTGCAGCATTCGGTCACATGACAGCTCGATCAGCTGTTCAATTTCACTTACCTGCATGTCAACTGAGGCAGGAACACAGTCAAACAGATTTTGCTAATTCAGTCACTCACCTGTAGATTTTTTTCCTATTTCCCCCGCATGCTTGAATTCCGTTTACCTTATGTCTGTTACATAGGCAAGAAGACACATTTTCTTTTAATTACACAGAAAGTCAACAGTCAGTTTTTTACATCCATAGCGAATGACAACAGTTCCTCTCTCGAAAACCACCAAGCATCGGTGTGAAATAGAATATTGTCATGCTCTGATCCCATATCTCCACATAGTTTTGCGAACAGGAGTGTGCAATGTAGTTCACAATCGAAGTTCTGTGCTCAGCTGTTGTTCCGGTGTACACATTATAGCTCAGTGGGTGTGTGTTCATATGGCAGAGGGAGACACATTCATAACTATAGTGCAGAGACCTGCCCGCTGTCCAGTGATAGACGGAGTCCAATCTGTGGATAAGCCCACCATTCGATCCCATGGAATCTGTATTTTCGTAAATATAACCATGCAACACACTGAACATCCCCTGTGCCGTTTCATGCTCGGGAATCGTGAGACAGAACAATAAGTCCTCGTGAATAGTATCACCCAACATGTAGCAAACAAAAGTCAATACATGGGCATCGCGGCCCTCACGTCTAACGTCCATTTGGAGAGCATAAGCTGGGGAGTTTGAGTTGTTCAGTCAGTCCTCTTGATTGCTAGCTATAGCATCAATTCTTAGTTTCACAGTGTTTCTAACAAAGGTATTGATGTGAGTTTCTGTGCCTCTGCCTCCCCTCACATTGTTTTTACCTTATCAATTGCGGCCAGTAATATCAAAGTCTCTGTAATACTGTATAGTTTCATAGCGTAGCGGGCCTTGCCATTCACCGTGGGAATGATTCAAGTTCAACGGTCAAGTGCGGCCTTTTCCCACGTTCTAAGGGCGCTCTCTGGTTGAATTTGATCTTTTAGATTTTAATCATTTTAATTTAGATTTTTAAGGTTAACCACATTACAATGATTTTGAGAGACAAAGACATTATTATAATAGATATATTTTTTTTGGGGGGGGGGGGGTTGGGAAATTCTCCCACGACCCCACTTTCATATCAGGGACCCCTAGTTTGGGAACTTCTGAATTAGACACCTACTATTAAAACCATGCAGTAAAGCACAGGCATATAAAAACACACCCTCAAACCAAAAAACTTTCAGAAGTATGAGACGTGTGTGGTGCAAGAAAAACACTCTGTAATGAGGGGAAATGTGTTGCAAAAGACCAAGTCTCCTCTGTGTATGACTGACAGCGGAGTGTATTGAGACATTGCTAGCTGGTCATAAGTGAGTCTAACGACTGGCTTAGACTGTCTGTTCTCCGAGGGAGCAGGGACTAAAAACTCATCTGAACTAGGGCCAAAGGCTAGCTGAAGCAAGGGACGACTGACACTTCAGAGCTAGGGCCTGGGGCTAGTGACTCCTCTGAACTAGGGCTTGAACTAGGGCTTAACACAAGACACTATTGCACACTAGGGCCATTAAATTGTTCTTCAGAGGTCACCGGAGCTTCTGCTGACAGTTCAGGAACTTATTCACTTTCCTCTTCAGAGGGGCAGTCTAGTTCAACTTGCTCCGAAGGAGGGCTTTTGTACTAGCACTTGGTCCTGGGACAACTGTGTCCAAAAAATCCAACACTGGAGGTTCAGAGAATCCCATTTCCTCATTCGAGCTCCCTTAGCGAGTTCCAGAACTGTCTCCTTATCTTCATCAGATGGTGGGGCAGAAACTGAGATGGACCATTGATGCTTTTGATTACGTGTCTCCATCCTCTTGTTAGGTTCTATAGTCTCCCAACTACTGACTCCATGTGGACTTTTATTTTGATACAAGTGTTCCAAGCATATTGAGCAGTGTGCTATTGAATCTCTCCGGCTGTGGGTTCCCTTGAGGATAGTATGGCGATGTATGTGACTTCTTCACACCAGCCAGCTGAAGGACCTCCTGGATGAGTCTACTTTGAAAGTCTCTGCCCTGATCAGAGTTTATGCGAGAAGGCAGGCCATAATGGACAAAGAACTTCTCCCAAAGCACCCTGGCCACAGTGCTGACTTTCTGGTCTTTAGTGGCAGAAACTGAAAAGGGCCGTAGATGCTTTTGATGACGTGTCTCAATCCTCTTTTTAGGTTGTATGGTCTCACTGTCATCTTCACCAGTCAACTGGCCAATGGGAAGCAGGTGATCTCGGTAGAGTGTCCTCATAGGTCCTTTTGGGCTGTACTTGATACGTGGACAGTCCAGATAGCTTCTGCACTGTCACATGGGATTCTGGTTTCCACCTGTTGGCAATTTTGTGCTTTCCTGGGACTCCCAAGGACATGATCGCCAGGCTTTTGCTCTTGATGTCTCACCTGTTTGTCATATCTTGTTTTATTCGCCTTATTTCTGGCCGAAGCTGCTGTGGAGGCTAGTTGATAGGCTTCCTTTAGCTGTTTCGTTAATGTGGATGTGTAGTTCAGGTAGTCTTGGTTGGAGCTGCCATCATAGAAGCACAAATCAATGGGCAGTCTAACCTCCCTCCCAAACATCATGTAGGGGGGAGAGTTGTTTCGGGTGCAGTTGTAGGCATGGACAAGGTAACCCAATTGCTGGCTCCATGTGGAGTTTTGAATGGATCCAAGAGTTCCAAGTATATTGAGCAGTGTGCATTTGAATCTCTCTAGCTGTGGGTTCCCTTGAGGATGGTATGGCGATGTACATGACTTCTTCAGCCCAGCCAGCTGAAGGACCTCCTGGATAGGTCTACTTTGAGTTTATGCAGGAAGGCAGGCCATAAATGACAAAAAACTTCTCACAAAGCATCCTGGCCACTGTGCTGGCTTTCTCGTCTTTAGTGGTGTAAGCTTGGGCATAGCGAGTGAAGTGATCTGTCACTACGTGGATGTTACTGATGTTCTTCTTGTCATTCTCCAGAGAGAGGAAGTCTATACACACCAACTCTGGTGGGACCATAGTGGTGATTTTCACTAAACCTGCTAATCTAGTGGGCAGTGTCTTCTGCTGCATGCACCATACATATGACTTGCAGTGAAACTCAATGTCTCTGGACCTGAAGGGCCAGTAGAGCCAAGCACGGGCTAGATCAAGAGTCCTCTCAGCCTAAATGTACCATATCATTGTGGACAGACTTCCTCACCGTGGCCCTGAATTATTTGGGGAGATCCAGCTTCTTTCTCCTGACCTGATTGAGGCCTCTAGGCCAGCGGTTCCTAAAATAGGGGTTGTGACCCCATGTGGAGTCACCTGATATGAAAATTGGGTCGCAAAGAATTTCCAAAAATCATGAAAAATATATACAGTGCATTCAGAAAGTATTCATATGCCCTGGACTTTTTCCACATTTTGTTACGTCACAGCCTTATTCTAAAATGGAATAAATAAATGAAACATCTCATCAATCTACACACAAAACCCCATAATGACAAAGTGAAAACAGTTTTTTAAAACATTTTTGCAAATGTATTAAAAACAAAAATACCATATTTACATAAGTATTCAGACACTTATGAGACTCGAAATTGAGCTCAGGGTCATCCTGTTTCCATTGATCATCCTTGAGATGTTTCTACAACTTGGAGTCCACCTGTGGTAAATTCAATTGATTGGACATGATTTGGAAAGGCATACACCTGTCTATATAAGATCCCACAGTTGACAGTGCATGTCAGAGCAAAGATCAAGCCATGAGGTCTAATTAATTGTCCACAGAGCTCCGAGACAGAATTGTGTCGAGGCACAGATCTGGAGAAGGGTACCAAAACATGTTTGCAGCGTTGAAGGTCCCCAAGAACACAGTGAACACATTCTTAAATGGATGAAGTTCGGAACCATCCAGACTCTTCCTAGAGCTGGCTCCCCGGCCAAACAGCAACCGGGGGAGAAGGGCCTCGGTCAGGGAGGTGACCAAGAACCCGATGGTCACTCTGACAGAGCTCTAGAGATCCTCTGTGGAGATGGGAGTACCTTCCAGAAGGACAACCATCTCTGCATCACTCCACCAATCAGGCCTTTATGGTAGAGTGGCCAGACGGAAGCCACTCCTCAGTAAAAGGCACATGAAATCCTACTTGGAGTTTTCTAAAAAGGCACCTAAAGACTCTCAGACCATGAGAAACAAGATTCTCTGGTCTGATGAAACCAAGATTGCACTCTTTGGCCTGAATGCCAAGTGTCATGTCTGGAGGAAAACTGGCACCATCCCTAAGGTGAAGCATGGTGGTGGCAGTTTCATGCTGTGGGGATGTTTTTCAGCGGCAGGGACTGGGAAGAGATTAAGGGGGAAAGATTTACGGAGCAAAGTACAGAGATCCTTGATGAAAACCTGTTTCAGAGTGGTCAGGACCTCAGACTGGGGCGAAGGTTCACCTTCCAACAGGACAACGGCCCTAAGCACACAGCCAAGACAATGCAGGAGTGGCTTCGGGACAAGTCTCTGAATGTCCTTGAGTGGCCCAGCCAGAGCCAAGACTTGAACCCAATCGAACATCTCTGAAGAGACGTGAAAATATCTGTGCAGCAATGCTCCCCATCCAACCTGACAGAGCTTGAGTGGATCTGCAGTGAAGTGAAATACAGGTGTGCCAAGCTTGTAGCGTCATACCCAAAAAGACTTGAGGCTCTATTCACTGCCAAAGGTGCGTCAACAAAGTACTGAGTAAAGGGTCTAAATACTTATGTAAATGTTATATTTCATTTTCATTTGTAATAAATTAGCAAAAAACATGTTTTGCTTTGTCATTATTGGGGTATTGTGTGTAGATTGATGAGGGGAAAAAACAATTTAATCTATTTTAGAATAAGCCTCTAACCTAACAAAATGTGGAAACAGTCAAGGGGTCTGAATATTTTCCAAAGGCACTGTATATATACACTGAACAGAAATATAAACGCAACATGCAACAGTTTTAAAGATTTTACGGAGTTAACAGTTCATACAAGGAAATCAGTCAACTGAAGTACAGTAATTTAATTATGCTCTAATGGATTGCACATGACTGAGAATACAGATATGCATCTGTTGGTCACAGATACTGTACCTTAAAAAAAAGGAAGCGCTGGGGCTTGGATCAAATAAACTGTCAGTATCTGGTGTGAGGAAGCTGAGGAGTGGGACAACATTCCAGCAGCCGGATAAACTCTATTCCATAAAGGAGATGTGTCATGCTGCATGAGCTTCTTCATGCAGTACAACATCTCATTTGAAATAGAGTTGATCCGGCTATTATTATATGCATCTAATATGTAGAAAATAAGCAACAAATAATGTCAGTTTACATATGTTTTACAATTGGGCTATCAAATGTATCAAAGTAATGAAGTGGGTTACCTTCTGTATTTGTACAAATGATAATCCCGTGAACGCTGTTGCCACTGAGAGGTGAAGGTTGCTGGCTGGATACTTGCCAACATGTGGCTGACTGTTACATTCATAGGAACGCTCACAGCGAGGGCATGTCTGCATGATGCTGATGAGGGGCCCCGTTTGCTGGTCTGCTCTATGCTGCATGTTCGGCTGCAAGCTGGACATCTCTTGAACAAGTGAAGCAGGCAATCGTACGAGGTGATGTTGACTGGGAGGGCCTGTGACAGGGTGATTTAATAAATCCTTCCTCTAACCTCCGGTCTGTGGACCGGTGCCGGTCTGTGGCGGTATGACTGCTGGTCCGCAGCATATTTTGTCTTGAATATGATTGGGGAGTTTTTTGGTCCACGTCATATATAAATACATGTATTTACATCAAATAAATACTTGCTGTAGGCCTACTTGCACAATGCACTGAACTATGCATGCTGCAGTAAACAACTTGTGTTGCCATGACTAAGTATAGCTACACCAAACACACACACAAGCTAGCCCTGCTGAGCAGGCTGCACGCTCTCAGTCTCCCTGGATTTGTTTCAAATGACAGCTGCCTGCCAAAACCGGTCTGTGTGATATGTCAGACTTGCCTCAGCAATGATGCTATGAAGCCATCGAAAATATCTATTAATGTATAAACAAACCATCCACGTCTCAAGGATAAACCAGACTTCTTCTTTTTTTACAAAAAAGAGATGACCATTCCAAACAAAAATGCTGCACAATAATTTCACAGACTATGAGAATTTACTGAAGGGTTCATACTCTCTCATAGCATTTTCCAAGTGCCAGTTGAAAAGCTGGTCATAGCCTCAGTCGTGGATGCTTGCTGAAAGGTTTGAGGCCCAACTGCAGCTACGAAGATCAGCATCATCATCACTAATGACACGTAGGATCCAGGATATGGTAGATGATATTAAATCACAGGTTTTAAAAAGAACTCGCACATCAAATTGGTTTGTAATCCTATTAGAGGAGACGACTAACATCAATGCCCGCTTTTGTATATATCCGATACATACAATATATGAAGAATTTATTTGTTGCAAAGTGTTGCCTCAGAATACAACCGCAGGTGAAATATTCTGTCTTCTGAACGAGTACGTAATGGGACATGGAATAAGGTGGGACTGTTGTATCTGGATCTGCATGGATAGGTTGAGCAGCAGTCTCATCCGTACAGATCCAGATACAACAGTCCCACCTTATTCCATGTCCCATTACGTACTCGTTCAGAAGACAGACAAACATTCCCTGGAGACAGCCCATCAAATAGACAGGCAAACAAACATCCCCTGGAGACAGCCCATCAAATAGACAGGCAACAGACATCCCCTGAAGATATCCCATCAAATAGACAGGCAACAGACATCCCCTGGAGACAGCCCATCAAATAGACAGGCAACAGACATCCCCTGAAGACTTCCCATCATTGAGACAGGCAACAGACATCCCCTGGAGACAGCCCATCAAATAGACAGGCAACAGACATCCCCTGAAGACAGCCCATCAAATAGACATCCCCTGAAGACAGCCCATCAATGAGACAGGCAAACAGACATCCCCTGAAGACATCCCATCAACGAGACAGGCAAACAAACATCCCCTGAAGACATCCCATCAAATAGACAAGCAACAAACATCCCCTGGAGACAGCCCATCAAATAGACAGACAACAGACATCCCCTGGAGACATCCCATCAACGAAACAGGCAAACAAACATCCCCTGGAGACATCCCATCAAATTGACAAGCAACAGACATCCCCTGGAGACAGCCCATCAAATAGACAGGCAACAGACATCCCCTGGAGACAGCCCATCAAATAGACAGGCAACAGACATCCCCTGAAGACAGCCCATCAATGAGACAGACAAACAAACATCCCCTGAAGACATCCCATCAAATAGACAGGCAAACAGACATCCCCTGAAGACATCCCATCAACGAAACAGGCAAACAAACATTCCCTGAAGACATCCCATCAAATAGACAAGCAACAGACATCCCCTGAAGACATTCCATCAACGAGACAGGCAAACAAACATCCCCTGAAGACATCCCATCAAATAGACAAGCAACAGACATCCCCTGGAGACAGCCCATCAAATAGACAGGCAACAGACATCCCCTGGAGACAGCCCATCAAATAGACAGGCAACAGACATCCCCTGGAGACAGCCCATCAAATAGACAGGCAACAGACATCCCCTGAAGACAGCCCATCAAATAGACAAGCAACAGACATCCCCTGGAGACAGCCCATCAAATAGACAGGCAACAGACATCCCCTGGAGACAGCCCATCAAATAGACAGGCAACAGACATCCCCTGGAGACAGCCCATCAAATAGACAGGCAACAGACATCCCCTGAAGACAGCCCATCAATGAGACAGGCAAACAGACATCCCCTGAAGACAGCCCATCAATGAGACAGGCAAACAGACAGCCCCTGGAGACAGCCCATCAATGAGACAGGCAAACAGACAGCCCCTGAAGACAGCCCATGAAGAAAGCATAGAGAGAGACACTGCCCATGAAGACGGCACAAACAAACCATGAAGGCAGCCAAGAAAATACAGCATTCATACATTTTGTGTAAAGAAAGAAATGAAATCAGTCTTTTTTTATAAAGACTTTTTTTTACTAAAGCATTTAAAAAAAAACAAAACAAGAAGGCCATGTCTTGTTAGTCCCTGGCACAAAAACGTTTGAGAAAGGCTGATATAATAAACAGCCAAGTGGTAAATTGCATTTTGTTCTAAAGAAAGGACAAAGCTTTTGGCTAATGCACAAATGACTCTGATTGGTTGAGGAATTAACCTAATATATTATCAAGCTGGGTATTTTTTAATACAATGTTTTACATAACAGACATTACCGGCCTTTTTGATGAAGCCATCTATGTCATCAGGGCAGTAACTCGGGTCACTATCCGAAGCGTCATGATGGTGTGTCCTTTTCATGGGTGTCAAGGGAGATATTGGCAACAATTTAGGAGGTGTCACAAGGGTACTTGTGTCGCATGACACAGTTTTATTCTGAGGTCTTGCCTGACAAGCTGTGAAAGTAACAAGTGAACACAATTGTTTTTTAAGGTCGGTAAACCATTGCAACCATATTGCTGGACATGCTATGACACCCACCTTTGCTCCTTCTGGTAGGTCCCGTCATCCGTTCATGACCAGGGGATCAGTTTGGCACCCAGCTGTGCACGTTGTCTAAAAACAGCAACAACAATTGTCATCATCCCTCAATTATAAACATAGCTTGAGAAATAACGTCACCTCGTTGGAAGCTAATGCTATGCTTTCCAGATGTAGACTGACTGGCTCCAGACTGGATTAGATTCAGGCCGGTGACACCGTTAACACTATGCAACCAACTGTGACATGTTTTACTATGGCACTGGGTTGGTTTGAGTTTGTTGCTGCTAGTTAGTACACTGATGTAGTCAGACATGAGTTAGCTAGTACCAGCATCCAAACATGGATGTAACATGGGGGTAGACGTAACAGTTTCTCCCATTCTTCCCTGCATATCCTCTCAAGCTCTGTCAGGTTGGATGAGGAGAGTCACTACACAGCTATTTTCAGGTCTCTCCAGAGATGTTCGATCAGGTTCAAGTCTTGGCTCTGGCTGGGCCACTCAAGGACATTCAAAGATTTGTCCCAAAGACACTCCTGCATTGTCTTGGCTGTGTGCTTAGTGACATTGTCCTGTTGGAAGGTGAACTTTCACCCCAGTCTGAGGTCCTGAGTGCTCTGGAGCAGGTTATCATCAAGGATCTCTGTACTTTTCTCTGTTATCTTTCCCTCGATCCTGACTAGTCTCCCAGTCCCTGCCGTTGAAAAACATCCCCACAGCATGATGCTGCCACCACCATGCTTCACCTTAGGGATGGGGCCAGGTTTCCTCTAGACATGATGCTTGGCATTCAGGCCAATGAGTTCAATTTTGGTTTCATCAGACCAGAGAATCTTGTTTCTCATGCTCGGAGTGTCCTTTAGGTGCCTTTTGGCAATCTCCAAGTGGGCTGTAATGTGCCTTTTACTGAGGAGTGGCTTCCATTTGGCTACTCTACCATAAAGGCCTGATTGGTGGAGTGTTGCAGAGATGGTTGTCCTTCTGGAAGGTTCTCCCATCTCCACAGAGGAACTCCAGAGCTCTGTCAAAGTGACCTTCGGGTTCTTGGTCACCTTCCTGACCGAGGCCCTTCTCCCCCCGATTGCTCAGTTTGGCAGGGCGGACAATTCTAGGAAGAGTCTTGGTGGTTCCAAACTTCTTCCATTTAAGAATGATGAATGCCACTGTGTTCTTGGGGACCTTCAAAGCTGCAGAAATGTTTTGGTACCCTTCCCCAGAACTGTGCCTCGACACAATCCTGTCTCGGAGCTCTGTGGACAATTCATTCGACCTCATGGTTTGGTTTTTGCTCTGATATGCACTGTCAACTGTGGGACCTTATACAGACAGGTGTGTGCCTTTCCAAATCATGTCCAAACAATTGAATATACCACAGGTGGACTCCAATCTAGTTGTAGAAACATCTCAAGGATGATCAATGGAAACAGGATGCAGCTGAGTTAAATTTAGAGTCTCATAGCAAAGGGTCTGAATACTTGTAAATATGGTATTTCTGTTTTGTATTTTTTTTTAAATAAATTTGCAACAAAAAATACTTTGTCATAATGGGCTATAGATTGATCAGGGAAAACATATTAAGTAGTCAATTTTAGTATAAGGCTGTAACGTAACAAAATGTTGAAAAGGGGAAGGAGTCTGAACACTTTCTGAATGCACTGTACAAAACCAGCAGTGTATGGTCTAGCTACCTGTATATTTACCACCGGGGACCATCCAACTCCAATCACCTCATTTGTATGACAGGATCCTTCGCCAGGGCATGAAAACCATAGCTGGTGGCTGTGCATTCTGCTGGAAGCATAAATTGAATGGTCAAGCCGTATAGGGCTTTTCAGTCTCAAATGGTTTTGATCCTTTGTATGTGTTGGTTGGGCTCCTGAGTGGCGCAGCGGTCTAAGGCACTGTGTCTCAGTGCAAGATGTGTCACTATAATACGTGCTTCAAATCCATGCTTTATCCCATCCGGCTGTGATTGGGAGTCCCATTGGGCGGCGCATAATTGGCACAGCGTTGTCGGGGTTTGATTGGAGTAGGCCGTCATTGTAAATAAGAATTTGTTCTTAACTGACTTGTCTAGTTAAATAACCTTTTTTTTAATGAAACAACGGAGCCCCATTCAATGATGGGAAGCAAAGTGGGCGGAATGGCGAATACCAGTAGGAGTCAATGTTCAGTAAGGAATTTTTGGACTGTGGCTTCACATTTTATTTAAAGGTTGATCACCAGGTTGTTACTTGATTTAAACATACCATTTTATCAACATTGACACCAGTTCAAATAAAGTACATCTAATCAAATATGAAATTCAACATAATTTCAACTACCCAATAATATTCTTTAAGTTTCTAAATTAAATTTTCAACGTGTTTTTATACATAGCTCTGATGATTATGTTGACATTAGACTGATGCAACAACAGGTTAGTCAGGTTAAGTCAACATATTTAAATTGAAGTTTTACCCTAATTTCAATGTTTACAATGCTGGTTGAAATTAAATGACAACAGTACTGGTTTATTACTTTTTTCATGTTCCAATGTTCATTTAGTGGCTAAAAGTATGTGGATAAATTGTTTACCTTCTATAAGTTTAAGGAGTATTCTTTTTTTCATAAAAAAAAATATATATATATATATTTTTTTTTCAAGGGGCGATCAGCTTAATACTGCGGAAAGATTGTTGCTTCCATCAATGTAATTGTCTGCATCATTTCCAATCCCCCATATATTTTGGGGGTAAATATATCCATATACATACACGTATGCATACATATACACATATATACATACACATACCTACAGTGGGGCAAAAAAGTATTTAGTCAGCCACCAATTGTGCAAGTCATCTCCCACTTAAAAATATGAGAGAGGCCTGTAATTTTCATCATAGGTACACTTCAACTATGACAGACAAAAGGAGAAAAAAAATCCAGAAAATCACATTGTAGGATTTTTAATGAATTTATTGGCAAATTATGGTGTAAAATAAGTATTTGGTCACTTACAAACAAGCAAGATTTCTGGCTCTCACAGACCTGTAACTTCTTCTTTAAGAGGCTCCTCTGTCCTCCACTCGTTGCCTGTATTAATGGCACTTGTTTGAACTTGTTATCAGTATAAAAGACACCTGTCCACAACCTCAAACAGTCACACTCCAAACTCCACTATGGCCAAGACCAAAGAGCTGTCAAAGGACACCAGAAACAAAATTGTAGACCTGCACCAGGCTGGAAAGACTGAATCTGCAATAGGTAAGCAGCTTGGTTTGAAGAAATCAACTGTGGGAGCAATTATTAGGAAATGAAAGACATACAAGACCACTGATAATCTCCCTCGATCTGGGGCTCCACGCAAGATCTCACCACGTGGGGTCAAAATGATCACAAGAACGGTGAGTAATAATCCAAGAACCACACGGGGGGACCTAGTGAATGACTTGCAGAGAGCTGGGACCAAAGTAACAAAGCCTACAGTAATACACTACGCCGCCAGGGACTCAAATCCTGCAGTGCCAGACGTGTCCCCCTGCTTAAGCCAGTACTTGTCCAGGCACGTCTGCAGTTTTCTAGAGAGCATTTGGATGATCCATAAGAAGATTGGGAGAATGTCATATGGTCAGATGAAACCAAAATATAACGTTTTGGTAAAAACTCAACTCGTGTTTGGAGGACAAAGAATGCTGAGTTGCATCCAAAAAACACCATACCTACTGTGAAGCATGGGGGTGGAGACATCATGCTTTGGGGCTGTTTTTCTGCAGAGGGACCAGGATGACTGATCTGTTTAAGGAAAGAATGAATGGGGCCATGTATTGTGAGATTTTGAGTGAAAACCTCCTTCCATCCGCAAGGGCATTGAAGATGAAACGTGGCTGGGTCTTTCAGCATGACAATGATCCCAAACACACCGCCCGGGCAACGAAGGAGTGGCTTCGTAAGAAGCATTTCAAGGTCCTGGAGTGGCCTAGCCAGTCTACAGATCTCAACCCCATAGAAAATCTTTGGAGGGAGTTGAAAGTCCGTGTTGCCCAGCAACAGCCCCAAAACATCACTGCTCTAGAGGAGATCTGCATGGAGGAATGGGCCAAAATACCAGCAACAGTGTGTGAAAACCTTGTGAAGACTTACAGAAAACGTTTGACCTCTGTCATTGCCAACAAAGGGTATATAACAAAGTATTGAGAAACTTTTGTTATTGACCAAATACTTATTTTCCACCAAAATTTGCAAATAAATTCATAAAGATCCTACAATGTGATTTTCTGGATTTCTGGAAGTGTACTTATGATGAAAATTACAGGCCTCTCTCATCATTTTAAGTCGGAGAACTTGCACAATTGGTGGCTGACTAAATACTTTTTTGCCCCACTGTAACGGCGTTTGTCTGTTGAAGAAAGAGATTCGGACCGAAATGCAGCGTGTTGGTTACTCATGACTTTAATGAAATGAATCGCGGTACATGAAATAACTGAATACTAAATACAAAAACAACAGAACGGAACGTGAAACTTATTACAGCCTATCTGGTGAATACTACACAAAGACAGGAACAATCACCCACGAATTACAAAGCAAAACTAAGGCTGCCTAAATACGGTTCCCAATCCAAGACAACGAGAATCACCTGACTGATTAGGAATCGCCTCAGGCAGCCAAACCTATACCACACCCCTAATCAGCCGCGATCCCAAATAATACAAACCCCAATACGAAAACAACATATAAACCCATGTCACACCCTGGCCTACCCAAACATATAACAAAAACACAAAATACAATGACCAAGGCGTGACACACACTGTATATAGACATACATACTTTTTAAAGTATATACCTTTATTATTCCCCGCAAACCCTACCACCCTTCCCCCAATTGGAGTAAACTAATAAACACTTAGGCTTCTACCTTCAGTTTATACATTTTATACACATTTTACAGACATAATCTATTTTACAATAGTTCGATTATGTTTGTTTTTAGTCCTTCCTCTATTTCTGATGTCCACCCAGTTTGATTTCTATTTGTAACTGTGCTATTTCACAAAGTTTCTGAACCTATATACATTTTACAGACCCCGTATGTTTTACATTGCTTATCTTGTTATTACTCCCACCCTTCAGCTCCATTCAACCCCTCCCATCTATCTCTCAACATCATCCATTTTGGATTTCTATTTGCCATATATTTTTCAATTGTGCTGTGATGCTTCACAAAAGTACTGAGCCTTTCTGTTCTCATAGCTTCTACAGATTGTAAATGAAAAATAAACATTTTTGCAAAAAGAATTCTTACATTATTGATTGACTGACTATGGTTTTTCAAATCACCCAGTATTGCTATCTGCAGCGTTAGTTCTAGGCAAATGTTGCAATTCTTCAGCCATACCTGGACCGGTGACCACAAATGAGCAACATATGGACAATACCAAAATAAATGATCTAATGACTCTGCCTCTTCACAGCAAAATCTGCAGAGATGGGAAGATTGAATACCCCATATACTGTATATAACATTCTATTGGTTGCAATAATTTTGTATAGTAATTTAAATTGAAAAATTTGAAGTTTTGAATGCGGCGTTGTTTTGCGTGTGAATTCATGAACCATGTGCCATGGAATGGGTACATCGAAAATCTCTTACCAACTATTTTGCAATTTATGTGGCACAGCTGTCAGTTATTTGGTCCTTAAATGAAATTGGAATATGTTTTTATTTATCACACTTTTCTATTATTAAAGAACTATATAATGTTCTTTAATACCGAGGTCGACATACAAGTTCCTTACTTTTGTCCCTTCTACTTGCCTCTTCCATTTTTGTGGTAATGCTGCAATTAATTGGTTGTCATTTTGGGTAGAGCAGACATTTCCATATGTCTGTGTTAGCTGCATGTGTGACAACTCCACCAGTCCTATTTACGATATCATTCACTAAAATTATACTTTTTTAAACATTTCTTCGAAAAATAGTTTTTTTTTAAATCAATGAGTTTATTTGAGTTTAACCACAATATTTGTTGTATTATTTGTTCTGTCTTTTCAGGTGGTTTAACTGAAATTATAACCAACTTTCTAAGGCTTGTTTAAAAAATAACGATATTTTGGAGATGATTTCCTTTTCAAACAACCGAAAGTGAGCAGATGTAATCAGAATAAAGGGGAAAAGGACATTCTTGAACATAGGATGAGACATTCCTACCAATTTACTAAAGAACCAGTTTGGATTTAAGTATAACTATTGTATAACTAATGCCTTTAGTGAGAGGTCTAATGCTTTAATATTTAATCATTTCTGCCCTCCGAATTCATATTCGTTATATAAATAGGCCCTTTTAATTTTGTCTGGCTTGCTGTTCCAAATAAAATTGTATATTTTTTGTTCATATCATTTGAAAATCAAATGTAGGCAAAACCATAAACAAATAGGTAAACTGTGATATGACAAAAGAGTTAATCAGGGTGATTTTTCCGATTTTTCCGCGTATTTTCCTTTCCATGGTAGCAAGATCTTATCTATTTTTGCTAACTTTCTATAAAAATGTATTGGAATGAGATCATTTGTTTCTTTTGGGATTTGTATACCGAGTATGTCCACACATCTGTCAGACCATTTAATTGGTAAACTACACGGTAATGTAAAACTTTTTAGTGCTCCAATACGTAATATCATAATTAGGTTTTAATCCAGAGAGGATAGCAAAAGTATCTAGATCCTCAAAGAGGCCGTGGAGACATTCTAATTGTGTTTTTAGAAGAAAACATGAATCATCAGCGTACAATGACACCTTCGTTTGTAAGCCACGGATTTCTAATTTCTTAATATTATTGTTGAATCTAATTTTAACAGTTAACATTTTGATGGCAATAATAAATAGATATGCCGATAGTGGACAACCTTGTTTTACTCCTCTAGATAGTTTGAAACTTTCTGAGATTTAGCCATTATTTACTATTTTACACCTAGGGTTACTATACATAACTTTAACCCATTTTATAAGAGATTCCCCAAAATTGAAATATTCTAGGCATTTATATGTAAACTCCAGTTCTACTTTATCAAAAGCCTTTTCAAAATCAGCTATGAAAACCAGGCCTGGTGTCCCCGATATTTCATAGTATTCTATTGTTTCCAGTACTTGTCTTATATTATCTCCAATGTATCGTCCATGTAAAAGCCTGTTTGATTAGGATGAATAATATCTGACAATACGTTTTAAATTCTATGCGCCCAGCATTTTGCTAGGATTTTTGCATCACAACACTGAAGTGTAAGAGGTCATCAATTTTTTTAATTGACTGGATCTTTATATATACCACTTGGGTCCTGTTTCAGTAATAATGATATCAGACCTTCTTGTTGCATGTCTGATAATCTACCATTTATATAGGAATGGTTAAAACATGCTAATAAAGGTCCTCTGAGTAAATCAAAAAAAGTTTTGTATAAGTCCACTGGTATGCCATACGCCCTGGAGTTTTCCCAGCCTTAAAGGCCCCATTTGCATCAAGAAGTTCCTCCTCTGTAATTTGGCCTTCACGTGAGTCTTTCTGAACAGATGTTAATTTGACATTATTATTAGGAAAAAAATCCATACAATTAGTTTCAGTTAGTGGAGATGGAGGAGACTGAAACTAAAACATATACTTTACTCCGTCTTTCAAAATATCATTCGGTGAATCATGCGTGACTCCATCATTTGTAACAAGTTTCAATACATTTTTTTTGGTAGCATTTCTATATTGAAGATTGAAAAAGAATTTGGTGCATTTTCCCCATATTCCCTACAGTTCGCTTTATTTTTATAATATATCACACTGGATCTTTCTTGAATAAGTTCCTCTATTTGTTTTTGTTTTTCCTCTAACTTATTGTGTGCCTCTATGATACAGTTTTTATTGCTATCTAACTGTACTGTTAGTCCTTCAATTTCCTTTGTTAATATGGACTCTTTTGATCTAAATTGCTTTAGTTTTATAGAGGAGTAATGAATTGCATAGCCTCTAAAGGCACATTTAAAAGTGTCCCATACAATAAGAGGATCTGCTGTACCTATGTTAAGTCTGAAAAAGTCCGTTATAAATTATTCTCTCCTAGTTCTAAACTATTTTTCATCTAGTCGGGTTTGATTAAGTTTCCAATATCATCGCCCACGTGTAAATTCTGTAAGAGTAATATATATGCCAATTATGTGATGATCAGACCACATTCTGTCCCCTATCAACACTTTTTAAACTTTTGGTGCCAGAGAGAATGGCATAAGAAAGTAGTCAAGACAACTAGCTCGATTAAGCCTCTGCCATGTATATCTCACTAGGTCAGGGTATTTAAGTCTCCATATATCCACTCATTCCAATATATCCATGACATTCATGATTTCCTTAAGTGCCTGAAGGTGATAGTTTGTAGTGTGATTTCCTTTCCGGTCCATAGAGGTATTTAAGACCGTATTAAAATCTCCCACTATAATAATAGAGTACAGTGTTGCTTGTAGAGTTGATACATTCTTATATATATTTTCAAAGAAGCTTGGATCATCATTATTTGGACCTTATAGGTTAATAAGCCATATCTGTTTATTGTCCAATAACATATTACAAATAATCCATCTACCTTGATGATCTGTTTGGACAATTTGCACATTTGGATCAAAATTGCTGTTAATTAAAACTATCACCCCTTTTGAATTTCTTTCCCCATGGGAGAAATATATTTAGCTCCCCAGTCCTTTTTCAACAAAACTTAATCTAAAATTGTTGAATGAGTTTCCTGTAAACAATAGATATTATATTCCTTCTCTTTAGCCAAATAAATACTCATTGTCTTTTCTTATTATCTGCTAGGCCATTACAGTTGTAACTGGCTATACTTATTTCACCACTTACCATCATGAGACACACATTTCAATTATATTTATCAAAATATATGTTTGTAAACATACCATATATATATATTTTTTTTTTAAATATTTTTTTTTATTTTTTTTAATCCTGTTTCTTATTTTCCATATTTAGCTATTAATATTTGTAGTTTAAGGAGTATTGCCTTGTGCCTTGTAATTCTGTTACAAGAAACCCACATACATTACATGACCAAAAGTATGTGGACACCTGCTCCTCAAACATCTCATTCCAAAACCATGGAATTAATATGGAGTTGGTCTCCCTTTGCTACTATAACATCCTCACTCGTCTGGGAAGGTTTTCCACTAGAAGTTGGAACATTGCTGCTGGGACTTCCATTCAGCCACAAGAGCATTAGTGAGGTCAGGCACTGACGTTGGGCAATTAGGCCTGGCTCGCAGTAGGCATTCCAATTCATCCAAAGGTGTTCGATGGGTTTGAGGTCAGAGCTCTGTGCAGGCCAGTCAAGTTCTTCCAAATTGGTCTCAGCAAACCATTTCCGTATGGACCTCGCTTAGTGCAAGAGGACATTGTCAAGCTGAAACAGGAAAGGACCTTCCCCAAACTGTTTACACAAAGTTGGAAGCACAGAATTGTCTAGAATGTATGTATGCTGTAGCATTAAGATTTCCCTTCACTGGAACTAATGAACCATGAAAAACAGCCCCGGACCATTATTCAAACTTTACAGTTGGCACGGTGCAGTCGGGGTGGCAGCGTTCTCCTGGCATCTGCCAAACCCAGATTAATCCGTTGGACTGCCAGATGGTGAACTGTGATTCATCACTCCAGAGAACGCGTTTCCACTGGCCCAGAGTACAATGGCGGTGCGCTTTACACCACTCCAGCCGACCCTTTGACATTGCACATGGTGATCTTAGGCTTAAAGCTCCCCACAAACAGTTATTGTGTTGACGTTGCTTCCAGAGGCGGTTTGGAACTAGGTAGTGAGTGTTGCAACCGAGGACAGTGCATCAGCACTCGTCGGTCCTGTTCTGTGAGCTTTTGTGGCCTACCAATTCGCGGCTGAGCAGTTGTTGCTCCTAGACGTTTCCACTTCACAATAACAGGACTTACAGTTGACCAGGGAAGCTCTAGCATGCCAGAGATTTGATGAATTGACTTGTTGGAAAGGTTGTATCCTATGACGGTGCCACGTTGAAAGTCACTGAGCTCTTCAATACGGGCCATTCTACTGCCAATGTTTGTCTATGGAGATTGCATGGCTGTGCGTTCAATTTTATACACTGCCAGCAATGGGATTGACTCAAATAGCCAAATGCCCTCATTTGAAAGGGTGTTCACATACTTTTGGCCATGTAGTGTATTTTCCACATCACAATATCTTCACAAATGAAGTTGAAACAACAATGATTCAACCAGTGTGTCCCCAGTGGGATCAAACGTAAACCTATGCCAGTGAAGCACCAATTTTAGTCAATTATATTTTTCTCGTCACCCTGGGTTATTGAAAATACATCCCACAGATTCATCTTTTTTATTTAAAAAGGAAAGTAAATTAAGAACAAATTATTATTTACAATGATGGCCTACATCAGCCAAACCCTAACGACACCGGGCTAATTGGGCGCCGCCCTATGGGACTCTCAAACACGGACAGTTGTGATACAGCCTGGAATCAAACCAGGGTCTGTAGTGACGCCTCTAGCACTGAGATGCAGTGCCTTAGACCACTGCACCACTCGGGAGCCGTTAATAATGGAAACACCAATATAAATTGTCCTAATAGGGCCACCAGAACAGCTTCAATGCTCCTTGGCATAGATTATACTAGTGTCTGGAGCTCTATTGGAGTGATACGATACCATTCTTCCACGAGAAATTCCATAATTTGGTGTTTTGTTGATGGTGGTGAGAAACGCTGTCTCAGGCGCAGCTCCAGAATCTCCCATAAGTGTTCAATTTGGTTGAGATACATACACACGCTTTATGCTTCTTTGAGACCCCTCTTTCAAAATCACTGAGATCTCTTCTAGCCATGGTAGCCAAAATAATGGGCAAATGGGCATTTTTATACAGGCTGTCATTGAAAATAAGAATTTGTTCTTAACTGACTTCCCTAGATTAAAAAATAAAGTGGTTATGGGCTTAAAAAAAAGAAGACAATGATAATATTTCAGATATACAGTTGAAGTCGGAAGTTTACATACAGTTAGGTTGGAGTCAATAAAACTTGTTTTTCAATCACTCCATACATTTCTTGTTAATAAACTATAGTTTTGGCAAGTCGGTTAGGACATCTACGTTGTGCATGACACAAGTAATTCTCCATCTATTGTTAACAGACAGATTATTTCACCTATAATTCACTGCATCACAATTCCAGTGGGTCAGAAGTTTGTGCATTTAAACAGCTTGGAAAATTCCAGAAAATTATGTAATGGCTTTAGAAGCTTCTGATAGGCTAATTGACATAATTTGAGTCGATTGGAGGTGTACTTGTGGATGTATTTCAAGGCCTACGTTCAAACTCAGTGACTCTTTGCTTGACGTCATGTGAAAATCAAAAGAAATCAGCCAAAAAAATTGTAGACCTCCACTGGTTCATCCCTGGGAGCAATTTCCAAACGCCTGAAGGTACCACGTTCATCTGTACAAACAATAGTACGCAAATATAAACACCATGGGACCACGCAGCCATCATTCCGCTCAGGAAGGAGATGCTTTCTGTCTCCTAGAGATGAACGTACTTTGGTGCGAAAAAAATGCAAATCAATCCCAGAACAACAGCAAAGGACCTTGTGAAGATGCTGGAGGAAACAGGCACAAAAGTATCTATATCACAGCAAAACGAGTCCTATGTCGACATAACCTGAAAGGCCGCTCAGCAAGTTAGAAGCCACTGCTCCAAAACCGCTATAAAAAAGCAACTGCAACTGCACATGGGGAAAAAAAAGAAGAAAGAAAAAGAAAAAAGAAATGTCCTCTGGTCTGATGAAACAAAAATGGAACTGTTTGGCCATAATGACCGTCGTTATGTTTGGAGGAAAAAGGGGGAGGCTTGCAAGCCGAAGAACACCATCCCAACTGTGAAGCACGGGGGTGGCAGCATCATGTTGTGGGGGTGCTTTGCTGCAGGAGGGACTGATGCACTTCACAAAATAGATGGCATCATGGGGAAAGAAAATGATGTGGATATATTGAAGCAACATCACAAGACATCAGTCAGGAAGTTAAAGCTTGGTCGCAAATGGGCCTTCCAAATGAACAATGACCCCAAGCAAACTTCCAAAGTTGTGGCAAAATGGCTTAAGGGCAACAAAGTCAAGGTATTTTAGTGGACATCACCTGACCTCAATCCCATAGAGAATTTGTGGGCATAACTGAAAAAGTGTGTGCGAGCAAGGAGGCCTTCAAACCTGATTCAGTTACACCAGCTTTGTCAGGAGGAATGGGCCAACATTCTCCCAACTTATTGTGGGAAGCTTGTGGAAGGCTACCCGAAACGTTTGATCCAAGTTAAACAATTTAAAGGCAATGCTACCAAATACTAATTGAGTGTATGTAAACTTCTGACCCACTGGGAATGTGATGAAGGAAATAAAAGCTGAAATAAATAATTCGCTCTACTATTATTCTGACATTTCACATTCTTAAAATAAAGTGGTGATCCTAACTGACCTAAGACAGGGAATATTTACTAGGATTAAATGTCAGGAGTTTAAATATATTTGGCTAAAGTGCATGTAAACTTCCGACTTCAACTGTAGAGTTAAAATGTATTCAATTTTGAGTTTGCATCCCAATATATTACTTTACATACATCACGGAAGACTGAAATAAACTCAGCAATAAAAGATCATTCGTAAAAATCCAAATAACTTCACAGATCTTCATTCTAAAGGGTTTAAACACTGTTACCCATGCTTATTCGATGAACCATAAACAATTAATGAACATGCACCTGTGGAACGGTCGTTAAGAAAGCAACAGCTTACAGATGGGAGGCAGTTAAGGTCACAGTTTTGACTTGAAAAACACCAAAGGAAAGATGCCCGGGGTCTATGCTTTTCTGCGTGAACGTGCCTTAGGCATGGTGCAAGTAGGTATGAGTACTGCAGATGTGGCTAGGGCAATATATTGCAATGTCCGTACTGTGAGACGCCTAAGACAGCGCTACAGGGAGACAGGACGGACAGATGGTCGTCCTCGCAGTGGCAGACCACGTGTAACAACACCTGCCCAGGATCAGTACATCCGAACATCACACCTGCGGGACAGGTACAGGATGGCAACAACAACTGCCCGAGTTACACCAGGAACACACAATTCCTCCATCAGTGCTCAGACTGTCCACAATAGGCTGAGAGAGGCTGGACTGAGGGCTTGTAGGCCTGTTGTTAGGCACGTCCTCACCAGACATCACCAGCAACAACGTCGCCTATGGGTACAAATCCACCCTCGCTGGACCAGACAGGACTGGCAAAATGTGCTCTTCACTGAGGAGTCGTGGTTTTGTCTCATCAGGGGTGATGGTCGGATTCACGTTTATCGTCGAAGGAATGAGCGTTACATTGAGGCCTGTACTCTGGAGTGGGATCGATTTGGAGGTGGAGGGTCCATCATGGTCTGGGGCGGTGTGTCACAGCATCAATCTCAGGCAATCAGGCAATCTCAACGCTGTGCGTTACAGGTAAGACATCCTCCCCCCTTGTGTGGTACCCTTCCTGCAGGCTCATCCTGACTCATCCTGACACCAGCCATACTGCTCGTTCTGTGCGCGATTTCCTGCAAGACAGGAATGTCAGTGTTCTGCCACGGCCAGCGAAGAGCCCGGATTCCAATCCCATTGAGCATATCTTGGACCTTGTGGATCGGAGGTTGAGGGCTAGGGCCACTCCCCACAGAAATGTCCGGGAACTTGGTGCCTTGGTGGAAGAGTGGGGTCACATCTCACAGCAAGAACTGGCAAATCTGGTGCAGTCCATGAGGAGGAGATGCACTGCAGTACATATTGCAGCTGGTGGCCACAACAGATACTGACTGTTACTGTTAAGTTTGCTGAAAATAAACACAGTTGACAGTGAGAGGACGTTTGAGTTTATAACAAAACCTTTTGACATAGAAACACCGGATTTTCGTCATTAAAAAACGTATCATAATGAATGATGAAATTTAGAAAAAATATTAATAACAAATCCACCAATGAGGTCAAAGAGGGCGCTTTTGGTCATTAAGTGTTGGAAAAGGCTACAGTACTATAAGGGGCTTCAGTGTAGATAAGAGTGTCTAATTAGTGAATATACTGAAGATCCAGTACAATGTGAATGTATGTCAGGGCTGAGATGTGAAATGGTATTTTAGTAGAGATGAGCTGAGATGTTTGGTGATTGGGAGTGGAGAATGAAGGGTTGATGTTGTGGTGAGGCTGATGAGTGCTAGGCCGTGTATTGCGATCTGTCTCTGGTACACTCTTCGCTCGGGGGCCCTCCCGTTCACTCAGAGCACCCACAGAGCTCTGGGCATAGAGCAACAAAACAAGCCCATCGCCATCCATCCCTCCATATATCCATCCATTCCAGCACTGCTGCCGGGGCCCTGGAGAGCTAACGAGGGCCACACACAGCAGCTCAGGCTCCCATGAAAAGCGGAACAACTAACTCTGACTGACTGTCTCTTTTTTCTTCCTCACCCTCTCTCTCTTGCTCCTGGTTTCGAGTTCCCATTTATTCTCTCTCTCTCTCTCTCTCTCTCTCTCTCTCTCTCTCTCTCTCTCTCTCTCTCTCTCTCTCTCTCTCTCTCTCTTTCACTCCCTGCCTCCCTCTCTGCCAGCATGTTAGTGTTCTGGGGTCAGGTTTTCTTTTAATGGTTGGATCCAATTAAACAACAACATTTGACAACAGTAGTATCTTCAGTGGTAGTGACGTCCTGAAGTCAGAGCCGTAGGCCCACGAGTTATTCCTCATTTCCTCTCTCTCTCTCACTCTCTTTTGCTCTCTGTTGTCACGTTTTGGCTCAAGGCTAATCATTTGGAGTTATCAAAATAGTTAATCATGTTGTATCATGACAATACCCCTGCCTTGCTTTTTTAGTTCAGTTATTGACTGAACCGATATGTCATTCTCTCCCCCGGCCTTCTCATTTCTCTGTTTTGTTTCAGCACATACAAGCTATGATTATGAGCTAAATAGTGGTGGAGATTAAATATCTTGCTAATATATTTTTTTAATTCACAGTCATTTAAAATCCTGGATTCACTCAGATCTATGTCCTCTGTCAAAAGCCTTTCATCGAGTATAGAGAAACTCAACACCAGTAAAGCATCACCAGTGCCTCAGTAAAATTCTTAACAATGTTTGACTATGGACAGTCTGCAGGTGTCCACTGACACACAGATAGTTAATAAATGTTTTGGTTGACTTTTTGCGCAGAGACTATGGAATTGCTTCCCCTCAGTTATAAGCTCCATGAAAATGCCCACTAAGCATTTCTTCCTCTCCTACTCACTCTGTTTTCTTCTCATCTAGTTCCTTTTCCTTACCCCCCATTCTCTCAGGTCATCCCAGTTAATGTCCTATTTACAGCGGGCATCTGTCAGCCTCCCTTTATGGGTCATGCCCCTCTCTCAAACTGAGACGCACCGCGCTGCTCCACTACCCATCAGCCCATACAAATGTTGACCCGACGAGGACACACTCTAACGAAGACCCTGCTGAGGACACACTCTGACCCTGCCACAGCTGGATCCGCCAGAAGTTGCCTTCTTCATCAGAAATAATTATTCTGCAAGTAAGTCCTTCAGGTCATAGAGAACTGCAGTCAACGAGTTCATCAACAATTCTCACAGATTGTAGGCGTGGTTAAACCCTGTAGCTCTCCACAGAGAAAGCAGGAATGGTATTGGTACCACTACGGAGTGACTGTGTCAGATGCATATGTTTTTTAAAGTTGAGAGAGAGGGTGTTGAATGAATTAAATAATTTTCAGATGTGGTATTTCTTGTGTCTGAAAGCACAATGTTGTTGATTCAGAGGTCAGTAGCTGTCCTTGGGTTCCCGTGTCGCCGTCATGCAGGGAGAGAAAGACATGTCAGGAACCAGTTCTGCAACACAGTGTTGTTACTCTTCACATTCAATGCAGGGGGAAACATTTAAGCGACATTGAGGGAACTCTCATCATCAATCTGCCCAAAAACAGAACAAAGGGAAGGTTATTACAGATGCTCCGATTCGCTAAATTGAGAACATGAATTGATGTCGTATACACGGTGTACTGTGTGCATCAATACATTCTGTAACCTGCGTGTCTCTCACAACCCATTAAACAAGGGTGAACGTAATCACTTCACAAAGTATGTCACTTCTCCCTCCATTCAAATTAAAGTAAGAGAGATGCAATGGAAAGCATGAACTTAAGTAACACTATTAGCAACCATAAAGAGTGTTATGTCATTCTGGACTACTTGTATCAAACTCAGATCTAATAGTCTTGAGATCGCTCCATTAAAAAGCCTCATCAGTGGTTCCCCCATTACAACTGCTCTCAGCTAGCGCCACCCAGTGGCGGCCAAGCTTACTCATCGTATTATCTAAATGAAGTGTCATAGTGTAATTTTAAACAGACATATTTCAACTAGCTGGTTCTCTAATGGAGTGAAGATTGGCGGTGTCCTTGAGTGCAGGTCACAGAGTCACTTGTAAGGCAGCTCAGGAGGGAAAGGAAAGCTGGTGTTTCACTAATGCTTGATGAAATGTGAATAAATACGAAAACACTGAGAAAAATCCAGAGTGCTGATGATGGAGCTCTTGGTTTCCCTCTCTCTGCCCAAGAGCCCCATGGGTAATTAGAGCTGCCCTCTAAGCGGTGCCTCCAGGCATAGAGGCAAGTGGGATTTTGGGGACCAGAGCAGCTCGCTATAGGCTGACACATGGCATCTCTGTGTGCACTATGCAGACCTCTCTGAATGGGTGGAATTAATGGGGCTTCATTGCATTTCCTTCACTTAACTTGAAGGGGAAGTGGTGAGGGGAGGGGGACTTTGAGAATGATGGGGTTTAGCAGTCTTGAAAACGCTAACTTAGGCAACACAGTGACTATGCAACACAGTGACTTGGCAACACAGTGACTATGCAACACGTGACTAGGCAATACAGTGACTCGGGTCTGGTTTCAATGATGGACTCTTTTTGGATAGAGGAACTACGTCACTGCCTAAGTCGATAAGGGGAAGAAATGTTCCAGGGACTCTCCCAACAAATCAAGAGGCAGACAGGCCAGAATGTCACGATTCAAAACCAAAGTTTCCAAGCAAAAAGACCTTTGCAGTGGATTTAGTTCATTAGGAAAGTAGATGCGAAATGAATGCACTCATTAAAAATAGCCTCCATGATCTCCATCTTGCTAGCTACTATTTTTTTATTTTATTGAACAGGAAAGAGTCCATCATTGAAACCAGACCCAAGTCACTGTGTTGCCTAGTCACTGTTGCCTAGTCACTGTTGCCTAGTCACTGTTGCCTAGTCACTGTTGCCTAGTCACTGTTGCCTAGTCACTGTGTTGCCTAGGGTCGGGTTTTCAAGATTAGAGTTTAAGCCATGGCAACAAGGGGGAAATTCCACACACTAATTTGTTCACATACACAAACAAACACAGTCTGGTGTGTCAATCCCATCATCATTAAGCATATGAATACCTTCTGAATGTTACTTCTGCCAGATACAGAGAGACAGAGAGAGAGAGAGAGAGAGAGAGAGAGAGAGAGAGAGAGGGTCTGTGTTAGTTTTGTAATGTGTCTTGTGCAGGGGTTCCCAAACTTTTTAATCCAGGCCCCCTCCAGTGTTGGGGAACGTTACTACAAAATCTATGACCTAAAATAACCTAACCTAAATAATCTAAAACCTAGCTGACATGGGCTAGTTGATCTGGACATTTCTGACAAGTTATAAATACAGGGCCTTCGGAATATAGTCAGACCCCTTGACTTTTTCCACATTTTGTTACGTTACAGTCTTATTCTAAAATGGATTACATACATTCTTTTCCCTCAGCAATCTACACACAATACCCTATAATGACAAAGTGAAAACAGGTTCTTGCAAATTTTTGAAAATACCTTATTTATATAAGTATTCAGACGCTTTGCTATGAGACTCGAAATCAAGCTTAGGTACATCCTAAGCAAGATGTTTCTACAACTTGATTGGAGTCCACCTGTGATATATTAAATTGATTGGACATGATTTGGAAAGGCACACACCTCTATATAAGGTCCCACAGTTGACAGTGCATGTCAGAGCAAACACCAAGCCATGAGGTCGAAGGAATTCTCCATAGAGCTCCGAGACAGGATTGTGTCAAGGCACAAATCTGGGGAAGGGTACCAAAACAAATCTGGGGAAGGGTACCAAAACCAAATACTTATTTTCCACTATAATTTGCAAATAAATTAATAAAAAATCCTACAATGTGATTTTCTGGATTTGTTTTCTCATTTTGTCTGTCATAGTTGAAGTGTACCTATGATGAAAATTACAGGCCTCTCTCATCTTTTTAAATGGGAGAACTTGCACAATTGGTGGCTGACTAAATACCTTTTTGCCCCACTGTACACATTCTCCGGATGGGACAACCCAAGGGCATTTCAGGAAATGGATCAGTGATGGACCAACCAGACGGAGGAGAGGACAAAGATGCCTATATTTATGTATGTATGCAGGTGCATGGGAGTTCAGAGTATCTGCCTTGACTCAGACTCTGAGGTCAGGCAGGTCTGTTGCTCATGGGATCTCCCATATGGTGACCCTGACAACTGGGCGCTTCCTGAGGTGGAAAGTTAGAGAGAGGAAGTGGAGAGTCAAGGTTCTTCCTATTTAAACAATTAGCATTTGTTATGTCATGATGAAAGCAACATTTCTTTGAGACTAAATTTAACTCTCACACATTGAGACAAAGTGTAAATTGAGTGTTGGATTTGAGAGGACACAAATGGGTAATAATAATAATACTGTATATGTATTTTATATAGTGCGTTTCATTACAAAATTGGCAGTCATGTAAACTGACACCTAAGATAGATGAAGAGATGTTTAAACAAGCTTGATTGGACAGTATAAACATTACATCAAACTAAATGTGATTGCTACATGGTGGAGCACTTGCGTGATGGGGTGCTTGGACTTGGCCAATTAAAATTTGTATAAATTCAAATTATTACAGGAGAGAGTGCCATGTACTTGGGTTGTGCCGTGGCGGAGATCTTTGTGGGCTATACTCGGCCTTGTCTCAGGATGGTAAGTTGGTGGTTGAAGATATCTCTCTAGTGGTGTGGAGGCTGTGCTTTGGCAAAGTAGGTGGGGTTATATCCTTCCTGTTTGACCCTGTCCGGGGGTATCATCGGATGGGGCCACAGTGTCTCCTGACCCCTCCTGTCTCAGCCTCCAGTATTTATGCTGCAGTAGTTAATGTGTTGGTGGGCTAGGGTCAGTTTGTTATATCTGGAGTATTTTTCCTGTCTTATCCAGTGTCTTGTGTGAATTAAGTATGCTCTATCTAATTCTCTCTTTCTCTTTTTCTTTCTCTCTCTCAGAGGACCTGAGCCCCAGGACCATGCCTCAGGGCTGCCTGGCATGAGGACTCCTTGCTGCTGTTCCAATTTCAACTGTTCTGCCTCCGGCTATGGAACCCTGACGTGCTACCTGTCCCAGACCTGCTGTTTTCAACTCTCTAGAGACTGCAGGAGCAGTAGAGATACTCTTAATGATCGGCAATGAAAAGCCAACTGACATTTACCTCTGAGGTGCTGACCTGTTGCACCCTTGACAACTACTGTTATTATTATTTGACCATGCTGGTCATTTATGAACATTTGAACATCTTGGCCATGTTCTGTTATAATCTCCACCCCTCATAGCCTGGTTCCTCTCTAGGTTTCTTCCTAGGTTTTGGCCTTTCTAGGGAGTTTTTCCAAGCCACCGTGCTTCTACGCCTGCATTGCTTGCTGTTTGGGGTTTTAGGCTGGGTTTCTGTACAGCACTTTGAGATATCAGCTGATGTAAGAAGGGCTATATAAATACATTTGATTTGATGTAAACTCAAATTATTTGACCTGACGTTTTAATTATGAATCCATATTTTGTATTAACTATTACCACACAGTGTCACACCTGCTCCCGCTCCCCCTCTCTGGCGCTCGAGTGGGTCAGGCTGCCCATCATTACGCACACCTGTCACCATCGTTACGCGCATCAGCACTTCATTGAACTCACCTGTACTCTAACACCTATTGCTTGCCTCCTCTATATCTGTCTATTCCTCAGTTTGATCCCCGTGTCAGCATTGTCGTTATGTTTCCCTTATCCAGATGCTGTCCGTGTTTTGTTTCATGTCTGTCATTTATTAAATATTCACTCCCTATACTTGCTTCTCGTCTCCCAGCATCTGTCCTCACACACAGAATATTAACTAGCAACACCTACATGTACTTATGCAAACATAGCAGTCCAAGTCAAGTTCCTAATACAGTGGCTCCTCCTAGGATTCATGACCAGAACTCCAACTCCAACCACTGTAGGTGTTGTTTACCTAGAGTTGCCTCTTCGTCACCACCTTCCATCCCTTCGGATACTCGTCCATGACCCCTTTGAGTCACATTAAAGGAAGAAAAAAAAAGGTTTGTCATATAACGGTTTGTCACTGGGGAGGGTGAGTGTGACTCAGAGTCTCTCTCACGGAGGTAGTGCCATGTTAACAACTTTGCCCCCTCAACATTTCCGACACCAGTCGAAGAAGTTGGTGTAGAGAGCAGAGATGGGGGATTGGGGTGAAGATAAATAGCCATAGCACCTCAAGGTAGCCTTCCCCAGAACAGCACCAAGACTCATACCTACTTTTGTGTTCCCAAAATGCAAACATGGTGTTATTTGTCTTGACAGGTCTGTCAAAGCACAGCCCAAGTGCTCTCTCTTCACATGCACTTGAATTATCCATGGGTGCATTGTGTGTTTTCAGCTCTTACAAGGATGAAGCAATGAGGTAATAAAACAAGGACTATTAGATCATGACTTGTAGTTTCCCCAACAACATTTTCTACATAATATCGTCCATATTCTGCATTAAAATAAAAACCATTAATGCTTTGTTATTCCACTGAACTGTTGATTTCTAGGTTCAGATAAGAAGCCGATATAAACGCAATCTTGTTGACAGCTGTACTTTCATATGAAGTTTTACTAACACTTAGAGACAGGGCCATGACAACAGAACAACTACTATGACACAAACATAACAAGCATGCAAAAAGTATGACTGAAGACTTTGTCCTCTAACACACTGTGACAGTAGCCTGAGCAAATGATGCGTCAGTCAAGGTCACTGCAAGTACACTGAAGTTCATTTGGACAATTTATCCTTCACATGATTACTAGTGATGGGGTTGGTCCTGCTGACAACAGCTGTGTGAACAGCAACATCTAATCAACATCAAAACAGGAAGAAGTCAGAATAAAATTGTGCTTTAGACCATTTATCTAATGAACTGTAGTTCCTTTAATGGATCAAAAACATGTTACAAATCCATCTTGAGGGACCAATAATTTGCATGCCTAACACTGGGAGAGTAACACAGACACTCTCGCAGAACTGCGCACATAGTACAATTTGGAGTGAATGGCTTTATTTAGATACAATTACAAAACAAGCAAACAATGTGCAAACAATATCATCCATACATAACTAATATAATATTCATAAATATCTACTGAAATCATTACATTTAGCAGCCAGCAACTGATCCTGAAATAAATAAAACAACAAATAAGGATGAGGTGTACAATACATTTCATTGGTCAGGTTGATTGCTGAAGGTGGTTACGTGAGCAACATACCAAGGTGAAGGGCCTTGTCTCCTTCAACATACAAGCACCTATTGGTGGAGTCATTCTTTTTATGAAACATGCTATGCTGTAATTACCTGTCTGATGCGATACCAGAGGTGCTGTCTTTTACAGAACATACAGTTTACTGTACTGTTCTACTGGATGATACTATAGTTAACCAGTGCCAGGAGTTGCAGTGAATACGTGCATTTAATAAAATGACTTTACACGTTTCATGCCTAGTCTAATAAGTATAGATATGTGAAGAGTTATTGCTCCTACTGATGGCCCAATGAAAATTATACAAGAATATGTATGATTTGATCCCAAACTTGACCCCAAAAATTGTACAAACTTTTCCATAATAAATTACATTTCTGAGATGATTTCAAACACATACAAGATACGCATGGTCTGTTTCTTTATCCAGAGAACTAATGCAGATTTTGTGCACTTCAGCATTCATCCTTCATATCACACTATCAGCATCATTAACACTAAGGTGAGAGAGGTGAAGGCATAGAGAGAGGTGTATATAGCACACACCATCTGGTGCAAAGTGGAGTAGTTCATTGGAAGTCAAGCTGAAACGCTGACTTGAGATACATGCTAACCTTCTTATAAATCATATTAATGATATTGGAAGATTTATGAGAATGTTCATGTTGTGCAACTTTCCCTCAGATCAGGATCATACCATTTAGAGGCAATAAGGAAGGTCCGTAAACAAAAACTGGAAACTGAAGCAACATTTTTTTAAACTTACAAAAGGCAAGAGCATTGCTGGTTGGGAGTTACAAAACAATCATACTAAAACCAAGCATACGCAGTACAAAAGCAGTGTGACTGACTAGACTCACTGAGATTCACCCTCCACGATTTCGTCAATAACCCACCTCCATTTTGAAAATGTAAATTAGAACATGTCTCAATACTACTGTGTGCAGCTCAGGCAGTTTAGCTGTGGCGACCGTTGATGATGTTCCCCCCAGGAGGAGCGATGTGGATGGAGTCCAGTATAGGCCGGAGTATCTGACCAAAGGGTCTAAATGGTTAGACAGAGGAACAGGCCAGAGGGTCAGAGAGGTACACAAGTCAGTAATGCATTACTAGTATCTGTCGCTCAGCTAATAAGTATGTAGACTCACGTGGAGAGCACTTCGGAGGGCAGGTCTGTGATGTAAGAAGGGATCTTCCGGCCTGTTAAGAACTGGGCCACCTCATTAGTGAAGGTGTTACAGTTGTGCTCAAACAACCTATACTTGTCACCTCTATGGAAGAACAACAACAGAAAGCAATCTCAGATCTAAATCAGCTATCACTGCTATGTTGTGTTCATGGCTGATGTGTCCACCAAAGTGGTGGTGTATGAGGTGAGTTAACCAAAAACAACACGTTTTTTGTGACACATACACAAACACACCTGTATGTGTTCTCTCCTAGCGAGGACAGGTAGTCCATGAAGATCTCCTCTGTCACCTCTGTGTTTCCCAATTCCACCACAGTGTCTGGGGAACCAAGCATTGTTCCCCCCTAAAACACATAAAGTCCATATTATCCTACAAAACACCAACCCCCAAAACTTCTCTGTATATCCAATGCGTTAACCTTCCCTCCTCTTTGAAGGTCATACCAATGTAGGCCTAGTCTTACTGTCAGCTAGTGCAAACCCATGCTAAAGAGTAGAGGGAACACTGAAGTAGGTCTTATCAAATATTAGAAGGATATTAGCCAATACGTAATTTTAGGCTTACCGGTGAGCAGCTGGAAATACCCACTCCTCCAAAGTAGAACTCGTCTCCATAAACCACAATGGCTGAGTGCCTGTGAGAATTGAAACACAAGACTGAGTGTACAGTAATGGATGGTTACAATATGGCAATGAAAATAATACTTCGAAAAATTGCAGTGACAGTAAAGACAAAGTTGTGTGGATAAATTGTATTGTCACAAAATTATAGGTGGGAGATTTCTTACCAAATGCCATCAAGTTGTTTTCCTGTAACACATTAAAATATATATGTGTGTGTGACCGAGGCTTGACGCTGCTGATGAGCATACATGTCAATCAAGCTCGCACAAACCTGTTTTACTCTTGTATTGTGTGTAGCTAGCATTTTAGCTAACGTAAACGTTGCAATATTGTTGAGCTGAAATTCTGAACAATACGCCTTTGAATAGCTGGGCTATACTGTATAAACCAAGCTCAAACTTACTTCAATTGGCAGGTTGTAACGAACTAGCTAGCAAGTTAATAACAAACAAAAAATTATGCATTGCAAGAGTAATGATGGCCTACCCAGCTAGCTAGCTAGCCAGCCATCAAAGGCTTGTCGACGTGCTCCATCAATCTCAACCCGCAGCTAACTACTAAAGCTACACATCTTCATTATCTGGGGAAGTTGTCGAGACTGAGCTTCACTTACCTAACATGATTGGGCTGAGATTGCGAGCCATTCCTCTTGACAGGTCGTATATATACAGTTGTACACTGTATGTTGTTGTGTCATTTTTATCCATTACGTTAAACCCCCAAATATGTGTTTGTTAGCTAGCTAAGCTAACAGTAACGTTAGCTATTTTGCGGTTAGCTTGCCTTTCTACTGACTGCTGGTTTTGCAAGGTTGCTGTCTACTGAAAAATGAGATTATACTATCAGCTAAATTACCTGAACGTTGTACCTATGACGTTAGCTATTTAGATGTCTGATTACAATCTACAAGTACCCTGGCTGCCAGAGACAGTTGTCCCCCATAAAATTGCAGATTGGCATCTAATGAGCTTGGTAGTGCATCAGCGCCTCCATGCGTCCACATAGCACTTTAGAGGTTCTGTGGAAGAATGTCTCTGTTATATAAAATAAAAAAGCATTGCCATGATATTCTCCATCAAATCCCCAACTACAGCTCCTCGCATCTGAACACCATCAATAGTCTTTCTAGCCTATTAAATAGGATTCACCCAGTTTGGATGGGGAGTGACCATTGCGCGAGACAGTCGCTCTCCACTGTCCAGGTGCTATATTTCGGATGTACTATTCCCGCCGCTGTCCATGGTGCTGAATCTCATTTTGCTGCTTTTAGCATGTTTGTTTACTTGAACAACATCGTACCTTTCTACACTCGTGACAAAGTTCACGAAGACTTAGCCCTATCTTCAAACACCAATAACATGTAAGACTTATCCCAACCAAAATTCAGGCAGCCTTTAGTAATGGGCTAGCTATTATGAGGTGAAAATGCATCAGCATCTTCATTCCTCCGCATAGTGCAAAGGTTTGTTAGGGGTGATGTGATTGTCCTCCACCAAGTCTAAAGCAAGTAAATACAATACACCCATATTTCTGTGCACTTGAGTCTTCAAGCTTCAGATCCAAGGGCATAGTGATTGTAGTTTTGTGGCCATCAATTATGGAATTGGACAGCAAAACCAACATTGATTGCATTTGGAGACTTCACAAGGTTTGACAGGTGAGTTTAGGGTTCTAACAAGTGTCTCATATAAAACTGTTTTTACTTTTGTATACCTTTGATTGGCATAACAAAACCCTTTACATGTTCGGTTATGATCCATCAGGAGCTTGTAGTTCACTCCCACTTTGTTCACCTACAGGTTTACTCACTAACTAAGTGTCTGAAGGTTGTTGTCACATACAGTGCCTATCATAAGTATTCATCCCCTTGGATTTCTTCACTTTTTATTGGGTTACAAATTGGAATAAAAATGGATTTAATTGTCATTTGTTTGTCAACGATCTACACTAAATATTCTGTAATGTCAAAGTGGAAGAAAAATAAATTGAAATGTTTTATTTTAATTAATGAAAAATAAAACACTAATTTACTGTATCTCGCCCCCTGAGTCCATACATGATAGAAACACCTCTGACAGTGATCACAGTTGTGAGCTTTTTTAGGTAAGTCTCTAAGAGCTTTGCACACCTGAATTGTTTGCCCATTTGCCCATTATTTTCTAAATTGTTCAAGCCATGCAATTGATTTTAAAGTGTTGCCATAGATTTTCAAACAGATTTAAGTCAAAACTGTAACTTGGCCACTGTCTTCTTGGTAAGCAACTCTAGTGTAGATTTGTCCTTGTGTTTTAGGTTATTGTCTAGTGTCTGGTGTAAAGCAGACTGAAGCTACTCCCCAGTCTTTGCCTAATGTCAAGCATACCCATACCATGGTGCAGCCACCACCATGCTTGGAAATAAGGAGGCAGTTACTCAGCGATATGTTGGATTTGCCACAAACATAATAAGACTTTGCATTTAGGCCAAAATTGTATTCCTTTGCCGTACTTTAGAAATGCTTACAGGATGGATGTTTTGGAATATTTGTATTCTGTATATTTGTATTTTTGTGGAGACACTACAATGTTGTTGATCCATCTTCAGTTTCTCCCATCGTAGCCATTGAACTCTGTAGCTGTTTTAAAATTACCAATGGCCTAATGGTGACGTCACTGATCAGTTTCCTTACTGTCCTGCAGCTCAGTTCAGAAGGACGACTGTATCTGGGTGGTTTAATATATAATCCACAGCATGCTTAAAGAGATATTCAATGTCTGATTTGTTGTTGTTACCCATCTACCAATTACTGCCCTTCTTTATGAGGCTTTCGAAAAGCTCCCTGATCTTTGTAGTTGAATCTGTGCTTGAAATTCAATACTTGACTGAGGGAACTTACAGATGTTGTATGTATAGTATGGGGGACAGAGAAAGGGTTAGTCATTAAAAAATCACGTCAACCCCTATTATTTCATGAGTCCATGTACATTTTACTCCTGAACTAATTTATGCTTGCCTAAACAAAGGGGGGGAATAATTATGCAACGACTATATTTTAGTTATTTAATTGTTGTACATTTAAATTTTCTTTTCACTTTGAAATTATCAAGTATTTTGTATAGATCAATGACAAAAAAAATATCACACGATGAAATATATTTCAATCAAAATTTGTAACGCAACATACTGAAAAAAACAAGGAGGTTGAATCAATCAAATTTATTTATAAAGGCCTTTTTACATCAGCGGATGTCACAAAGTGTTATACAGAAACCCAGCCGAAAACCCCAAACAGCAAGCAATGCAGATGTAGAAGCACGACTAGGAAAAACTCCCTAGAAAGGCAGGAAACTAGGAAGAAATCTAGAGAGGAACCAGGCTCTGAGGGGTGGCCAGTCCTCTTCTGGCTGTGCCGGGTAGAGATTATAACAGTACATGTCCAAGATGTTCAAATGTTCATAGATTACCAGCAGGGTCAAATAATAATAATCACAGTGGTTGTAGAGGGTGCAACAGGTCAGCACCTCTGGAGTAAATTTCAGTTGGCTTTTCATAGCCGATTATTCATAGTTAGAGACAGCAGGTGCGGTAGAGAGAGAGTCGAAAACAGCAGGTGCGGGACAAGGTAGCACATCCGGTGAACAGGTCAGGGTTCCATAGCCGCAGGCAGAACAGTTGAAACTGGAGCAGCAGCAAGACCAGGTAGACTAGGGACAGTCTCTTAAGTGAATACTTATGATACCCACTGTAAAGGGCTCTACAAGTCTAAGCAAACGGATCCAACCAAGGTCCGTTTGCATCGCATTCCAAAAATGCAGACACATAAATGTACATAGATTACGTAGAGAGTGACACAAAAGGACTCCGTCAGCTCTGTTTGCATGGACTGTTTAGACCACTTAAATATTTGCGATGTAAATTTACTCACTCTTGAAAAGTGACTGCCTACAACCAGCCCATAAGTCATATTGGAACCTGTGATTGAACAATGCTGTATATCATCGTTATACTATATCACAAAATGAATATTTTGATTTACAAGATACTTATAGATTTTAATAGGGGTGCCAATATAGCACTGTGTTTGTGTGTGTGCACATATTCGCTTGTGCTTGCATGAGTCATGCGTATGTGTGTCCTGCCTGTTTTCATTTACATGTTCAGACCAGTAGAGCAATCAACGCAATTTTTTCAATTTTCAATTTTGGAACAATAAATACAGTCGTTTTTTAATGCTCTAGCAAAGGTCACAGGTTAAAGTAGAGAGGTTGATCTACCAACACCTCCTTTTGCCTTTTATTGGTCACCTTGGAAACAGTTACCATGACATCTGGAGATTGTCGATTATGCAAGAGACCCAGGTGCAGAGAGGAGGCTGTGGAAGGGGTATGTAGGCGTTTCAACAATGGGGCAAATCCTGGGACAAAAGTGGAATACAGCTTGGGGCTTCCCCAATAGAGATTCGTATCAAATCTAACATCTAATTGTATTTGTCACATGCTTCATAAACAACAGGTTTAGACTAACAGTGAAATTATTACTTACTGGTCCTTTTCCAACAATGCAGAGTTAAAAAAAATAAGTACCACAATCAAGTTGATGTGCAGGGGAACAAGGTAATTGAGGTAGCTATGTACTGTAGATATAGGTAGAGGGTAAAGTGGCTAGGCAACAGGATAGATAAGACAGTAGTGTGTGTGTGTGTGTGTGTGTGTGTGTGTGTGTGTGTGTGTGTGTGTGTGTGTGTGTGTGTGTGTGTGTGTGTGTGTGTGTGTGTGTGTGTGTGTGTGTGTGTGTGTGTGTGTGTGTGTGTGTGTGTGTGTGTGTGTGTGTGTGTGTGTGTGTGTGTGTGTGTGTGTGTGTGTGTGTGTGTGGAGTCAGTATGCATGTGGAAACATGTGTGGGCATATGTAGTGTGTGTATGTTGGGGTGTCAGTGTAAGTATATGTGAATGTGTGGGTAGAGTCAGAGCAAGAGAGTTAGAATAAAAAATGGTAAATGCAGTACTCTGATTATCCATGTGATTAGCTATTTATCAGTCTTGTTTAGCATTCTTATGGCTTGGGGTAGAAGCTGTTTAGGATCCTGTTGGTTCCAGACTTGGTGAACAGGTCCCGCTTGCCATGCGGTAGCAGAGACAACAGTCTATTGCTTGGGAGTTATTTACAATTTTTTGGGCCTTCCTCTGACACCGCCTGGTATAGAGGTCCTAGATTGCAGGGAGCTTGGCCCCAGTGATGTACTGGGCCGTACTCACCACCTTCTGTAGCGCCTTGCAGTTGCCGTAACAAGCGGTGATGCAGCCAGTCAAGATGCTTTCAAAGGTGCAGCCTTTTGAGGATTTCAGGGCCCATGCCAAATCTTTTCAGCCTCCTGAAGGGGAAGAGGCGATGTCGTGACCACTTCAAAACTGTGTGAGTGTGTGTGGACCATGTTAATTCATTAGTGATGTAGACACAGAGGAACTTGAAGCTCTCGACCCGCTCAACTTCAGACCCATCAATGTGGATGGGGACGTGCTCGCCCTTCCGTTTCCTGTAGTCTACGATCAGCTCATTTGTTTTGCTGACAATGAGGTAGAGGTTGTTGTCCTGGCACCACACTGCCAGTTCTCTGACCTCCTCCCTATAGGCTGCCTCATTGTCATCTTCTATCAGTCCTACCACCGTCTTGTTGTCAGCAAACTTGATGAGGGTGTTGGAGTTGTGTGGGGCCTCACAGTCATGGGTGAACAGGGAGCACAGGAGGGGACTAGGTTCGCACCCCTGAGGGGCCCCCCGTGTTGTTGGCTGAGTATCTTGCACTGACCCTACGCACATTCACTGGACTTTATATACACACCATATACACACACTCACACACACTACACTGTCACTCCCACACAAATCTCCCATATGCATAGCCGTAGGAAGATGTTTGGTGGTGGAGGGTGCTGTGAATTGCCTGCGCTACAGACGGTCCGCTAATACAGGACTAGTAAAGGCCCAGTGCCCTACTTTTCTACAACAACAAAAAAGGGTGCAGGAGGACCCGGGTGTTGTAGCACCCTCAGCACCCCTACTTCCCGTGGCTATGCTCACACATTCAAACCATACTTACGCACACACTCAAACAGAAATAACACACACACATATGACGACACAACACAAACAAATATACGTACACACACTCACACACACTTTTGCACTCATCATTTGCTGCTGCTACTCTGTTCTTTATTTTACTCGTATTATTATCTATTTGGTTGCCTAGTTACTTTACCCTGCCTTCATGGACATATCTACCGCAAGTACCTCGTATCTCTGCACATTGATCTGGAACTGGTACTCCCTGTATATAGCTCCATTCTTGCGTATTTTATTTGTCTTGTGTTGGTTAATATTATTTATTTAGTCTACTCTGCATCATTGGGAAATGTTTGTAAGCAAGCATTTCACTGTAAAGTCTATAACAGTTGTATTCGGTGCAAATTTGATTTGATGGTCAGCGTGGCGGATGTATTGTTGCCTACCTTCACCGCCTGGGGCCGGCCCGTCAGGAAGTCCAGGATCCAGTTGCAGAGGAAGGTGTTCAATCCCAGGGTCCTGAGATTGGAGGGGACTATGGTGTTGAATGCTGAGCTGTAGTCAATGAACAACATTCTTAAATAGGTGTTCCTTTTGTATAGGTGGGTGAGGGCAGTGTGGAGTGCAATAGAGATTGCGTCATCTGTGGATCTGTTGCGGCGGAATGCGAATTGGAGTTGGTCCAGGGTGTCTGGGATGATGGTGTTGATGTGAGCCATGACCTGCCTTTCAAAGAATTTCATGGCTATAGATGTGATTGTTATGGGGGCGATAGTTACTTAGGCCGGTTACATGAACATTCTTAGGCACATGAATATGATGATCTGCTTGAAACAAGTTGTTATTACAGACCGGGTCAGGGATAGGTTGAAAATGTCAGTGAAGACGCTTGCCAGCTGGTCAGCGCATGCTCTGAGTACGAGTCCTGGTATTTCGTCTGGCCCCGCAGCCTTTCGAATGTTATCTGTTCTTACTCACATCGGCCAGAGAGCAAGATTACACAGTCGTTTGGAATAGCTGGTGCTCTCATGCATGGTTCAGGGTTGTTTGCCTCAATGTGAGCTTGTCTGGTAGGCTTGGGTCACTGGGCAGCGTCACTACTCCTTGTCATGTATTGTACTTGATTCAATGGGACCTATGCTTACAGATCTATAACACTTTTCAGGGCAGGGAGGGAGCTGTGAGGACATCTACTAGAGGTGAGTGATGTCTCCCAGAGGCCCACATACAAATTACAGACTTCACAGTCAATCAGCCAATCATCATAACTCTTGGATTTAAGCCATGTCAACCAAAGGTAAACACTGCATTTGTTTACTGTTCATTGCATTTTCATTGGTCTATTATAGCTGAACTAGGGCCTTGTGGATTGGCAGCTTGTGGATATTGGCTTTTTTATTTTTACCTTTATTTAACTAGGCAAGTCAGTTAAGAACAAATTCTTATTTTCAATGATGGCCTAGGAACAGTGGGTTAACTGCCTGTTCAGGGGCAGAACGACAGATTTGTACCTTGTCAGCTCGGGGATTTGAACATGAAACCTTTTGGTTACTAGTCCAACGCTCTAGCCACTAGGCTACCAAGCTGCCGCTTCTATACCCAATAGTGCTACTGTGTATGTTATCTGTGTTATCAGTGGAGATTTTAGCATATACATATTGGTGGGGTAAACTAATAAAAAATGTTTTAGATGCATGCCAGCAAGGCCACCACACAACACAACACAACACTAAACAATACATGAATTGGTCATTAACGGTGACAAACGGTGCCCAAAAACTGTTAGGGCCTACATAAAGCTGTCCCAACAGCAGTCCCAACACCTTACCACTGCTTCACCTGGCTATCAGTGGAGCCTTGTCTGGCAGTGAAACAGTTAATTCAGACTCATTTACTGCCTTTTCAAAAACACTACCATTCAAAAGTTTGGGGTCACTTAGCAATGTCCTTGTTTTTGAAAGAAAAGCAATTTTTTTGTCCATTAAAATAACATATAATTGATCAGAAATACAGTGTAGCTATTGTTAGTGTTGTAAATGACTATTGTAGCTGGAAACGGCAGATTTTTAATGGAATATTTGCATTGGCGTACAGAGGCCCATTATCAGCAACCATCACTCCTGTGTTCCAATGGCACGTTGTGTTAGTTAATCCAAGTATATCATTTTAAAAACGGAAGATCTCGTACAACGCTGTTAACTACTCTTTTCACAGAACAGTGCAAACTGGCCTAACCAGAATAGAAAGAGGAGTGGGAGGCCCCGGTGCACAACTGAGCAAGAGGACAAGTACATTACAGTGTCTAGTTTGAGAAACAAATGCTTCACAAGTCCTCAACTGGCAGCTTCATTAAATAGTACCCGCAAAACACCCTTCTCAAAGTCAACAGTGAAGAGGCAACTCCGGGATGCTGGTCTTCTAGGCAGAGTTCCTCTGTCCAGTGTCTGTGTTCTTTTGCCCACCATAATATTTTATTTTTATTGGCCTGTCTGAGATATGGCTTTTTCTTTGCAACTCTGCCTAGAAGGCCAACATCCCGGAGTCGCCTCTTCACTGTTGACGTTGAGACTGGTGTTTTGTTGGTACTATTTAATGATTTATGTATTATTCATCTATTCAGCACTTTTGAAATGTACAGTGACAGAATTTAGAACATGGGTCATTCTTACAGTATTCCAAGTCAGGGGGTATATAAGCAGACAATGAAAGCTCTTACAATATTTGATGATGACATTTCGCTAAAACATGTGCATGTACATGTGCACCACCAGATCAGAACAGTAGGCTAAAATATGAGAGGAAAAGCGACCAAATTATTAGGGTGAGGCACATAGTCTACTAACAGCTTACTACACAACATACGCTTAGAATTTTTTCTTCGCTACAGTATACATATATCCCTGGCATATTACATCATTTATGCAGTAGCATACAATAAAAAAATGTCTCACCTTGTTGTACTGTGCTCACTTGAACAGGAAGGTGGCGCGGCAGTCCTTTGTGGACAAATTTTATCATCAAAGTCTGGCATTCTCTCGATTTATGGTGCTTTCAAGACAACTGGGAACTCTGAAAAAAGTGAGGTCTAATGACGTCAGTGATCTTCAGGGCGGAGCTCTAGAAAGAGGCCTGAGTTCCCGACTTGGAATTCTGAGTTGGATGACCGTTCAAAACGTATTTTCCCAGTCAGAGCCAGTTTTTTTTACGAGTTCCCAGTTGTCTTAAACTCACTGAAGTCTGATATTTTAACCCAGTTCCGAGTTTCCAGTTGTTTTGAAAGCGGCAGAAGTCATGCTGGATTGACAGCATGGCCAATGTTGAATGTTTATCCTTTTAAGCTTGGAAAAGAGACCCTTAAACCTTGACTTGGATCACACATCCACTCCCCTGAATAGCATGCTAATGATTGCTTTGCAATGCTTGCAGTTTGCAACCAATACCTTCAAAACCACTCATTGTTGAATTTGCGATTTCCAACTTGTTGTGTATTGTTTATGTCCAATGGCCGATGAGCACCAATACGTATTATCTATCATTTCTCTTCATAATTTCTCTTCATATGACAAGAATTGAAAAGGATTTGCCAGTAGATTGTCGACTTAATTCATGATGATGACTGCTAGCTTGCTAGCTAAGATTTTTAAAATATGATGTAGACATTATCAGTCCAATCAAAGCTACTGTAGATATAACATGATTTGACGTCATTTTATCTGTGGCCAATAACCTTGAGACTTCTTGGAAGGGCACTTCTAATGTAACTCTATGGCAGCACCCAAGGGGCTTGAATTTTTGAGCTCTCCCCGTAGATTTTGCAAAACAGGCACACAACAAAAAAAATAGAGGGCCTGTCGGGAATGGCGGGTCACCACTGTGTGTTGTACATGGCGAAATTAAATAAACATTCTATCAAATTACCCTACAATAAGAGTGTGGTTGGGGCAAGTCTGTGTATGCAAATTATTTTTGTTATCAATTAAATTATTATTTAATGAGGCTATACATATTTTGGTTGAAAAACATCATCCTATTTCCTTTAGAAACCATTGTAATTTTTCCAATCTTGTACTTATCTTGTTTTTTTTTGGTTACATGTACTGTAGAAGAAATATGTCTTCTTTTAGATATTTTAGAAGCCCCTTGCTGTGTAATTAATGGCCAGAGTGCCATATTTGGAACCATTTTTGCATACAGCTGGAGGTGTAGACATTCCCCAACCAAACTGCAGAAGGCTTTAATTTCCAATTCAGATCTTTCCTGTCCATTCAACTGTTACATAAAACTACACTGTCCCAGTCCCAGATTCTTGCAATATACTATATAATTCCCTAACCATCACACAAATAGGTGCACAGACACCTTCTGGATATCAGATCCCCAATTATTTTAAGAGATTTAAAGCATGTTCTCTGTTGGTTCAATGTTGAGATGAGCCTATGTTTCATGCCATCTGTTGTGTAGATCAAGTTACAGTTTATGCATCAATTCCATATGAATAGGGAAACAAAATAGGTGCTAAAATTATTACATGAGATGGTGCCTATCTTTCCTATTAATTCGGGATAGAGGCATGTAGCTTGATAACAGATAGCCTAGCATCACATGGGACCTGGAACTATTTTGACATTAGATCATTCTCCTTGATATTTTAACAAGATGGAAAACAATCATGTGCCAAAAATTCGACAGATGTTCCTCAATGGTATTTAAAGAAAACAACCCATAAAACGCATTTAAGAGTTTATAGAATAATACTCATATTCTTGAAATACTGTGTTTTGCAATAGTGAAAGACCCAGGCGTGCTATTGACAAGATAGTCGAGTGACCACTCCAACAATCGAAATACATGTCCTCAAAGATGGAAGGCATCGGGAGGAGGCGCGATCAGGTGGGGCCATTCTAGCCAATGAGAGGGCAGATACGCGTGTGAACAAGAGGCACAACTCCAATATAAAGTAGTTTTTTAAAAGTTGACGGAATACCACGTGTGTCCACTTATATCAGTGCATTCGCAACAACCTAACCATTACGAAAGTTAAATTCTATCAAATAATCCTCACGTAGCAAATGAGCAAAGAATACTCACTTCGTGGTCTGATATTCGTGGGACAGATTTTGAGCGAAGTAAACCCTCTCGCTTTAGCCTCTTCTTCTCTGTTCATTATTGGGGGCTCGGCGCATCGTACCAGAGTCAGAGGGAGCGCGCTTGACTAAAGCACGCGCCAGGCAGTGATGTGTCGCAGATTTTTAAAACTCAGAAAGAGAACCTAAAATACCGCTCAACTATCTAATACTTGCATGTGAGTAAGTGATAAAGACTCAAAGAATAGAACATGGTTGTAGAGTATGTAAAAAGCTTGTTTTAGCCGCTGCAGTGAGTTTGGGGGATTTGGGGGGATTTGTCTTGGAAAGAACGAGAAACAATCCGCGTTCCCTGTTTTGAGCGTGCGACTAGCAGCCTAGGAGCGATGGAACTGTCATCTATAGGCGAACAAGTGTTTGCAGTTGAATCAATAACCAAGAAGAGAGTCAGAAAGGTAAGCAATGTAGCCGTGCTTGCGAATAGAAATGTAGTCTACCTATCATTGGTGTCTTTTGGTTTTAACAGCCGATGTTCTACCTGTATTCTTACACAGTCTATATCAGCCATTACACAAAAGTATTGCTACGCACTTTCCGTAGTTTACGCAATATATTAATATTGTCATTCTGCTGCGTGAAAGCTGCTAATTATAACACGCAAAAAGTTGATAATATATTCTGCACAGAATGTTGCCTGTTGGCTACATCATTTTGAATAAAGAGATTGTGGAATCTTTTCGTTTTCCTTGGTTTGTGTATGTTGTATGTTCTGAATATAGACTACTACCTCAAGTAGTAAAATGTAGAAGGGGTGTGTTTACCAAAATCGGGTCTCAATCGTGGGGTATCACTGGTGGGATTGTCCGCGCGGCCAATGTGTGTGAGCTACGCAGTTTTTTTGTAAGTTACGCCAACAGGAGGAGAACAGAGGACGGGATGATGGATTGGGTTATCTGCGTGAGAACAAAAACTGCTGCGTAATGTTACACCTCGCATGATCCATTCAATATAGTCATATTATGTTGTTGTAGTATGATCATCGCAATGAGCCTATGTTTTTGTTTTTTATGGTATGAATCTTACTATGCATTTACTTGTGCTTTAATGTGGTAAAGTTGGTTTGAAAATTGAAGATTATAATACAGTAATGTTTCATTCTATTTATTGAGTATTCTATACACGCACGCCGTACAATTATATTTTGTCAATGGGTGGTCCAACGCGGAGACCTTCGATGTGCAGCACGTTGCGCAACGCAAGTTGTTTACATGTAAAATCCTACCTATTTCCATCGCTTTTTGACGTTCAATAAAACTATTTTACATAAAACCCATCCATGTGCGATCACGTCATCACAATAGTAGAGTTCGAGGCCTTTACATTGACGTCATCTCGTACAATCTCCATTTGAAAATGTTAAATTACCCCAATGATCTCGACTCCGACCCTTTAAAGCGACAGTCATCTTTTTATGCTCCATGAACTACCGTGCAAAGAGTACTAATTGTGTTATTTGCTCTCTTGCTAAATGTGCCTTTCTCTTTTGCTTCTTAGGGTAATGTGGAATACTTATTGAAGTGGCAGGGATGGCCACCAAAGTAAGTATTCTTCTTATTAATTAGTGAATGCATTACAAATGTTTATGAGTCATGTATGTATGACTGATGTTTTATCCTCCCACTGACCTGGGTACATATAGTGCCATCAGAAATGATTTACACCCATTGACCTTTTCCATATTTTGCTGTAACTGTTACAGCCTGAATAAAAAATATAAAAAACATTTGTTCACAATACCCCATAATATCAAAGTAGAATTATATTTTTAGAAAAGTTTACAAATGAATTCAAAATTAAAAGTGCAAATGTATTGTGCCAATAAGTATTCAACCCTTTTGTTATGGCCTAAATAAGTAAACATTTGCTTAACAAGTCACATAATGAGTTGCTTGGACTCACACTGTGTGCAATAACAGTGTTGAACTTTTATTTATTTAATTATTACTACCTCATCTTTGTACTGTATACATACAGTTATCTGTAAGGTCCCTCCAGTGAGCAGTGAATGTCAAATACAGATTAAACCACAAAGACCAGGGAAGTTTTCCAATGCTTCGCCAAGAAGGGCCCCTATTGGTAGATGGGTCAAAAAAATGTAGGTGTCCTTCCTAACTTAGTTGTTGGAGAGGAAGGAAACTGCTCAGGGATTTCACCATGATGCCAATGGTGACTTTAAAACATTTTAATGGCTGTGATAGGAGAAAACTAAGGATGGATCCACAACGTTGTAGTTACTCCACAATACTAACCTAATTGACATAGTGAAAAGAAGGAAGCCTGTACAGAGTAAAAAATATTCCAAAACATGCATCCTGTTTGCAACAAGGCACTAAAGTAACACTGCAAAAAATGTGGCAAAGCAATAACTTTTTGTCCGGAATACGAAGTGTTATGTTTGCAAAAAATCCAACACATTAATGAGTACAACTCTCCTAATTTCAAGCATAGTGGTGGCTGCATCATGTTATGTGTATGCTTGTAATCGTTAAGGACTGGGGAGTTTTTCAGGATTTAAAAAATGGAATGGAGCTAAGCACAGGCAAAATCCTTGAGGAAAAGCTAGTTCAGTCTGCTTTCCACCAGACACTGGGAGATGAATTCATCCTTTCAGCAAGACAATAACCTGAAACACAAGGCCAGTGGCCGAGTTACAGTTTTGACTTAAATCTATAGCAAGATTTGAATATGGTTGTCTAGCAATGATCAATAACCAATTTAACAGAATTTAAATAATTTTGAAAACAGTAATGGGCAAATTTTGCATAATCCAGGTGTGGAAAGAGACTCACCCAGAAAGAATCACAGCTGAAATCGCTGCCAAAGGTGATTCTAACATGTATTGACTCAGGGGGTTGAATACCTATGTAAATTAAAATGTCTAAAAACATGTTTTGTGGGGTATTGTGTGTAGATGGGTGAGAAAATATATTTAATCCATTTTGAATTCAGGCTGTAACACAACAAAATGTGGAATAAGTCAACGGGTGTGAATACTTTCTGAAGGCACTGTAATGTTCCCCCTGCTTCTGATGTCTTAGTAAAAACGTCATATCATTGGTTAAAGTGCATCTTATATTTACACCCCTAATTCCGATTTCCTTAATCAAGGAAGTACACTGACAGGAGAACTGGCAACCACCGTACGCCATTTGGTGCATTTTCGTAATGTGAAGAGTCCGTCCAGATCCAGCGTTAATCCGATTCCGCACGCATCTAAAACTGAAGGGTACCCTTGTTTACCAACACTTTCAATAGAAATAGAGGGGTATACTACGACGCTAGCTAGATCTACTCAGGATTTTCGAAAGCTAGCTAGCTTCACTAAGCTTCATATTCCAGCTCAGGCTTCATCCATGTTACGACCATGCATTTAGATTGTTCAGCTGCCGCTAACTCCAGCCAGGTTTGTAACTGCGCTTGTATGTCGCACGTGACTAGTCGAACGCCGAAATCTTCATTGATAAAATGCTGAAACAGGAATACATCAGCAAGTCTGTGCCACATTTGACGTTTTCTGCTGAAATGAAAGAACTTATCCTGCAAATTCAGCAGGCTATGGTGTGAAATAGGTTATTAGAAGTGGTGTCTTTTATTACACAATTGTTAATGCTGTCTTTGGGTGCACGAGCACCTTTTTTCCCCCCACACCTATCGATAAAATGATTGTATTAAGTCATATGAAAATTGTACTGTGTGTGACGTTTCAAATTCTCACTACACATTACTAAATGTGTAATGAGATACTGTAGGGTATTTGAATATTATTAACACAATAAAAAATTAAGTCAGTCCTCTTAAATGGTTTCGGAGAATGAAGGGGATGATGACTTGCTCTTTGCAAGAGGGAGGGAATCTGATTTGTTGGTCCTCAACTCTCAGCTCAAGCACTTCATTTAGGATGAAGTGAAGTTAGCCTGCCCCAGAGCAGGTTAGAGCTAAAGTATTCGTTGCCATATAAATTTACCTGGCTAAAAGGTGAGCCACCTTCGTGTCAACAGTTATCGAGAGTTGAACTCAGAATGGACCAAAGTTAGCTCGCTAACTCCTCTATCCCGCTTAGCAGTATACCCCTCAGGAGTCGAGACAAGTGGGGAAACCATAACAAATTCCAGAACGACTCAGAACGACTCACTTGTAATGATAGCTATTGACAATTTACATTCTGCCAGGGTTTTAAAAGGTAAGGTATAACCGCTAGCAGTCTCTTTACAGAAATCCATTGAAAGTTCACATATGATTCTATAACAACTCCTGTCATTGTACCTCCTTGCCTTATTCAAGGGTATCATGCCATGATGATCCTGCATAAACAGTGCTTATAGAGCGTGATTGTTTTACAGGTATAGCACCTGGGAACCAGAGGACCACATACTGGACCCACGCCTGGTGCTGGCTTATGAAGAGAAGTGAGTAGTACAGAGAGTGCTGTTAGTATGAATACTGCATACTACTTTTGCTCCAGCCATTGCAATTTCATATTCTCTGTGTCTTATCAGGGAGGAGAAGGACCGAGCCCTGGCATACCGTAGGAAAGGACTCAGACCACGGAGACTCGTCTTGCGGGTACAGCGCTTACCTTTCTCCTTGTCCAGAACATCCACTTTCTTAATCCATTTTTATGTCCGTTACATTAACATAGCAATTACAAAAATGACTAAACTTAACTTAATATACTTTTATCTTAAGCCTGTGTCACACAAAGCAATTTGTGTCATCTCAAGCAACTTTGCTGATACATGAAGCAGTTCAAACGCAATTGAAATTGCATGCAATGTCCAATCTTGTCATCATGGTTTGGAAAGTATTCAGATCCCTTGACTTTTTCAACATTTTGTTACGTTACAGCCTTATTCTAAAAAGGATTAAATAAAACCTTTTCCTAATCAATCTACACACATACCCCATAATGACAAAGCGAAAACAGGTTTTTAGAAATGTTTGCAAATGTAATAAAAAACAGATACCTTATTTATGTAAGTATTCAGACCCTTTGCTATGAGACTAGACATTTTGCTCAGGTGCATCCTGTTTCCATTGATCATCTGTGAGAGGTTTCTACAACTTGATTGGAGTCCACCTGTGGTAAATTCAATTGATGGGATATGATTTGGAAAGGCACACACCTGTCTATATAAGGTCCCACAGTTGACAGTGCATGTCAGAGCAAAAACCAAGCCATGAGGTCAAAGGAATTGTCCGTAGAGCTCTGAGACAGGATTGTGTCGAGGCACAGTTCTGGGGAAGGGTACACAAAAAAATGTCTGCAGCATTGAAGGTCCCCAAGAACACAGTGGCTTCCATTATTCTTAAATGGAAGAAGTTTGGAACCACCAAGACTCTTCCTCAAGCTGGCCGCAAGGCCAAACTGAGCAATCGGGGGAGAAGGGCCTTGGACAGGGAGGTGACCAAGAAGCCGATGGTCACTCTGACAGAGCTCCAGAGTTCCTCTGTGGAGATGGGAGAACCTTACAGAAGGACAACCATCTCTGCAGCACAATCAGGCCTTTATGGTAGAGGGGCCAGATGGAAGCCGCTCCTCAGTAAAAGTCACAACAGCCCACTTGGAGTTTGCCAAAAGGCACCTAAAGGACTTTCAGACCATGAGAAGCAAGATTCTGTGGTCTGATGAAACCAAGATGGAACTCTTTGGCCTGAATGCCAAGCGTAACGTCTGGAGGAAACCTGGCACCATCCCTACGGTGAAGCATAGATGTGGCAGCAGGTGAGGGAGACTTTTATCTCCCTCACCAACTTCAGACATCAGCTATCTGAGCAGCTAACCGATCGCTGCAGCTGTACATAGTCTATTGGTAAATAGCCCACCCATTTTCACCTACCTCATCCCCATACTGTTTTATTTATTTACTTTTCTGCTCTTTTGCACACCAATATCTCTACCTGTACATGACCATCTGATCATTTATCACTCGTGTTAATCTGCAAAATTGTAATTATTCGCCTACCTCATGCCTTTTGCACACATTGTATATAGACTCCCCCTTTTTTTCTACTGTGTTATTGACTTGTTAATTGTTTACTCCATGTGTAACTCTGTGTTGTCTGTTCACACTGCTATGCTTTATCTTGGCCAGGTCGCAGTTGCAAATGAGAACTTGTTCTCAACTAGCCTACCTGGTTAAATAAAGGTGAAATAAATAAAAAAAATGCTGTGGGGATGTTTTTCAGTGGCTGTGGGGATGTCTTTCAGTGTAGCGACTCTCCCCATCCAACCTGACAGAGCTTGAGAGGATCTGCAGAGAAGATTGGGAGAAACTCCCCAAATACAGGTGTGCCAAGGTTCTAGCGTCATACCCAAGAAGACTCGAGGCTGTAATCGCTGCCAAAGCTGCTTCAACAAAGTACTGAGTAAAGGGTCTGAATACTTATGCAAATGTAATATTCCCAAAAACCTGTTTTTGCTTCCTCATTTTGGTGTAATGTGTGTAGATTGATAAGGGGGGAAAAAACAATTTAATCAATTTTAGAATAAGGCTGTAACATAACAAAATGTGGAAAAAGTCAAGAGGTCTGAATACTTTCTGAATGCACAGTATATTTACAGCCCTCTTTTCCCCAATAAAACCAAATGTGCAACATTGATCCAAAGTCTCTGAGGTGACCAGGACATTGGTGTGTCCTAACAGTGTGAGGAGACAAAGTAGCCAGTGGTGGTTGGAGTTCTGGGGCCTGACGAGCTTGCACAATATCCTTCCTGTATGACTGGCGGGGTATTGGGGCTGGGGGGGGGGGGTCAGTTTCCATTTCTATAGTTCAGTATAGGCAGTCAGCAAATGCAGCTTGCATGCCAATGAGACCCATTGACTAACTGGATATTGCACAGCTCCAGACACATGTGCATGGGCATTGATGGACAGTTGGTGGGTTGCAGAGGAAGTGGAGCTGATCAAGCACGGTGCACAAAGACCACTATCTCAGTCAATCCCCAGCCACCATAAACAATCACATACAGCAAGTTTTACCATCCTGATGTGCCTCTTGTTTGCCATAAATGGCATATTTTCGTTAAAGGTATGTTGGAATTACTGCACAGTTTTCCAGACCAGTGCATATGTCACCCCAGCATGAGAGCTCATTCTTTACAATGCAGCCCATTTCAGGTGTCACATGGGCTGGCCAGCCATGGTTGGTAGCTAAATAGGTAGGAGGGCAATGCACGCCATCAATTTCCAGACAGCATGTTGGCTGTTGAATGGCCCCCTGACATGAGGCAGTCCAGTTCCATGGTGTCTCTGTCTCTAGTAACTGCCTGAGGAGAGGACTGATGGTGGAATGGGCCTATCAGTGCAATTCCTATGACATGCCCACTAAGTTGATGGTATTTCTTGTCAATGAGTGTCAGGTTGTGTTGGTTCATTGTAGGGAACCTTATGCGCTTGTGACGTGTGGTTGCATCCTCCTCATACACCATAATGTCAAAAAGTCAACATATACGGCAACTCCAGGGCAGACAGCCAGGATGGTGGACATGATTGTCTGGAAGAAGCAGCTCAACCTGAACAGTATAAGAGTGCACTGGAACATCCCAATGTGCATCACAAATGCAGTGAGCCAGAGGAAGGTCATGTTCAATTCAGGCAGACGTATTGTACTAGCAATGAATCAAAGCTCACTTCTAAATGATAAGGATGTGACTTAAGAGCCCAATCCTGGAGGTGCAAGTTATGAGGGCAAGTTGTAGATCTAGGGAGAGGGTGCCAGAGTCCAGGGTTGGATGATTCTCTTTCCTTTCATTGGAGCCTCCCAGTTGCCTCATTGACACTCATAGGCTTGTGGTGTTGCCATCCCAAGCAGTCTGCTGCCTTTTTATACAGTGGCTTCAGAAAGTATTCATAACCCCTTGATTTATTCAACATTTTGTTACAAGCTGGATTCAAAATTGATTCATTTTTTTCCTCTCACATATCTACGACACACTACCCCATAATGACAACGTGAACACATGTTTTTAGAAATTGTTGCAAATATATTGAAAATAAAGTACAGAAATATCTCATTTACATAAGTATTGACAAGGTCAATACATGTTAGCATCTCTTTTTGCAGTGGTTACAGCTGTGAGTCTTTAAGAGCTTTGCACACCTGGATTAGCACATTATTTATTTGTTTATTCTTCCAGCTTTGTCAAGTTGGTTGTTGAATTTTGCTAGACAGCCATTTTCAAGTCCTGCAATAGATTTTCAAGATGATTTAAGCAAAAACTGAAACTAGACCAATGAGGAACATTCAGTGTTTTCTTGGTAAGGCTCGTCCAAACTGGCATCAAATTTACATTTACATTTAAGTCATTTAGCAGACGCTCTTATCCAGAGCGACTTACAAATTGGTGCATTCACATTATGACATCCAGTGGAACAGTCACTTTACAATAGTGCATCTAAATCTTAGGGGGGCTGGATACGCCACTCCACAGACTGAGGCTATCCTCTCGACAATAGGTCTGCACCTAGATTCAACTGGCCTGGAATGTGCGCTGCTGACAGTGAGCGCAGGTGTGTGTGTGTGTGCCCACAGATGATCCGTGATGCCACTTGGGGCATGGCCAGTGAGCGGACTCCGCCCTGGCAATTGACGTACGCGATCGAGGTTGAGTTGTTGGAATGAATCAGAACGTGATTCATTCGAAAAACAAATTTTGCCTCTCTCCTGTAATGTAATAGAATCAGCCGAATCGCTTCCAGCTCCAAAACATTTCTATGAAGATTTGTGTTCTTCCCACTGACCGTTCGTTATGCGTCCATCGCAAACTTCCCCCCCATCCCTTCAGGGAGGTGTCGGTCTTTATGACAACCTGCAAGACTACTGGACCCAGCTGGACCCCAGCTGAGAGTATCCTTTGGATTTGCCAGAAGGATAGGCTGTGGTGACATTGCCACGTAATGTTTATCATTCGATAACGGTCTCTGTTCGGATGAATGCGTTGGCTTATAAACCATTGTTGGATAGGTCTCATGCGTAATAGGCCAAGTGGTAAAACTGCTGATGCTACAACCATCAGCCCCTGTGAAACCATAACCCGGCGAGCCCTGAAAGTACGGCTCCGGTGGAGTGTGCATGCTGCAGTCAGAATGCACCTCTGTCTGGTGACTGTTAGACGTGAGTGCGTAGAGTTCAGTTCCAAGCCTAAGAAGCTTGTTTGTTGGTGAAGAGTGAGAGAACTCTTTTCACAGTTTATCAGGAAAACCAGATTGTGGGTATGATTTATCACTATCCTGGTGTGTGTCTCGACCAATTCTCTTGACTTCGCTATTATAAGACAGTCGTCTAGATAGCACAATATCCGTATCCTGTCTGTCTGACTACTTTGAATAGTGTTAACATGCAAAAAGTTTTTGTAATGATTTATTCAACACCCTCAAATCTAAGATCAGTCTCATGCCACTGTCTTTCTTGGCACGCAAAAATATGGCTGAAAATGATCCATGTTTTTGTCTGCTTCCATCACTGAGCGAATAGCTCCTTTTCCTACAAGGTTATTTCCTGTTCTAGAATAGGGGCCGCTTGAGCTGAAACTGTCGTGGGCGTGACACCAGCGAACTGCAACGCGTAACCCTTCCCAATTGTATTCGTTACCTAAGGGGAAGCTGTGCATTCGTGTTTCCATACACTCAGTCTGCTGGACAGGTCTGCTCTTTCTATTAGAGAGGGCAGGGCTGTCATTTGATTTGGAATAGCTAACTGGGCTACAGGCAGAGGCTGCTGTGCAGTTTGACGATTTATATTTTTGACTGTTTAGCCAAGTCACAGGCAGAGGCTGCTGTATGACTGGAATTAAACTGTGTGTCTCTGTGAAACCTAACTGTCCCAGCCCTATGTTTTGCCTTGTACTCATAGAATCTTTGTCTAAGGCCATGGCATTCATAAGAACGAGTGGAAAGGAGAATGGATGGGAGACACAGGAGTGTGTACACATAGTGTGCGCTGGAGGGATGAGTGGAAGTGTGTGTCTTGTGTGGACATATACCGGGCGGCTTTTGCTGGCAGTGGGCAATGTGTAGCTAGTCTTCTCTTTCATGTTGCTACCAGGAGTGGAGCAGGATTCTCTGACTATAGGATACAACACAAAGTCCCTCACAGGAAGGCTCACAGGCCCTCAGTGGTTTATCCACTCTGTACGCCTGGGCAGCGTGCTGTTGCTGAGGGCGGAAAGGATTGCAGTTCTAGCCTCTCGCACCAGCGTGGGACACCTCAGGCGTCTGAGTGGGTCTGTCCTGGGCCTGGGAAGTACTCACAGAGCAATGGCGAGCCTCCCCTGTCTTGGTCGAGGCTGGTTGGGATGGGGCAGGGAAAGGAGCCCGGGGCCTGAGTGGCATGATAGCCTTGAAGGCTGCAGAGCCCTTCTGTTGCTGCTCAAACTTGTGTGTGATGGTCTCCACTATAGGCCTGAATAGCCCAAATACTGTGACAGGTGCATTCAGCAGCACATTCTTCACCCTTTCTGACATTTGGGTGAGGTTGAGCCACAAGTGACGGTGTATCATGACCAAGAATCCTATGATTCTGCCTGTTTCCTGGGCAGCACACCTCGTCAAGTGTAGAGTGAAGTCTGTCGCCTTCTTGAGCTCAACGTACATCTCTGGAGTAGCCTGCCGTTCCATGTCCCGGAGGAGCTGGGCCTGGTAGGCCTGGAGGATGGCCATGGTGTTCAACATGGCTGCTGACTTGACCGGCTGCCCTGTAAGACTTCTCCGCCAGGGAAGTGATAATACGTCATTCTCTGGATGATAGCTGCGGCTTCACTGCCGCAGAGGCTACTGAGAGGTGTGAGGCTATGGTTTCTTTGAGCAGGGGCATGGACAGCTCTGTCGATCCTGGACCATGAGTTGAAGCTCTGGATGGAAGAGCGTGTCTGTTGTGGCTTCTCCCAGGATCGCCTCACATCATTCCTGACATCTGAGAACAGTGGAGGGTCTAGGGCGGGGCTGGGTATCTGGCCAGAGACTGGGTGACTGACTGTGGGAAGTAAGCCCCTGCCAACATGGTTTCAGGGGCTGGTTGTGGATAGGCCTAGCTTAGTCACAGCCCTGTCCAGGACCTCCATGAACTCCTTGTTGTAAGGGTCCTTGTCAGAGATCGGAGGGGCAGCCGGCGTCTCCTCATTGTCCTCTTCCTCTATGTCTCTTCCTCACTCTGAGCCCTTTCATCTGAGCCAGGATCTCCATAGGCGTCCCATTGGCTGGCATGGAAGTCTCTCAGCTCCCGGTGTGCCGCATCCTCGAAATAAGCAGCAGGTTCGGGAAGGGCAGAGGTGTGGAGACTGTTGAGTATTGGAGAGCTGCACCTCACCCCCTCGTCTGTAGGCTTGCGGGAGCTATACGGGACGAGCTGGGTGGTGGAGAGATAGAGGCCAGCTGCACTTGATGATGAAGGGAAGGCAGAGGAACCCCAGAGCAGTGGATACATAAGAAGGGGTCCATAAGAGCCAGCTCCGTGCTCTGGTCCAAGCCATCGGCGCAGTCTCTGTTACTTCCCTCCCCGACATGTGTGCCTTGCACTTGAAGCACTATTTTAACCATGGAGGGAACGACATCTCTCCCTGAGGAGAAAAAATCATTGAAAAACCTGATGGAATCTCTCTGGTACCTTCACTCAAAGCTTACGAACACTCTTTGAGTGTGATTGGGAAGGCGATTATTTAATAATGACCTCAGAATCTTTGGTCTCCTGCAAGTGTGACGCATTAGCTAGCTAGCTAGAAGGACCACTAGCAAAGAGTGGCTAGCAAGCTAGCTGACTCAGGCTACTAAACGGACCGATGTTGAAGGAATCTAAAGAAAAATATATATACACAGTACCAGTCAAAAGTTTGGACATACCTACTCATTCAAGGGTTTTCTTTATTTTGACTATTTTCTACATTGTAGAATAATAGTGAAGACATCAAAACTATGACATAAGACATATGGAGTCATGTAGCAACCAACAAAGTGTTAAACAAATCAAAATGTATTTTTGATTCTTCAAAGTAGCCACCCTTTGTATTGATGACAGCTTTGCACACTCTTGTTATTCTCTCCACCAGCTTCACCTGGAATGCTTTACCAACAGTCTTGAAGGATTTCCCACATATGCTGAGCACTTGTTGGCTGCTTTTCCGTCACTCTGCAGTCCAACTCATCCCAAACCATCTCAATTGGGTTGAGGTTGGTTGATTGTGGAGACCAGGTCATCTGATGTAGCCCTCCATCACTCTCCTTCTTGGTCAAATAGCCCTTACAAAGCCTGGAGATGTGTTGAGTCATTTTCCTGTTGAAAAACAAATCATAGTTCCACTAAGCGCAAACCAGATGGGATGGCGTATCGCTGCAGAATGCTGTGGTAGCCATGCCTTGAATTCTAAATAAATCACAGACAGTGTCACCAGCAAAGCACATCACATCTCCTCCATGCTTCACAGTGGGCACCACACATGTGGAGATCATCCGTTCATCTACTCTACGTCTCACAAAGCCATGTCGGTTGGAACAAAAAATGTGTACTCATCAGGCCAAAGTACAGATTTCCACTTGTCTAATGTCCATTGCTCGTGTTTCTTTACCCAAGCAAGTCTCTTGTTATTGGTGGCCTTTATTAGTGGTTTCTTTGCAACAATTCACCGATGAAGGCCTGATCCACGCAGTCTCTTCTGAACAGTTAATGTTGAGATGTGTCTGTTACTTGAAACATTTATTTGGGCTGCAATCTGAGGTGCATTTAACTCTAATGATCTTATCCTCTGCAGCAGGGGTAACTCTGAGTCTTCCTTTCCTGTGACGGTCCTCATGAAAGCCAGATTCATCATAGCTCTTGATGGTTTTTGAAATTGCACTTGAAGAAACTTTCAATGTTCTTGAAATGTTCCACATTGACTGACCTTCATGTCTTAAAGTAATGATGGACTGTCATTTCTGCTTGCTTATTTGAGCTGTTCTTTCCATAAAATGGATTTGATCATTTAGCAAATAGGGCTATCATATGTATACCACCCCTACCTTGTCACAACACAAATGATTGGAAAGAAATTCCATAAATTAACTTCTAACAAGGCACACCTGTTAATTGAAATGCATTCCAGGTGACGACCCCATGAAGCTGGTTGAGAGAATAACAAGAGTGTGCAAAACTGTTATCAAGGCAAAGGGTGGATACTTTGAAGAATCTGAAATATAAAATATATTTTAATTTCTTTAACACATTTTTGTTTACTAAATGATTCCATATGTGTTATTTCATAGTGTTGATGTCTTCACTATTATTCTACAATGTAGAAAATAGTAAAAATCAAGAAAAATCCTTGAATGAGTAGGTGTGGCCAAACGTTTGACTGGTACTGTATGTTCTTCACCATTTGGTTGAAGTTGTAGGCCGTCTGAAATTGCTCAGTTTAGACGAAAAATAAGTATAGATGAATGTACAGATGATAAGAATGGTGGCTTTGATAAACAACAGTGGCTGAATAAAGCAAGAGTGACACTCTCCGAAAGGGCAGTGCATATTATACCCTTGTGGGAGGGGCCAATCACTGCCTGCCGTGGCAAAGACAGGACTTCGGTGGTTTCATAGTTGAATATGATTCAGTGGTGCTGTCTTACTACTTATAGCATAGTAAGAACTCGATTTCAAGATTAAGTAAAACTCAAACTGTTTTACATTCACCATTGGCCTCATGGTGAAATCCCTGAGCGGTTTCCTTCCTCTCCGGCAACTGAGTTAGGAAGGACTACTCTTCTCTTTGACTGGGTGTGTTGATACACCATCCACAATTTTTACCCATCTACCAATAGGTGCCCTTCTTTGCGAGGCATTGGAAAACATCATTGGTCTTTGTGGTTGAATCGTTGTTTGAAATTGGATTTGGAGGCAAATCTAGGGGGGCCCCCTAACGTAATTGCAAGAGTAGGGTCTGCACATGACAGTTTTCTGTGTCTGAGCCCACTTGCCTTAGAGCCAATTTACAATAGCCACAACATCAATTAAAGTGTAACTGTATGCCTTTTTTGTCAGGCATAACCATACACCACTGAATGAGAGCAAATTTGACTTGGAAAGTTGTGAGGTTTCATTCCTCATTCATTGATACTTCCACCTATTGTACCTGTGATATTTCCTAAATGCTTTAAGATGTCCTAATGTTTTTTTTGTATGTAGGGCAGATAATTGACTGCTCATATTCCAAATGTTAGCAATATAAGAGCTTGCAATATTGGATTAAATGAGTTTATGTGGCCCACCACCCCTCCAGCCAGGCATTATTCTGTACTGTTTGAGTTTAGGGGTCCCAAATTATAAATTGAACTACTTTTGCAGTAAAATATTTTTACACAAGCATCCATTTCATATACAGTGTCTTCAAAATGTATTCAGACCCCTTGACTTTTTCCACATTTTGTTAGGTTACAGCCTTATTCTAAAATTGATTACATTGTTTTCCCCCCCTCATTAATACATTACCCCATAATGACAAAGAAAAATGGGATTTTTAGACATTTTTGCTAATACAGAAATAGTATTCAGACCCTTTACTCAGTACTTTGTTGAAGCACCTTTGGCAGAGATTACAGCCTCGATTCTTCTTGGTTATGACGCTACAAGCTTGGCACACCTGTATTTCTAAGTCACCAACTACTTCTCAGACAGAGTTCAGTGTGTCAAATCGGAGGGCCTGTTGTCAGGACCTCTGGCAGTCTCTATGGGGGTGCCAAAGGGTTCAATTCTCAGGCCGACTCTTTTCTCTGTATACATCAATACTGTCGCTCTTGCTGCTGGTGATTCTCTGATCCACCTCTACACAGACGACACCATTATGTATACTTCTGGCCCTTCTTTGGATACTGTATTAACAAACCTCCAGACAAGCTTCAATGCCATACAACTCTCCTTCCGTGGCCTCCAACTGCTCTTAAATGCTAGTAAAACTAAATGCATGCTCTTCAACCGATCGCTGCCTGCACATGCCCGCCCATCTAGCATCACTATTCTGGACGGTTCTGACTTAGAATATGTGGACAATTACAAATACCTAGGTGTCTGGTTAGACTGTAAACTCTTCTTCCAGACTCACATCCAAGCTTCTCCAATCCAAAATTAAATCTAGAATCGGCTTCCTATTTCACAAACAAAGCATCCTTCATTCATGCTGCCAAACATACCCTTGTAAAACGGACTATCCTACCGATCATTGTCTTCGGCGATGTAATTTACAAAATATTTTCCAACACTCTACTCAGCAAATTGGAGCCCTATATATTACCCACCTGTATGCTCTCGTTGGCTGGCCCATATTCGTCGCCAACCCCATTGGCTCCAGATCATCTATAAGTCTTTGCTAGGTAAAGCCCCGCCTTATCTCAGCTCACTGGTCACCATAGCAGCACACACCCGTAGCACGCGCTCCAGCAGGTATATTTCACTGGTCACCCCCAAAGCCAACTCCCCCTTTGGCTGCCTTTCCTTCCAGTTCTCTGCTGCCAACGACTGGAACTAATTGCAAAAATCACTGAAGCTGGAGACTCATATCCTCCTCACTAACTTTAAGCATCAGCTGTCAGAGCAGCTTCCAGATCATTGCACCTGTACATAGCCCATCTTTAAATAGCCCACCCAACTATATCATACCCATATTGTTATTTATTTTTTGCTTCTTTGCACCCCAGTATCTTTACTTGCACATTCATCTTCTGCACAGCTATCACTCCAGTGTTTAATTGCTAAATTGTAATTATTTTGCCATTATGGCCTATTTATTGCCTTACCTCCCTAATCTTACTTCATTTGCACACACTATATAGACTTCTATTGTGTTATTGACTGTACGTTTGTTTATTCCATGTATAATTCTGTGTTGTTTGTGTCGCCCTGCTTTGCTTTATCTCGGACAGCTCGCAGTTGTAAATTAGAACTTGTTCTCAACTGGCCTACCTGGGTAAATAAAGGTGAAATAAAAAATAAATAAAAACATTTGGGGAGTTTCTCCCATTCTTCTCTGCAGATCCTCTCAAGCTCTGTCAGGTTGGATGTGGAGCATTGCTACACAGCTATTTTCAGGTCTCTCCGGATGTTCGATCGGGTTCAAGTCCGGGCTCTGGCTGAGACATTGAGACTTGTCCCGAAGCCAATCCTGGGTTGTCTTGGCTGTGTGCTTAAGGTCGTTGTCCTGTTGGAAGATGAACGTTCGCCCAAGTCTGAGGTCCTGACTGGTCTGTTTTCATCAAGAATATCTCTGTGCTCCATTCATCTTTCCCTTGATCCTGACTAGTCTCCCAGAACCTGCCGCTGAAAAACTTTGCCTCAGCATGATGCTGCCACCATGCTTCACTGTAGGGGTGGTGCCAGGTTTCCTCCAGACGTGACGCTTGGCATTCAGGCCAAAGAGATCAATCTCGGTTTCATCAGACCAAAGAATCTTGTTTCCCATGGTCTGAGAGACTTTAGGTGCCTTTTGGCAAACTTCAAGTGGGCTGTCATGTGCCTTTTACTGAGGATGGTTGTCCTTCTGAAAGGTTCTCCTATCTCCACAGAGGAACGCTAGAGCTCTGTCAGAGTAATCATCTGGTTCTTGGTCACCTCTCTGACCAAGGACCTTCTCCCCCGATTGCTCAGTTTGGTCGGGCGGCAAGCTCTAGAAAGAGTCTTGGTGGTTCTAAACTTCTTCCATTTAAGAATGATGGAGGCCACTGTGTTCTTGGGGACCTTCAATTTTGGTACCCTTCCCCAGATCTGTTCCTCGACACAACCCTGTCTCAGAGCTCTACGGACAATTCCTTCGACCTCATGGCTTGGATTTTGTTCTGACATGCACTGTCAACTGTGGGACCTTTATATAGACAGGTGTGGGACTTTCCAAATCATGTCCAATCAATTGAATTTACCACAGGTGGACTCCAATGACGTTGTAGAAACATCTCATGGATGATCAATGGAAATAGAATGCACCGGAGCTCAATATCGAACCTGATAGCAAAGGGTCTGAATACTTTTGTAAATATGGTATTTGCAAAGATTTGCTAACACCTGTTTTCGCTTTGTCATTATTGGGTATTGTGTGTAGATTGCTGAGGATTTTTCTTCTTTCATCCATTTTAGAACAAGGCTGTAACAAAATGTGGAAGAAGTCAAGGGGTCTAAATACTTATCGAAGGCACTGTGTGGGAGACCTTAGAGATATGGAAAAACATGGTTGTGCTTTTTTTATACCTCGGGTAGCTGTATCTCAAAGACTAAATCCCTTTTTGAAGATTGGCCATTAGTTTACTGGGTTGGAGTTCCGAACGGAATGATATGACCACTCATGTAAACTTTTTTCTGCGCCCTGATTGGACATTGCATACAGTCAGTTGCGTGACAGGATTGATTTCTATCTCTTGCGTTGCAACTAAGTTGCTGGCAACTTTTGCGGTGACACACAGCATCATAAATGCCACTTTGTTGCAATCAACAGAAATTGCGTCCAGATTGCTTTGTGTGACATCGGCTTTAGTCTTCTCTTCTCCTACAGAATATCTATGCCATGGACCTCCGTAGTGCACACAAAGTCCCAGATACCCCTCGTCTGCGCCTCTCCCTTACGCGCTCCATGGGCTCCGAGCTGGACCAGGGCAGTCTGCCATACAGGGCGGGGGAGGGAGGGAGCGTCTACCGCCGCCTGGCAAGACGCAAGAACAAGCAGAGGGTGTCCAAACCTGTGTCTGACAACAATTCCCTCCAACCACTGACCCGCATACAGGACCCCATGGAGCATGAATGGCAAGGCGCAGAGGAGAGACCGGAATCAGAGTTAACAACAGACACACGTGAAAACAGTCTATTCAGTTTGTTTTCTATCAAACATTTAATTAAATATTTGATTATCTATTTTTTATCTCGGTTTGAAGGTCAGGATTGGTCCTATTTGTGGTATATTGATCTCATTTCCTGTCTCTTTCTCTCTTAAGGGCATAGCCGGTCAGAGTGCAGCTCTCCCATGATGGAGCAGGAAGTGGAGGAGCCGACTGACAGAGTGGAGAGTTGTGGTTCCGCACTGGGCTCTGGAGATGAGACATTGGGGGGTGGGGCCTTGTTGAGGGTGACAGGGGCATGGTACAGGTCAGAGGGTAGGACCTCTGAAACTGGACAGGAACAAATAGATAGGACTGACCAATCAGAGAGCTGTGTTTCTGCAGTGGGACCAAAAGACAACATTAGCAATAGGTTGGTGGACAGTGACACAGAAGTGGAATTGGGGACAGATACCTTGATTGACAAGGTAGAAAGGTTAGGCACAGCTAATGTTATTGAGAGGGTAGAGGGGTTGGGGACAGATTATTTTATTGACAGGGTAGAGGAGATGGGGGGACATATTCTGATTGACAGGGATATCACTTCAGTGGTGGATGTTAGAGATGAAACCGTGGCTGATGGTTCTGTGGTCTGTACCGATGTTGAGGTTGCAGAGGAAGTGGTGGAGAATGACACAAAACAGCAAGGTGAAGAGGTTGTGACACAGTGTCCAGACAGTAGTGGCGCAGAAGTGAATCCTGGCAAAGTGATTGTGACCGATGTGACTATCAACTCTTTGACCGTAACTTTCAAAGAGGCCCTGGCAGCTGAAGGGTTTTTTAAGAGCTGAAGGACAGAGTTCTGAGAGAGGATTTAGAGAACATGTGAGGTTATACATGAAATGCAGCCCATATGTTGAATTTACCACTTCGGAACATGTTTAGATAAACAGCCACAATATAATTTGTCATTAAAGATGTTTACAAAGCCTATGAAAATATATTGATACCAATTACTAGGGTTTTGGTGAGGTATTGTACCTTTGAGAATTGGCTGGTAATTTTCACGTTGTGTTTGGTTCTGGAAAGAAGATTAGTAAGAGAGGATGAGGGAAGATGGATGAGGGAGAGAGCAGTTGACTCCTGAATGTCATATTTATAACATTACTACGTCTCCAACGTCTCTTATTCCAGGAGGCTCATTTCGGTTGCTCTTTTTTCTAACGCTTTTGTCGTCTGTCTTCCTCAGTATGAACAGTAAGTTGTGCATGTCCCGTATGTCACGCACACCCTTGTCCTCCGTTCAATTTGTTAGTTTGAAAGAAAGAAATAGAAAGGAGAGAAGGAATGCCTGGAGGGATAGAAGTTTAGCGCTGAAGTATATTGTTTTTCTTTATTTTACTTCTCAAATTAAAAGAGCCTACCTGAATCTATTTTTGTATTACCATTTGATAGTCCACCCCTCTCGCTAAGCCTTTGTGCATTTCTAAAGAGGGGATATCAATTTACACCACTCATTCCCAAATGTGTTTTTTAGGTCTCATTTCATTTACTCCTTTTTCTAACGCTTTTGTATAAAGTCGACTGTCTTCCTCAGTATTTACAGTAAGTTCTGCATGTCAATCACGCACAGCCTTGTCCTTCATTTCATTTAATATGTTTATTTCTATGACAAAAATAGAAAGGAAAGAAGGAATTCCTAAAAGGATAGAAGTTCAGCATTTCAAGATGAAGGCTGGCTACGTTGAAGTATTGTTTTTACTTCCAGGTAAAACAAAACAAAAAGGCATATTCTTGTATTACCAATTGATAGTCCACCCCTCTCACGAAGCCTTTGTGCATTTCTAAAGAGGAGATATCAGTTTACACCACTTTTGCAGTAGGAAATGTGCAAATTGAAGCAAATGTTCTCGGTTGTATTTATCGCATGTCACATGTAAAAGCTCATTTAAATGTCACGTGTTGAAAAATGTATCTTTAGTCACAATGACATGTCAAATGTCTTCTCTATACCATATGCCTAGAAATACAGTGTAAAATCTACTTGTGTTTGAGATTCATATAACAGGATGGATCTTACCTCAACATTTTAGCATGGAATAAAACATGTTAGCAGTAACAGAAGTGTCCTCACTGGTCCATTTTAGCAGCCGTTTTGGAAATGCATTTGCAGCTACTTTTGCCTCTTATCACCACTAGGGGTCAGGCTCCTTAGGGAACCAAGTACAGTGGGGAGGACAAGTATTTGATACACTGCCGATTTTGCAGAGCATACTTATAAAGCATGTAGAGGTTTGTAATTTTTATCATAGGTACACCTCAACTGTGAGACGAAATCTAAAACAAAAATCCAGAAAATCGCATTGTATGATTTTTAAGTAATTAATTTGCATTTTATTGCATGACATAAGTATTTGATACATCAGAAAAGCAGAACTTAATATTTGGTACAGAAACCTTTGTTTGCAATTACAGAGATCATACGTTTCCTGTAGTTCTTGACCAGGTTTGCACACACTGCAGCAGGGATTTTGGCCCACTTCTCCATACAGACCTTCTCCAGATCCTTCAGGTTTCGGGGCTGTCGCTGGGCAATACAGACTTTCAGCTCCCTCCAAAGATTTTCTATTGGGTTCAGGTCTGGAGACTGGCTAGGCCACTCCAGGACCTTGAGATGCTTCTTACAGAGCCATTCCTAAGTTGCCCTGGCTGTGTGTTTCAGGTCGTTGCCATGCTTGAACACCCAGCCTTGACCCATCTTCAATGCTCTTACTGAGGGAAGGAGGTTGTTGGCCAAGATCTCACGATACATGGCCCCATCCATCCTCCCCTCAATATGGTGTAGTCGTCCTGTCCCCTTTGCAGAAAAGCATCCCCAAAGAATGATGTTTCCACCTCCATGCTTCATGGTTGGGATGGTGTTCTTGGGGTTGTACTCATCCTTCTTCTTCCAAACACAGCGAGTGGAGTTTAGACCAAAAAGCTATATTTCTGTCTCATCAGACCACATGACCTTCTCCCATTCCTCCTCTGGATCATCCAGATGGTCATTGGCAAACTTCAGACGGGCCTGGACATGCACTGGCTTGAGCAGGGGGACCTTGCGTGCGCTGCAGGATTTTAATCGAGGACGGTGTAGTGTGTTACTAATGGTTTTCTTTGAGACTGTGGTCCCAGCTCTCTTCAGGTCATTGATTACTGCTGTGTAGTTCTGGCCTGATCCCTCACCTTCCTCATGATCATTGATTCCCCACGAGGTGAGATCTTGCATGGAGCCCCACAGTTCCCTGGTCTTGGCCATTGTGGAGATGTTGGAGTCTGTTTGATTGAGTGTGTGGAGAGGTGTCTTTTATCATAAGGTGAATGCACCAATTTGTAAGTCGCTCTGGATAAGAGCGTCTGCTAAATGACTTAAATGTAAAGGTAAATGTATACAGGTAATGAGTTCAAACAGGTGCAGTTAATACAGGTAATGAGTGGAGAACAGGAGGGCTTCTTAAAGAAAAACTAACAGGTCTGTGAGAGCCGGAATTCTTACTGGTTGGCAGGTGATCAAATACTTAAGTCATGCAATAAAATGCTAATTAATTAAATCATACAATGTGATTTTAATTTTTGTTTTAGATTCCATCTCTCACAGTTGAAGTGTACCAATGATAAATATTCAATCAAATCAAATTTATTTATATAGCCCTTCCTACATCAGCTGATATCTCAAAGTGCTGTACAGAAACCCAGCCTAAAACCCCAAACAGCAAGCAATGCAGGTGTAGAAGCACGGTGGCTCGTAAAAACTCCCTAGAAAGGCCAAAAACTAGGAAGAAACCTAGAGAAGAACCAGGCTATGAGGGGTGGCCAGTCCTCTTCTGGCTGTGCCGGGTGGAGATTATAACAGTACATGGCCAAGATGTTAAAATGTTCATAAATGACCAGCATGGTCGAATAATAATAAGGCAGAACAGTTGCAGACCTCTACATGCTTTGTTAGTAGGAAAACCTGCAAAATCGGCAGTGTATCAAATATTTGTTCTCCCCACTGTATTTAGGGCGATCCCCCCACCCCAAAATAACATGCACTCTTAATTTGACTAGCTACAAGAAGAAAATATTCAGCACATTTCATTTTCATTTTATTATAAAAAACAGTATTTGAGTCCACAGTTCTTTGTACAGTAAAAAATATTAAATTAAACTCTCAAAGTTCTGAGCAGAAAGGTAAATTGGGGTTGGGAGGAGAGACAGCAATTATTCTGGGGCAGGAGAAGGGGACCAGTGCATTGGGCTCTTGAGCTGCTGGGGTTAAGTCCAGAGGGAAAAGTAAGGGTGAGGCAGAGTGTGACTGGTCACAACTCCCCCTTCCTCAGTTCTATGCAGCACAGTTCATTTGGATCCATTCCCTCTATTTTACAAGAACCGTAATGTCCTCTGCACTGGCGGACCTCCCCCATACCTCATGTACTCTAAACTTTACAGGCATATAGGTATGTGCCCCCACCTCCAATACTAAGTGTCTTACAGGAGTGCTCACACATGAGGGTGAGGGAGGGCATGTGTGGTCAGTGAGAGGGATGGCCCTTCCGGTATTGATGTCCAATGGCTAGGCATTTCAAATGTAGTCTCCATTGGCCACTGAAACTTGCAGCAGGCCCTCAACCACAAAAACACTCATTTTATTCCAGATTGAAAGCCCAACCCAGACATAAGTGAAATGAAATCACCCCACCCCCATTTCAATAACAAAAATATATTCTATGTGAATTGTAGCAGTCTTCGGGTATATGCCAACAAACCATCAAAAAACAAAAATAAATAAAGAAAACTCAAACTTAAAGATATGCATGATGTTTGGATTTATAATAATATTAATCCAAACACATCTGCAAAACTGATTTATGGATAAATTACAATAAGTCCATTGCATTAAATCATTTGCTCTTACATTTTTATTTTTTATTTTTTTAAATCTTAAACATTTCTTAAAAAGGCAAATACTCCCATAGTCCCAAACCCCAAAAATATTACCTGCGTCGTATTCTCTAAGGGAGATACCATCCCCCTATTTGTACACAATTGGCAAAAAATATATTAACAGCAATAACTTACCATTCATTTATTAATTAATCGTCGTGTTGATTTATAGTTGCATCTCCCATAGGAAGTTCACTTCAATGTATTTTTTTATTGAAAACATTAAATAATATTAATAGTAAAAAGAAAAAGAAAGGCTAACACTGTCCCAGGTGCAGTCCCGAAAGCACGGCTACATGTCTAAAGTGTTATGATTAATGTTCTGCCCAAGGTCCTGGCTGTTCCCAGACAGCATGTCAGGTCCTCCAGGCCCATGGAGACCACCCATCCCACTGAGTTGAGACAGCATGGCATTCTGGTCTGACCCAAAGTGGTCCATTGAGTTCTGCTGCTGAGGCGGCTGTTGAGAGGGGACCACCATACCAGGGTGGTGCTGGGGTAGCTGGCCCGGGTGCGGGGAGCCTGTCTGGGTCTGTGGGGAGATATGGTGAGGGGAAGGCTGGGGCTGCATACGCGGGGAGGGGCTAGAGTGTGGTGGCTGGGACTGGGGTCGCGGGGAGGGTTGTGGCGAGCGCACTTGGTTGCTGAGGGATGTAGACAGCGTCTGGCCCTGCAGGTGAGGGGACTGGGCCATCTGCTGCTGGGGGCTCATGGGGCTGCTGTGCTGGGCCGGAGAGCCCCCACCCAGGTGCTGCTGCTGTTGAAGCAGCCTCTGGTGCAGTGCCTGCTGGAGCAGAGCCTGGGAGGACTGCGGCTGGGGGGCGCCCTGCGGGGGCTGGGGCTGCTGAGGGGGGCCTCCTACTCCAGTACCCGGACCCCCCTCAGCCCCCTGGTGACCAGACATGACATTCTGGTGTTGCTGCTGCTGCTGCATCTGAAGTTGGTGCTGATGCTGGAGCCTCTGCTGGAGCACTGCAGCAGCCTGCTGCTGGGCCACCGTGCTGGGGTAACCCTGCTGCTGCTGCCCTGGCTGGGCTCCAGGCTGCTGCTGCAGTCCAGACTGGCCCTGACCAGGCTGCTGGGGGGCCATGCCCGGCTGGCCCATGTAGCCCTGCTGCTGGAACTGGGCATGGTTCCCAATCTGTTGCTGCTGCTGTTGCTGTTGTAGTTGGAGATGCCTCCTCATAAGGAGCTCTCTGAACTGGGGGTTTATGTTGGCCATGTTAGGTGCCTGCTGGCCTGGCATCCCTCCTTGCTGATGCTGTTGATGCTGCTGAAGTGCTGCCACCTGTTGCTGCTGCAAACTACTAAGCATAGGACGCTGCTGCTGCGGTTGTTGCTGTTGTTGTTGTTGCTGCTGCTGTTGTAGCTGCTGTACTTGCTGTAGCTGGGTCATGGTGGGCATGTTGACTCCCTGACCCATGTGCATACCTGGCTGACCAGCCACAGCATTCACATTGACCTGTTGGCCACCCATACCTCCTGGAACTCTGCCTGGACTTGGCCCGCCAGGGGCTCCCGGAGGTCCTGGGCCCCCCTTATACTTGGAGGCTCTCTGCTTGATAAAGGCAGCCATTAGCTGAGGGTTTGAGCGGAGGATGTTGAGCACCTGCTGTTGCTGCTCGGGTGAGCTGGGGGAGCGAAGGGTACGCAGCAGTTCCTGAAGGGCAGCCTGCGGGAGGTTCCCACCCCCAGCTGCACCACCTTGCTGCACCATACCAATCAACCCACCAGGTCCCTGAGCCTGCTGCCGCTGTTGCATTTGCTGCGGTTGTTGCTGCTGAGGCGCCACCATGCCTGGATGTCCCATCATGGCTTGCCTCTGCTGGGGTGGCATTCCCTGGCCGGCCCACTGTTGCTGGGGATTCTGAAGCGGGGGACCAACCCTCTGCTGCTGCACCTGTGGAGGCAGCTGGCCTTGGGGGTTAGGCTGCTGGGACTGCTGCTGCATGGAGCCAGGGCCCACCATCATACCTGGAGGACCCTGCTGCTGCTGCTGCTGTTGTTGCTGCTGCTGCTCCATGTGAGCCCTGGCAGCAGCCTGAGCCTGGGGAGGCAGCCCCTGGGCCCCCACCATGCCCATCTGGCTCTGGGGCTGTTGGTGGTGAGGGTGCGGAGGCATCATGCCAGCTGCCTGCGCCGCCTGCCTCTGGAGGGACATCTTCCTTTGGGCGTCTGCCACTTGTTGAATCTTCATGGCGATCTCCACAGCCGCTGGAGGAGGCCCTGAAGGAGGTTGCTGCTGCTGCTGGGGCATAGAAGGCTGGCCAGGGTTGGGTTGCTGTTGTGGTGGTTGCTGCTGAGGTGGTGTGGCTGGTCCCAGGCCCGGTTTGCCTTGGGACTGAGGGTGCGGTGAGGAGCCTGGAGGCCTGTTGGTGTAAGGGGACAGGCTGTTGGGGTGTTGCTGGAGCTGTTGAGGGTTTGAGGCTTGGGACTGCTGCTGGACCTGAGGAACCATCTGCTGTTGCTGGGGGGAGTTCATCATCCCCCCTCCTCCAGGCATCTGCTGAAACTGGTGGTGAAGCTGGTGGTGCTGCTGAGGCATCCCACCTTGCTGCAAAGTTCCTCCACCACCCATCCCTGGCTGGGGCCCAGGAGGCATATTGGGCTGGGTGGGTGTCTGTGGTGTTGGGGGCTGGGTGCCTCCTGATGTGGGTGTACTGGGGGCTGTGGTGCCATTGTTACCTGGTGATGGCAGCCCCCCAGGAGGTCCTCCTCCACCGCAGGCAGGCTGGCCCACCCTCTGCATGCTGGCCATCCTTCTCCGAAGCATCTGAGCCTGCTGGAGACGGTGCTGGAGTTGCTGCTGGCGGAGCTTGTGCTTGATGTTGAGGCAGAAGGGTACGGGGCACTTGTTCTCCTGGCAGTGCTTCGCATGGTAGCAGCACAGAGCAATGAGTTGCTTGCAGATGGGGCAGCCACCGTTGGTCTTGCGCTTGCATCCCTTGGTGTGCTGCACCACACGTTTCATCTTCTGGCAGGACGGCAGGGAGCAGTTGGCATTGCGGCATTGGCAGGCGTGGACCAGGGACTGGATGCAGCGCTGAATGCTGAGGCGGCGGGAGTCCCCGGGGCTCTGAGTGGCAGCGGCCGCTGCGCTGTTGCTCTCGTCGTCCAGGCCCAGGCCCAGCTTCTCCATCTTGTGTTCATGGCCCTTTGTGTTATAGCAGGTGATACACAGGTCGTAGTCCTCACAGACGGTGCAGTGGAAGCGTGTCTCCACGCTGGCCTTGCACTCGTTGCAGGTGTAGACGAAGCGGTCCTGGCTCTGATTGTGTAGCTCCACCAGCATGCACATGGAGCTCCACTTGGCTCTCCTCAGGGAGGAGAACTCCAGGTGCTTGTCCCGGGCCAGCGTCAGGAAGGCGTCACGCCCATCCATCAGGTCGCAGGCCATTAGGGGGTCCGGGTCCGTGATGGGGGGCAGGGAGTTGGCAGTGGGGCCTGCGATGAGACGGATCACAAAGAACACCTGTATGGGGCAGAGAAGAAAGGATAAGCACGGGGACTGAGAATATGTGTATGTGGCTTTATTTAGAAGATGGCGACAGCATCAAATACCTCCTTGTGTTTCTCCATACAAGCGTAGAGCTTCTGGGAGAGGTCATTGGACACATTGGGCATCCCTGGTTTCTTCTTATTGGCTCGGATCAGGCTGCTGTTCTTGTTCTTGCTCGTCTTCTTACTGTTCTTCTTTTTGGCATTCTTGCTGTCACTTTTCGGGGCCTATGTGTGGAGAACACCAGATTAACGCCAATACATTCCATTAAAGCACTGAATCTGAAGCAGCCTCAAAATGGACCCAATTAGCAATGGTTCAATATCTATCCTCTAAGCAATACTTAACAACATCTACTCCTATCATGTTATTATTGAGGACAACCAATATCCCACACCCTGTACCATATTCACAAAAACACTCCTCTCTCCTGTTGTATTGAAGTCCTTACACTCACATCTACGCTCTCGCTGGAGGTGCTGTTCTCCTCCCTCTTCCTCTCTTCCTCCTCCTGCTCCAGCTCCTTGATGCTTTCCTCCAGCACGTTGGGCCAGAAGTCCCCCTCAAAGTATGGTAGTTCGTTGGCACTGGTGAGACGGTCCTCTGTGGCCTGCTTGAAGACATCCTGAAACAGAGCATGAATAAGATGTGTCAAGGGGGGTGGGGGGACTACATGCATACAATTACCTCAGAAGAAAGCAGTTGGATTTCTGCCTGGCACAGCCTGTGCTATGTCTGACAAAACAAAACTGATTGTAGTCACCTTGTAGTCATGCACAATGCGCTCAACTACGGCCTTGTCCAGCATCTTCTTGTACCACTCCTGTAGACGCTTGGGCTTGGGGATCTTCTGGTCCACAGGATGACAGTGGAAGATGTAGTCGTCCCCTTCACTTGGGGGACAAGCCCAGATGTGCCCTGTTGTAAACCTGCCATGGGAGAGGTAGGGTTGAAGAATCAGACCAGCAACTGGAAGGAGTGAATCTTATTAGAACAATAAAGTAGAATGAAATCTGCAACTGACCCTTTAGAGATTTAGTACATATCATTACACTATGTTTAGAGTGATGAGGTCAAGTTGTGTTCTCAAGAATCTATGCCCACTAATAGGTTGAGCTTAGTAAAAAATAAAAAAAATAAAAAGGCCTTGTCTCTTACCCCAACTTCTTGACGTACTCCAGGTACCCTATGAGTATCTCATGGTAGACGCCTGTGCGGAGGTGTCGAGGTTGGAAGAAGTGCACGCTGTCCAGGTAAGAGATATACACGCGTCTCTGGTTGGGCGGAGGGCTGTCTGAACCGTACTCCTGCACATGCATGCCGAAGAAGCAGACGTCAGCCCCGTCTATGTCCTCGAACGCAAACAGCGCCTTCGTCCTGTAGGGAAAGGACTCGGACATCTCCCCGGTGTCCACAAACCTGTATCAGTTAAAGGACAGCATAAGTAGACACACCTACACAAACCTGTATCAGTTAAAGGAGAGCATAAGTAGACACACCCACACAAACCCTGTATCAGTTAAAGGAGAGCGTAAGTAGACACACCTACACAAACCTGTATCAGTTAAAGGAGAGCGTAAGTAGACACACCTACACAAACCTGTATAGGCTCTGTCCCATGAGAACAGATAACGTTGTTAGGATAAGTCTAACTCTCCAGTCTACAATGGGACTAATTGAAATCCCACATGAACCGTGAGTCCATTTACGCTAGGATCAATTTGACATCATTCTTGGTAGTCTATATTTGACTCCATGTTAAAGATTCACTACCCCACTGTGCCCTCAAGACTCTCACCTGGACTTCATGCCTGGCTTGACCTCCACCACCTTGTCGGAGACATGGACCACACGGATAGTGACGTCACCGGACTCTGGATGGTTCTGCCGCCTGAGGTAGTCATTCACTCGCCCCTCTAGGAAGCTGCCCAACTTAGTTTGGGGCAGCCCTGTGAAAATTAAGTAGGGGAAGAATAGAATGGGAGAGGGAGGGAGAAAGAGGAGGGAAGAGAGGAAATGGGTGATAAGAGATTAAAGGAAAGGTCACATGGTTTTGGTAAAAGCCAACCCAGTCTGGGGTGGTAGGTAGGTGTATCGGGGTTATGTCTGTTAAGTAGCTCAGAGCAGAGAACTTCACTAGTGACATTAAAGACGGAAGAACCACTGGGCTCTAATCTGACAGTTAAAAAATGTTTTTATAAAAGGGCAAGTCAGAAGCATACAAACTCAACCACTGACTGCTTCTAGAGTGTTTCAGAGTACTCTGGAATCAGTCTAAGGCACTTGGTCAATTAATATCTAAAATGCCTTGATAGCGTTGTCAATTTGGCAACTAACAACATATCTGAGACTTGGACTAATCCTCTGCTCTGAAAACTCAATAAATCAGAAGATATGACAAGGTGCAAACTAGATCTGACACCATATAAGGACATTCCCCCCTCTTCCATTCAAGACATATTTCATTGAGGTCCTTGTATGAGACTAGGCTAGTTGGTCCTTTTAATTTGCACGCCCGCTCGCCTACCTGTGGCTCCCTAAAAACTTTGCCTTCATTGAGGGTGTGGAGAATGGGATGGGGGAGGTAAGATTTTCCACACGTGGAAGGATTTTAGGCTCTCAAAAACAGGACAACTGTCAAAAAAGTTGGGGGGAAAAGCGTGAGTATCGATGCCATTGCAAACGGAAAAAAATTCACCCAAAATATGATGATTTCTGGACAGTGGACACCCACTGAGGAAAAAAATATGACATAAATAAGGCTCCAAGAAGATTTAAAAAAAATATTTAAAAAAGGAGGTCCATGACTGCCTCAGTGACACATAAACCTTAAAAACAGCAAACTGTAAACCGAGAAACCCTGAATGACAATGTTTTGCCATGGCCAGTGTGTACAGGCCTGGGATAAGAGTGAAATCGAACCAGAAAAGGCTGCAGCGGACTGGCAGCGGCAACTATTGTCTGAGGACTGGCTTCTGAAATACAAAAATAGGGTTGGTTACATATAACATTTTCATTGGGGAGGGAGGGGGAGATACGAAAGGGTTGGGTCATGGAAATGGAAATGGAAAAAGGTAGAATGTGTGTTAACTGGAACACTCGTCCTCTCGAGTAGTGTATCAGGGCGTCGGGAATTAAACCAGACTGCCTCGGAGGAAATAAGAAAATTATTTGGAATACACAGTGCACCAAATCATACATTTATACAAAGATTTGAAGGGGGGGAAAAGTCAGTTGCGTCTTCACATGAAAGTATGGTGTTATACTTGTGGGATGTGTGTTTAGGAAATTAGCATGTGTCAGTAACAGCACCAAAGGAGAAGAGGGATAAAGAGAACACCGAAAAGAAACGGCTGAGTGACTGGAGAGGGGAGGGGAGACACAGACTGACACCCCGATGAAGATGACGGTAGATGAGCGCCCCCCGTTTGTCACTTACTCCACTTACTTCTGGCCGCGTATTTGTTCTCTTTCCGCGTCTTATTGGCCTTCTTAAGGCAGCTGTCACATACAAAGCTGTGGAGATGAGAGGAAAAGGAACACATGCATTTGTTATTTATCATTTCTCAGTGGCCTTCAGCTTCACTTCTCTTTGCCCTACTGAATAAGTTGTCTGCAATGAATGTTGTAAGGTATTGCTGAGGGTCATGAAGGCAAACGGGCAACACAACCACTGTAAGATTGAACCTGGAACTGCACCTTGGAATAAAGTGGGCAGTTTCACAGTTCTAACAGTCGCATTCACGTAAGATGTACAGAATGTGTACACAGGTTGGCTCACCCTGCCGGCCATATGGTGTCATTATGCAGGACACAGATTTGGTGCATTTTTCGCCCACAGTCGGTACATTCCACAAGCCTACAGAAGAGAGAGAGGTGGACAGAGAGTCACGGGTTATTGACACCATGTGTCACACACGGAAATAGTCATTATCTTCTCAACGGGAGGTTCAACTAGCAGAACAGTTCAAACACAAAAGCCATGACGATAACCTTGAGTAACTGACTAAAGCACAGTAAAGATGAAATATTACAGTATCTCAAGTTCATGCAAATGTACCACATGGAAAACAAGTACAGATCAAATGTAAAAGGGGAAGAAAAAAAAAGAGTAGGTACCATTCTGGGTCGAGCGTGTCATTCTTCTTCCTCTGAAACTGATCTTTGCTGATGGACCTGTGAAGAGGAGGGAGAGAGGCCCAGGAGTGTGGGAGGTAAGAACAGACTCAAGCCAATCACTGGGCCAGAAATGCAATGTACTATATTACAGCCACAAAGAAGTCACAAGCAATATATACAGGCTAGGATTCAGCCATTTTGAAAACATAATCTAACACTTCCAGAACATTAGGAGCCCTCAGTATGTTGGGGTTTTGGCTGAAGAGAGAAGAGGCAGAAATCAAGTAAAAGGATGGAGATGGCAGTTGAGATTAACTGCTGCCTTAAAAGAGGTAGAGGAGAGAGAAATGCATTTGATTTTTATTTTAAGTTGACCATTTCACTAAGGGAGAGACTGAAAAGGTATTCAGTGATGGGGAAAAAGAGAAGTCCCATTGAAGAGCTTAAACATTTCTCAAACGCATTGATAAATCAATCGAACCAAACGATATTTACATGTCATCAAAATGAGCAATAGAAGAACCATGTCAGTATTAACATGGTGGGGGGGGGGGGGGGGTGCTAGTACTCACGTCTGAGGCTGAGAAGGATCATCCCCCAGGGACACGCACTCGCCCTGGATTTCGTTGAAACACTTCTCACAGAAGTGGTACCTGTCAGCAAGAAGCCCAAATTGTGGTGAACTAGACCATTCGCCAACCGCACAGCCAATCACAGAGAAGGCACGAGGAAGCAGTCACCAATCAGGCAGGGCAGGACAGGCCAGGAGAAGAGCAGAGGGCAAGGTCGTCGCCAGGTAGCAGCCAATCATGATGCAGGGTTTTTGTGTGGGCAGGTGTTTTGATTTTGCAGTTAAAATTTGGAGTGGATGATTGGTCACACCAAAGCAGGCCAATGCAGACATCACAAGCGTTAAAAAAGGAGGGAGAGAAGGGAAGAGATGGGGGAAGGGAGGGCAAAATGAATATTAAAAAAGCGTGAAATAAATCGTTACAGGTCGAGACGAGGACAATGGAGGGATGAATAGGATGGGAAGGTTGAGGAACATGGAGAACATAACATCAACAAGGACAGAGATCCAATGCAAAGCACAGATTAGTGTCAGTCAGTGAGTGGACAAAAACATAATTAAAGGGATACTCCGAGATTTTGGGAGCGAGGCCCTTTATCTACTTCCCCAGAATCGGATGAACGTCGATAACATTTTTATGCCGCAGTGTGGTTAAGGAAGTTAACTAGCATTAGCACAATGACTGGAAGACTATGGGTAATTGTGCTACTGCTAGTTAGCATTGACTCATGAAACTACCTCTATCTTTCTTCCTTCATAATCGACAGACAAAATTAATCCACAAATTAATCTGCCAAAATCCCAAAGTATCCCTTTAAATTAACACAGTAAAAAGGGGGGGGCTCAAAAAACAGTGTGGATGAGGAAAAGCAAGTGGTAGTGCAACAGCGACCGATCATCCTTCTGCTCCATTTATAAAGAGGGTTCCTTTCTCGTGTTGGAGAGGAAGTATCATACATGTAGTGAGGTTGTTAATACTGTTGCCCTAACATAACTACACTATAGTGATTCTGTCTTGACGGTGAAATGAATCAAGCCAATCAGCTCTACAGCTTTGTTCAATGAAATGTTCTGCAAATCAAAGTGTTCACTGCAGCTGTGCAGCAATATCGCCCTGAGTCTTATTTGAAGTATTGTGTCCAAAATAAATTATGTATCCATTTGCCAAATATCAGTTTGATTCAATTCCTTACCTGTAATTGATAAATACATTTCTCTATGCATTCTAAGTAGACTAGTGAAAACATGTAGATTTCAAAATAATCTCAAGACAGGGAACCCACTTTGTAAATGTCAAAAGTGAAAATTAAATTGGTGAAGGATGAAGATGAAAACGGTGGCAGGGTGTAACCATTTAAAGCCATATTAAAACTTAACTCATTTGTGATGAACAATGCTATACTGCAGAGAATATCAGCATGCACAATATCACAATAAGACAATCACTCAAGTAGATTTGTGAAATGTGGATTTATATAAAATATTCAGAAAACATGACTTGTGTATGTGGGTGTGTGTGTGAGCGAGAACCATTGAGGGTGTGAATGACCCTGCTCCTTTCAGTGTCTGAGTATGTTTGTGCTTCTGTACGCCCCTTACCTGTTCTGGTAGCTAAAATAAGCAGCGTCGCGCGGGATGGTGCATAACTGTTTCCCATAGCAGCATAGCGTTTGAGGGGAAAACTCAAGCTGCAAACATAAGAGGACATAGTAAGAGATAGTCTATGTACTGAAAAAGACTTAACCAGGAAGCCAATTATTTTGTACGATAGTATGTTTAACACGCAGTGGTAAGGAGAAGGTAAAAGCTGTGCTGACTTCAATGACTGATGTTACACACATCCACTCACCTTCCTCCCGCAGCAGTAGCCCAGGCCCTGCATAACCGGGTCGATTTCGGCTTCGAACACCTCGGCCAGCTTGGAGCAGTACTTATAGACGCGGGACGTCTTGCGGTTGTACAGCCAGGCGTTGTTAAACATGAGCCAGATGTCATCCACATATTGCCAGGGCTCCTGGTACTGTCCCGTGTCCAGCTTGCGCTTTATCGTCGACAGGTCTATGGGGTTCTTTACAATGTCAAAGTAGTCCTGGAGAGGACCAAGTCCAGGTGTCAGCGAGAGTACGGTTCAGCCCGGAAAGGAAGGTGGGGAGAAAAGGGATGTGGTCATTGATGCAGGGGGTGGTGGGGGGTAGAGATGACCATGGTCGTCATCATCATCATTGTAGTTGTTGAAGTAGCAGAAGTTGTGGTGGACATCCAGGTGGAACCAGAGGAGGGGAGAGAAGAGGGTGCAGGGGACAATGTTGACGGCTGCAGAGAGGTTCACATGCAGACAGAGAGACATGACAGCTTCTCCCCTTCATCACTCAAACTTTGCACCATTTCTACATTAAATGGGGAACAGGTCAAGGAAGGACACTTGGGTGGCCATGCTTGTCCCCTCCCATTCTGCCCAAATTCAAACTCCTCAAATCAAGACTAGATTAGTACTCTAAAGGCAGACCAACCTTTACATCCAACAGTTATCAGAAACGACAGGAAAAGCACCTGTTGTGCAGTGTAAATGTGTGTTTGTTTGTCAAGCAGTGAGACGGTTCCAGTGCAACCGCTTCCTCCTCTACAGACTCTCCTGAAGGAGAGCATCTTCAGGGCATGAGTCAGGGTGCAAAGCTGAGGTGAACAGAGCAGTAACATCAGTCAGTCCAGCAGTAACAACACACACACTGGTAAACTGGCAGCATGGAGGTTGGCAACACGGCAGTCAAAGCCAAGAGCACTGAGACAAAGGGGCAAAGCCAAGGATCTCTCTCCAGGGAAACACAAACAGGAAATGAGACCCTTCACTTTGACAAACAGAGGACACAGCAGCCTGTGATGCATGAACACATGGCACAAAGTATGCTGCATTCCATTCATCTGAGCTCAATTACAACAACTATGAGTGCTGTTTCTACCATTGTATTGGAAATTGAGGTGTGATAATCCCATTGTGGATGGATAAATCCCTGCACTTATAAAGGTGTGGTATTGCTAGTTATTTGAGCATGTTAAAGGTATTTGAGCAGTTTCTGAGCCTGGTTGTGTGTCCATGTTGAATACCCAGGTGGTGTTCTGGGGTCAGGTGCATCACTGGGGCTATTGAGGGTTACTGAGGAGAAGTGTGCCAATGACCTCTGAGAATGGAGTAAGTGTGCCCTAGCACTGCTTGAGGAGAATTAAAACTATGGTGAGGACCATACGATATTAAGTCCCCCTCTCAGGCTGCATTTACAGTCAGCCTATAGTTCTGATCTTTTTCTACTAATTGGTCTTTTGACCAATCAGATCAGCTCCTCTGCCAATAATTGGGGGAAAAATATCAGAATTGGGCTGCCTGTGTACATGCAGCCTCAATGGCGTACAAACAATTATTGTAATTAGTGCCAGACATTGCCTGGGTATCTCTTCACGGGTGTTCATTAAGAGGTCTGAGATATTTGATTTGCTAGCTATTAGCATTATCTGAGACACACTACTGCTGCATACAGGCATTGGCACAACTCTTCACATAACTCACAATCAACTTCAACAATACTTATTACTGGCGAGGAACTGTCTAGAAAGCTTCTATGAATAGGCATATGTGGGAGAAAAAAAATGCAATTGAAAGAAGGCAGTTGAAAGAATAAAAGAAAGTAATGGGCTATGAACGTTTTTCACTACTAAATTTCCCTTTTAGGGCATGTTACTTTAAACGCAGAACGGTGATGTGCCACTGATAAAATGGCTGCTTATTTTAGGCCTTTTGAAGTCTGATGAAAGGCAAAAACACAAGCCACCATTAACAAGGCCCGGGGGTCTAACATTCATGGCCAGGGCCAAACCACCCCTCAAGTGTTGATTTGAATCAAAACTGACCGGAAGAAACCCAATCCAAAAATATTTGGCAGAAATTGTTTAAATTTGCATCTCTTAAATGTTACTGACAGACTTATTGATTTCTGCTAACTTGGTTTACAAGCAAAACAAGTTTTAAAAAATGTACATAGCATCGATGTGTTTTTTTTGTGGTGGAAGAGAATTCGAAAGAAGCAAGCATGAGCTGACACACACACACACACACACACACACACACACACACACACACACACACACACACACACACACACACACACACACACACACACACACCCAAGAACCTACAGTAAAAACCAACTGACCTACGTTGGATGTATAGTATACTCTACCTGGGCAGAGACATAACAATCAAATTCAGGATTGAGACAGCTTTCTCTAACACACACACACAGTATCGCTACAACTCCCCTAGCCAACAGTCACTCCCTCAGCCCACTCTTGCACACATGTGGCAGTGGTAAGGATGAAGAGGTATGAAAGAAAAAAGGAATGAGAGAAAAATGAACTAAAAAGAACGGTAAGAACGTTTTTAGAGGGAAGCAAAATGGAAGCCAGCGCAGTCCCTTACCAGGTTAGTTTTGTTACTAGTTCGAATACGTACGGGTATTCCCAGTAACTGGGGGTCCACCGGTTGGCGGAAGGGCAGGGACTCAGGGTCTTGGCGGTACAAGGCCTCCAGGGTGGGCATCAGAGCCTGACGCAGCTCCTCAGGCTTAAAGACTGGGGTAGTGGAAAGGAGGAGGAGAGAGGGAGCGACAAAGGAGAGGAAGTGGGGATGTTGGCAGTGCAAGTGGTGGAAAAGGAGGAGCAAGAAAGATGTGAAAAATTGTTTTTGATTAGGCTGTTTACCGGTGAATATACACGTCGCTTCAAAGATTCATAGCCTAGATCTATACACCATGTCTGACTTAGATGAGAAACAAATGTTGAGGTACATTACTCCTACTCCAGGTACATTACTCCTATGAAGAAGAGAGGAAAGAGTAAGGGGTGGGGGTTCTTACTTTTCCTCTTGTTTTGAGCGCTGGCGGGGGAGCTGTGCGTGCCCGATGCCCCCGAACTCTCCTCTTCGTCCTTGGGCTCAGTCTTCACCTCTGGCTTCCTGTCTCTGTCCTCCATCTTTGGCGTTGCTACCGATGACGATGTGTCCATAGGCTCGCCCTTGCAGCCGTCGCCTGAAGGCTTCTCCTTCTTAATCTGAGAGGGGACATCATGTTCAATATCCTATACACATTTCCAGGCATCATCCTGAATGTAATAAAATCTGTTAGCTGTGTGTAAAATAATCTTCACCACGCTGGCTAGCAAGCACTGTCTTTTGCTTTTGGACCCCTGCCTTAGAAAAACTGGAAGCCTCACCTCAGGTTTCTCCTCTGACTTTATGTCTGCCTGTCCCTTGCCCATCTTCCCAGAGGCCTTCCCCTCTCCCTGGTCCTCGGCATCCTCATCGTCCTGCTGTTTCACCTCCATCTTGGGCTCAGCTGGGGCAGGGGCGTCAGACGAGGTCAGCTGGGAGCTAGGGTCCACGCTGCTCACCGAGGCCGGAGTGGAAGCCTGGCCGTCTGCCGCCAGTGAAGACTTCTGAGACAGCTGGGAGGACAGAGAGAGAAAAGTTAATGGAAAGGAAATTAATAACAGAACCAGCCAAAAAAGATAGTGAAAAGAGTGAACAGGCAAAGACGTAGACCAACAAAGAACAGAGGGCAAGAGAACGGCTAAGGTGTCTGTCCAGGCAACGAGGGAAATCTCAGAGACGTGACGGTATATGGAGGTATAGCCAGAGATCAGGGATCAGCTTAGAAATCCAAAGAAAATAACTTCTGACAACCACAAGGAGTTGGGTTAGTGAGACTATGGGGGGAAACTACTCACTGGAGTTCGCGGAAGCTGGGTTGGCACATGGGCATTCTGGGTAGGCACAGACTGAGCCTGCCCCGTCTGGAGGACTCCAGAAGCTCCACCACCGTTTGTCTGCTGCTGGAGCTGACTGGGCTTCTCAGAGTTCATTCCTTGCCCCATTGGTTGTGACGACGCTAGCTGCTGCTGCGGGAGCGGAGTGGCAACCTGGGGCAGGTTGGGCGTGTGAGGCTGGGGGGTTTGCGAGCCTGGCAGACCAGGCGGCTTCTGATGAGGGGTTGGCGTGAGGCTGCGTGCCGGGGAGGGGGAGTTCTGTCGGATGGGGGTGCAGTGCGGGTGTGAGTTGAGCTGAGAGGAGTTGGGCAGTTGCAGGTTGGAAGGAGGGCCTCCACCTACACTGCCTGGCCCCATAGAGCCCTGGGAGGGCCCCAATCCTGCCACTGAGCCTGGCTGGGCTGCAGGGCTGCTGACCGGGAGCGAGGGCGGCGTGGGCATCTGGAAAACACCATGGAGGAGACGGTTAGAGTTAATAGCAAACAACTACTTTACTGTCACCCTTTACTTATAGCATTGGTTCCAGTATCTATTTACCTGTGCCACACCTCCTTGTGGCCCTGGATGGTTCATGCTGACTGTGCCAGCCCCGAGGCCAGGACTGGACCCAGGAAACTGACCAGGAGGGAGGTACTGGGGCACGTTGGGCTGCCCCATCCGCGTTGGCCCCATACCCATCTGAGTGAGACCAAACAATATAAATTACTCAATTTTGTTCTAATGAGACCATGGTTAAAATGTTGAAATATAATACATTTCTATCAATATTGAATGCAGTTAAACTTAATTTGGATATTTGTAATGAGAGATGGCGACGAACCTGATTTAGAGGTCCACCAAGTGGGAGGGGAGGCGTTGACCTCTGACCTAATGACTGCATACCCATTTGTCCAAACTGATTCATCCCTGAGACAGACGAGAGAGAGCAAACCAGTAACACACATTAGCCACCAGTATATGTCCACCCTTCAAACTGGTTCGGGTTGTGTCAAGCAGCAAACTAAGCTGAGCATATACAGTTCAAAGTTTTACATACCACTGTGGTTGGAGTCATTGGAGTCATTAAAACTTGTTTTTCAACCACTCCACAAATTTCTTGTAAACAAGTCGGTTAGGACATCTACTTAGTGCATGACATGTAATTTTTCCAACAATTGTTCAGAAACAGATTATTTCACTGTATCACAATTCCGGTGGGTCAGAAGTTTACATACACTAAGTTGACTGTTCCTTGAAACAGCTTGGAAAATTCCAGAAAATTATGTCATGACTTTAGAAGCTTATGATAGGCTAATTGACATCACTTGAGTCAATTGGAGGTGTACCTGTGGATGTATTTCAAGGCCTACCTTCAAACTAAGTGCCTCTTTGCTTGACATCATGGAAAAATTAAAAAGTCAGCCAAGACCTTAAAAAAAAAAAGTAGAACGCCACAAGTCTGGTTCATCCTTGGGAGCAATTTCCAAATGCCTGAAGGTGCCACGTTCATCTGTACAAACAATGTCACACAAGTATAAAAACCATGGGACTACGCAGCCGTCATACCGCTCAGGAAGGAGACGCGTTCTGTCTCCTAGAGATGAACGTACTTTAGTGCGAAAAGTGCAAATCAATCCCAGAACAACAGCAAAGAACCTTGTGAAGATGGAGGAAACCAGTACAAAAGTATCTATATCCACAGTAAAACGAGTCCTATATCAACATAACCTGAAAGGCCGCTCAGCAAGGAAGAAGCCACTGCTCCAAAACCGCCATTAAAAAAAGCCAGACTAAGGTTTGCAACTACACATGGGTACAAAGATCGTACTTTTTGGAGAAATGTCCTCTGGTCTGATGAAACAAAAATAGAACTGTTTGGCCATACTGACCATCGTTATGTTTGGAGGAAAAAGGGGGATGCTTTCAAGCTGAAGAACACCATCCCAACCGTGAAGCACGGGGGTGGCAGCATCATGTTGTGGGGGTGCTTTGCTGCAGGAGGGACTGGTGCACTTCACAAAATAGATGGCATCATGAGGGAAGAAAATGAAGTGGATATATTGAAGCAACATCTTAAGACATCAGTCAGGAAGTTAAAGCTTGATCGCAAAAGGGTCTTCCAAATGGATGACCCCAAGCATACTTCCAAAGTTGTGGCAATATGGCCTAAGGACAACAAAGTCAAGGTATTGGAGTGGCCATCACAAAGCCCTGACCCCAATCCTATAGAAAATGTGTGGGCAAAACTGAAAAAGCGTGTGCGAGCAAGGATGCCTACAAACCTGACTCAGTTACACCAGCTGTCAGGAGGAATGGGCCAAAATTCACCCAACTTATTGTGGGAAACTTGTGGAAGGCTACCTGAAATGTTAAACAATTTAAAGGCAATGCTACCAAATACTAATTTGGTGTATGTAAACTTCTGACCCACTGTGAATGTGATGAAAGAAATAAAAGCTGAAAGAAATCATTCTCTACTATTATTCTGACATTTCACATTCTTAAAATAAAGTGGTGATCCTAACTGACCTAAAACAGGGAAATTTTACTAGGATTAAATGCCAGGAATTGTGAAAAACTGAGTTTAAATGTACTTAGCTAAGGTGTATGTAAACTTCCGACTTCAACTGTAGGAACAACTTACCTGCAGGGTTCTGCATCCTGTTCACCATCAGATTGGGTCCGGTGGGTCGAACCATGGAGGGGTCAGCATGAGAACCATCTGAGAGTGAAGAGAAACACATTCATTAGCTTTGCATCTATGGCTCCAGTAACCAGGTTTCCATCCAACCATTGCATGCGGATGAATTAACTGACGGCCTGATGGAAACAGGAAATGTGTCGGTAAAATATCCTCATTTCCAAAAACAAAATACGCTAGACAAGGGTGGATAACTGATTAAGCGACAATTCCGGTAGAAATATTGATATAATAACCATCATATCGAAGTAAACTCAGAGTAACGCAATGATATGTTACATTGTAGGCCTACCACAACAACACGACGTGAAAAAGCATGAAGAGTTTATATGCAGATTAAACAAGCTATGATCAACTTCACATGGTGGTTAAGTGCACGGTGATCTTGCAAGTTTCCCCAAAATATTGACGGTAGGCCATTATTTGAATGTTGGTGACAAGATGATTGGTGTTTGGCTGCCAATTAACAAATAAAAGGATCTTGTTCTTTTCATATCATATAACCCACCCTGTCCACTTTACCAGCATACTTGTGTAATTAACAGTTTGTGACAAACCCATCAGTAGAGTTGAAAATGTGCTTGAAACACATTAAACTTCTGTTATTAGTTACAGTACCTGAGAATTAACCGCAAAAGTACATTTTATATGCATTCTGTCATTACACATAGAATTTCATGCAGTTTAAAAGCTATTTGTCACATGTGCAGAATACAACAGGTGTAGACTTTACAGTGAAATGATTGTTTTCAAGCCCTTCTCAATGATGCAGAGTTTAAAAAACAGAGAAATTAACTAAAAAAAAAAACACACACAAAAGAGGAATAAAATAAGTTTGATGGACACAAACCTCTGCTGGGAGAATGCTAATTTAGTTTTTATGCTGATTTTTGAAGTCTTGAAAATCTGTTGCCCATTGGATGGAAATCTAGCTATTGAAGTAAATAGAGCCAGGCAATTGGGATCAAGCAGTGCAAATCATACCTATGTTGAAAGAGAGTAGCGACAGCTGTAGTCGGAAGTTTACATACACTTTTGTTGGAGTCATTAAAACTCGTTTTTCAACCACTCCACAAATTTCTTGTTAACAAACTATAGTTTTGGCAAGTCGGTTAGGACATCTACTTTGTGCATGACAAGCAATTTTTCCACCAATTGTTTACAGACAGATTATTTCACTGTATCACAATTCCAGTGGGTCAGAAGTTTACATACACTAAGTTGACTGTGCCTTTAAACAGCTTGTAAAATTCCAGAAAATTATGTCATGGCTTTAGAAGCTTCTGATAGGCTAAATGACATCATTTGAGTCAATTGGAGGTGTACCTGTGGATGTATTTCAAGGCCTACCTTCAAACTCAGTGCCTCTTTGCTTGACATCATGGGAAAATCAAAAGAAATCAGCCAAAAGAATTGTAGACCTCCACAAGTCTGGTTCATCCTTAGAGGCAATTTCCAAACGCCTGAAGGTACCACACTCATCTGTACAAACAATAGTACCCAAGTATAAACACCATAGGACCATGCAGCCGTCATACCGCTCAGGAAGGAGATGCACTCTGTTTCCTAGAGATGAACGTACTTTGGTGCCGAAAGTGCAAATCAATCCCAGACCAGCAGCAAAGGACCTTGTGAAGATGCTGGAGGAAACAGGTACCAAAGTATCTATATCCACTGTAAAACGAGTCCTATATTGACATAACCTGAAAGGCCACTCAGCAAGGAAGAAGCCACTGCTCTAAAACCACCATTAAGAAAAAGCCAGACTATAGTTTGCAACTGCACAAGGGGACAAAGATCGTACTTTTTGGAGAAATGTTCTCTGGTCTGATGAAACAAAAATAGAACCGTTTGGCCATAATGACCATCGTTATATTTGGAGGAAAAAGGGGGAGGCTTGCAAGCTGAAGAACACCATCCCAACCGTGAACGATGGGGGTGGCAGCATCATGTTGTGGGGGTGCTTTGCTGCAGGAGGGACTGGGGCACTTCACAAAATAGATGGCATCACGAGGATGGAAAATGATGTAGATATATTGAAGCAACATATCAAGACATCAGTTAAAGCTTGGTCGCAAATGGGTCTTCCAAATGGACAATGACCCCAAGCAAACTTCCAAAGTTGAGACAAAATGGCGTAAGGACAACAATGTCAAGGTATTGGAGTGGCCATCACAAAGCCCTGACCTCAATCCTATAGAACATTTGTGGGCAGAACTGAAAAAGCGTGTGCGAGCTCGGAGGCCTACAAATCTGACTCAGTTACACCAGCTCTGTCAGGAGGAACGGGCCAAAATTCACCCAACTTATTGTGGGAAACTTGTGGAAGGCTACCTGAAATGTTTGAACCAAGTTAAACAATTTAAAGGCAATGTTACCAAATACTAATTGAGTGTATGTAAACTTCTGACCCACTGGGAATGTGGTGAAAGAAATAAAAGCTGAAATAAATCACTACTATTATTCTGACATTTCACATTCTTAAAATAAAGTGGTGATCCTGACTGACCTAAGACACTGACTTTTTACTAGGATTATATGTCAGGAATTGTGAAAAACTGAGTTTAAATGTATTTGACTAAGGTGTATGTAAACTTCTGACTTCAACTGTATGTTGTCAAGTGTGTGTGTGTGTGTGTGTGTGTGTGTGTGTGTGTGTGTGTGTGTGTGTGTGTGTGTGTGTGTGTGTGTGTGTGTGTGTGTGTGTGTGTGTGTGTGTGTGTTAAAGTGTCTACTCACTGGACGGCTGTCCGGGGGCCAGAGGTGACTGGCCCATGCCAAGGGGTCCCTGTGGCAGGCCTGAGGGGGGCATGCCGGGTTGCGTGGGCATCATGCCCTGCTTCTGTAACCGCGTCCGCCGCTTCTCCTCCAGTTCCTTCTGGATTTTATAGATCTTCTCAGCCAGGAGGTGGTAGTACTCCGCCTAGTAGCGATTTAGGAAATTCAGTAAATGTATATACACCCTCTAGTCCGCCATTACTTGTTGTGGTCAGTTATTGAACACAGTGATTTAAACTTCCTGGTATACTACTGTAATACCAGTCTTCACCCACAACATTGAGGAGTCAGTTCTCACCCTGCTGTTGGCCGACTCGTACATGTCCCCCTCTACTTTACGAGCGTAAGCCACCAGGTTCTCCATCCGCCGGTCCTTCAGCGCAGCCGGGTCCGGGGTGGGGAAGATGGCCTGCACACTGCTCACCCAGCAGACGGATAAAGAGATACAGAGAGATAAGCCAAAAGACACTGGCAGCCTGCAATGAACCATAATTGTGTGGTGTGGGTGCAGTCCAGAGTCACATATTCAGAGTACCCGTCTAATAGCAACAGCAGATAAAACACTTTTTCATTTAAACTGCAATGGCCTACGTGTCCCCCTCTGTGACTCTGGTGCAGTCAGGGCAGACTCACAGCTTGTGGACGAGGTGGTTGCGCAGGTCCTGAGTGATGTCCTCGTGCCAGTTCTTCCTCATGCCCGCGGATGAGGGAGGGGTCGCCATGGGCATGGAGCCCAGGCTGCCCACCCCGCTGCCGTCGTTCAGCAAACTGAGAGACGACGAGAGAGGGAAAGAAACGACAAGCTGGAAGTCATCATTTTGCTCAAGGTAGTCAATGAAGTAGCTTTGTGAACTTGTGAGTGTGTTGCTGTGTAAAATAATGTTTTAAGTCTTTAGAGCTGGCAGGACCATAAAATCAGTATTGAATTCCAAGGATAGTGAGTTCTTACCTCGATTAACCTCTACCCCTGCACATTGACTCAGTACCGGTACCCCCTGTATACAGCCCCATTATTGTTATGTATGTCTTGTTACTTTTTGATTGATTCAATTATTATTTATTATTTTACTTTAGTTTATTTAGTAAATATTTTCTTAACTCTATTTCTTGAACTGCATTATTGGTTAAGTGCTTGTAAGTAAGCATTTCATGTTAAGGTCTACCTACACCTGCTGTATTCGGCACATGTGACAAATAAAATTTGATTTCAGGGGGAGGGTATGAGTGTGTTGTTGTACCTTTGCACATTCATATTGTTGTGAAGCATGGCATCTGGTAGCAGGTTGGACTGATTGGGGGGCTGCACCCCCACCCCTCCATTCATCCCCATGGGGTTCCCTCCTACAGGGGCAGAGAGGACAGGTTCAAAGCAGTTCCTTTCCTCGGAATCACAACCATTCACTTTAAAAAATGTTCTCCTGCTCAATCAATGACTAAACTAAGAAGTCTGCTACACTGCCCCTGGTCGTTGTTCATTTTTCTAGATTCTTCCTCCTCTTCATCAACACTGTTGTTGACGAGCCAATGCCCACTCACCCATGGCGTTTAACGACCGCATGCCAGGCTGGTTGGGCAGGTTGGACTGCGGCGGTTGCTGAGGCATCTGGTTGCCCTGGTAGGTGAGGCCCAGGGCGGCGTAGGCCCTCTCAATGGAGCTGGGGTCGATCTGGCTGGGTGGGGTGAGGTTAGGGGTGCTGGGCTGACCCCCTGGCACTGCCCCTAATGAGTTGCCCAGGCCAACCCCAGCACTGCTTAGTAAAGCTGTGGAGATGGAGAGAGAGGGAAAAGTAGTGAGAATGAGAGATAATCAACTTGCCATGATCGATGACGGGAACAGATGCTGAACAGGTAGCCAGCCATCTTGGTTCAAACACACGTAGTACATCACAATGCAGAGGACGGACACATAGCTCAATACAAACCATACTCACACTGCTGGTTCCTTTTATCTCCAGCGTTCTTTAGCGGCAGGCAGACAGGACAGTCGTGCCGAGTACAGTTCTTCCAGTGAGAGATGATCTGTCGTGACGAGGCACAGTGTGCCACTGAGGGGGACGAGAGAGAAAGTGAGACAACTGACAGCGCAACACAATGACTGTGTCCCAGTAGAGACCTAATGTCAGAAATAAGGCTGTAATCTAACTGTAAAAACAAAGGAACCCCCAGAGCATGATTGGCCTGATTGTTGAAAAGCAACCTACAGAAACATGAATGAAATTAAGCTCAAACCAAGATGAAGGATGCATCTCAACAGTCTAAAGTAGCTTCCTCTAAGGAGAGAGTGGAAGACATTTCAGAATATTAACAAACCAAGAATAACAGTATTGAAAAGGACTACCAACTCACCCTGGCAGGACTTGCCAGCCTGGCAGTGGGTCATGTGGTTGAGGACGTTCTTCATGGTGCGGCAGTGGGGCAGGCTGCACTGGCGCACCTCCCCGTTGGCCTGCTCCCGCCGCTGGCACTTGTGGGCGTGGAGCAGGAGCACCAGCTGCTGCTGAATCAGCTTGCGCTTCTCCGGGTCGGCAGTGGGAGGCGCTGCCCCCGGACCTGTTGCCACAGTACCAAGGCCAGCCTGGGCCCCGGCTCCAACCACCGACACTGACCCTACTGCCGAGGTCTGCTGTGAGGCCTGATGACACGGAGTGAAAAGAGAGTGCGTTAACTAGAGGGGATAGGGGGATGTAGAAGGAAGATGGCAGGGATAGAGGGGCTGTATGGAGGATTAAAGACAAGGGAGGGCCTTTAAAAAGGAGATCAAGTTGACAAGGTGGGATGGGCCGAACTAAGAGCAGTGGGTTGTGAGTTGATTACCACTTAAGTCCAGAGGGTCTTTAATCTAGTATTTTAGTAGGAATGACAACACCAATATCGCAATGTTTTTTGCATGGCAAAAATGAAAACGGGAAGCAGACCAAACTGTTTAGTTCTTTAAAAACCTGCAGTATGTAAAATAGTCTGTTATAGCTTGGGAAACAAATAAATGTGACTCTGGATGACAACAGAATGACACTTGTTTCCAACACTAGGGCTGTTAGCCTAATGAAGTGAAATCCATTTCATGTTTTGTTTCCTTGCCACGACACGTATTGCAATAGTGGTATTGTCCCAGGCCCTATATTTGTCACTAAAATAAGAGGAACAGAAAAAGATAGAAGTCAGAAGGAGCATGCTCTCACCATCCCAGCCATGCCCTGTATAGGTGGTGTCTTCTTGTCCAGGTTGAACTGGGCCAGGCTGTTGGCCAGACCAGCCTTGTTCTGGTGCTGTGGGCACAGCCCAGCACCACTCAGACCCTGGCCTGCTAACTGACCGTACGGACCACCATAGGGGCCCGCATTAGCCATCATATTCATCTGAGACAGAGACGGGGGCAGAGGAAGAGATGGGGAGAAATTAAGGGAATGTTAGGTGAGTGAGATCTGGTTTACACTCATGTTCCTGGTTTTCTTTATTGGACAAAAATAAATAATTGCCAGATTTTTTTAGAGCAGATTAAACGACACTAATGAAGCTTCATCAACTTTAAAATCACTAGCAACCTGAGATAAGTTGTTGACAGATAATAGAGTTCAATCTCTGGACCATTAGGCATTACACTGCTTTGAGCAGTAGTCAGTCTGGTCTTATTCACGGAGGTTGTTAAGAAAGCATTAACGCTGACATACTTACAAAAACATAATTCAACAAATAGCTTGAATTTCCTAGCCTTTTCACACAAACACCAAGCTCTGTTGAAGACAATAGTGATCTAGGGGTGACAATGAGAGAACAGCTGCTTGCTAAGGGGGAGAAAGACCAAATCAGCTCTTGCTCCAGCAGCTTTCATCATCTGTTAACCCTTATCCTTACAAAATATCATCAGCCTAAAGGAATGTAATCAACTACTTCCAACAAAAGACGGATACGGCCAACAGATAAATAAGCTGGTCACTGCTCAGCTGGGTCCCATCAGGATCGTTTTGGATGGAACTTTACGGCTCTAAGTCTGCACCCTTCTTACTCCCCACTGTTTTAGACACCTTATGGAAACGCATGTAGACACTGCCCCAACTGACAACAAACATCTATGCTCTTAGCTGCCCAAACTAAAAGAGAACATGCACTGATGGTTTGTGCTTTTAGCCTCAGCCAGTCTACAGCTCTGGAGGTGTTAAGCAAGGCAACATCAGCCTGAACATGACAGCATCCACTGCACCCAGCAATCCCCGGCCCTCGTGAAAACAGCTCTGACAACTGATTGGATTGTCATATTTACAGCACCAACAAACAAGCATTTCAACTGAAAAGCACCAACATACTGATCCAATTATTTTCATAGCAATGTGAAGTGCGTATTTAAAATTAGCCTATGGCAACATGATAGCTGGGATACACAGTAACAGGGTTAAAGGTTGATGAATCTGCTCTGCTGCCGTCAGACATACTTGATCAGTTCCGAAAGAGGCACTTCAGGGTTCACACACTAAATACTCTTCTCGATTCTGGTCAATTAATGTTCATTTAGAGCAATCTTGAAACCATCTAATGACATATTAAACATAGCATCTCACCGTTGTCTGGTGTCAAGACCGCTAGCATAGCCAGATGCACTGAACACCAAGACCAGCACAGAGCTAAAGTGCAGTAACGTCAATATGTGTAAAAGAGGATTCCTGCTCCTGTAGACATTAATGAACACAAGTCCATCTACAAAACAATTAGCAGGTCTTACCTTGTTCAGTGCTCCAGGTTGCTGTGGCCTCATCCCAGCCTGCCCCCCTGCCCCCATTTGCTGCCCCCCCTGCTGCTGCAGGGTTTCTGCCAGCAGGTTACTGTTACTTCCCATGCCCGGGTTGACCTGGTAACCCATTCGGGGCGAGCCATTCATCACCTGGCTTCCCATCATGCCCTGGGGTGTGGGCCCTTGCTGCTGTCCATTGCCCTTCTGGGCCCCCATCATGGCCCTGTTCAGTCCAGCCACCATACCCACCTGCTGCATCATGCCAGCCTGCTGGGGTGAGGGGTGCTGCCCCTGGGGACCCATACTCTGGGGCCCAGGGGAGGCATTCATGCTGCCCAGGAGTCCCATGGAACCACCGGGGCTGTTGGTGGCTCCCTGTTGACCCGAGGGTGGCAGCGCTCCAGCCCGGAGAAGCTCCGAGAGCTGTTTGTGTTTGGCAGCAGCGTCCTGGCCTCCTCCCATTCCTCCTCCCAGGCTGGTGTGCAGCTGGCTGAGGTCCCCTCCGTTGACCAGGCCCAGCTCCGACGAGTTGATGAGCTCATCAGGTAAGTCGTGCTCCAGGTCAAAGAGTGAACCGAAATCTGGGAGGGGGTAAGAGGAAAGAGAGGGCAGGGTAAGTGGGATATCCTGAGGTGTACATTGAGAGCAGTAGCAAAAACAAAATGCACTTGTGCCCCTTGACATTGCAAGCTCACTAACAAAGGTCTAACCTCCTTCAAATGTAGGTGCAGCAATAACTCATTCTGGAAAGGGAAATAACTCCATCTAAAAAGAACCAACTAAATGAATCCCTCCTCTTTCTGGACACCAACAGCGTCTGCATACTATGTTCCGTTTTCTCCTAGAAAAACTTGGTTAGGCGAGATGAACGTATGTGCCTCGCATACTCACTTAAAAGATATCTGCTTAAAAGACCTTAGCCAGTATACACTTCCTCAAAATGGCCTGAATAAATTTAAGATATCACAAGAAATCTGTAATTCACTTGGATGTTTTTGCTGAGGTGGTCTTAGTCATGCAATTTTACATCTAACCAAGATGTTTGTTGCAGTATTTCACAAGTGAAAAAACGTGCATGAAAACAATTAGTCTCTCGTTTAATGACAAACACTTTATTGAAGAATCCGTACTGTTGACCAATCACCGACAAAGGGCGTAGACTTCGGTTACGGGACTTCGGCTTGCCTCATGAAAAACTGTGGTGTGCACAAACAGCCGAACGAACCCTTGCCGAACACAAAATGTCATCATAATATACGCACAAACTGTTTCAGATGGGAAGCATGAGGACGCCTTAAGTCAGTGCAGCAGCTGGCTGCAACCAACTAAATTAATCCCTCCCCTTTCTGGAACCTAAGTCAGTGCAGCGGCTGGCTGCAGCCTCCCACCAAAGAGTTTCCTCTCCTGGGCCAGTTTGTGGTTTGATGGGGTGTCAAACAGGGTGGACAGGTTAGGGTCAGAGTGCAAAGCCACAGAAGTAAACACTGACTGAACAGCAGGTGGATGTGTGTGTATAGAGGACATTTCTCTGCCTCTTCATATAGAAAGGGAAAAAGCAAGAGTTGCGAGATCTACTTGAATTGCCCCTGTCTGAGACGCGTGCATTCACTTACAGTGCATGGTGGATACCAAACTAAGGCAAACCTTTGTGTCCTTTATGACTATCATATGGCAAACAAACACCTCTGGATATAGAACTTCGGAAACAGGGGGGCAAGTGGTCCATTTATGACACCAGGTTGAGGATGTACTTGGCAGAGACTTGAAACGCCTATGGCATCAGAAGCATCACAGTCTCACCTCTTGCCATCTCTAGCTTAGAGCAGCAGACTGCAGCCATCTTAGAGGGGAAAAAAATCTAACATGAAACACACAAGAGCTGATCCACTCAAATATGCAAGCATGCATTCTCAGTCAAGCCCAAGTCTCTTTTAGAGAAACAGGTGGGTGTATTGATATTTCTACACTATCCTCCAAGTTGCAGTGACTATAGCACAGGCAACACTCAAATTGTTCTTCTGCACGGCATGGATACAACATCCGTACGTGTAGTTTAAGACAAGAGGAGCTTGATACAGATGTTGAACCCCGTCAGTCTCATAAACAAGAAAGAGAGCCTTCTCAATTTACCTCAGATCTCCCGACTCTTACTAAAATGAAGATCTAGGCTAATCCCCCCCCACCGTGACCAATGAGACGCATGGTAAATTGTGTACACTTGTGTCTGGGGGATGATCGATGACAGAAACTACCTCTAAAGAAGTGATTTTGCAAATGCTTGGTTGTGCAAATGCTACTGTGAGCTACACCTGGTCCACAAGATGCAGTCCAGCACCAACGCCTCAGGCTCCCATCACAATGGGAGGCAACAAACAGCAGAGGTTTACTGGACTGACATCACCATTTTCACAGCCCAACCGATTGATCCTTCACAGGGTGAAAAGTTTTTTTTGTGTTTTTTTTTTAGGAAAGGAGGGGGGTAGCATGTTGCATTTGCTCTTCCCTTTCCAAACAGAATCAACTTTTCACCACAGAGTGGTTTGTTAGACCTGTGCAGCCTTTCTTAGAATTCCAGTAATGACTCAGTTGGTACAACAGAACTTGGATGACACTTAAATCAGAGCTGTATGTTGAGAGAACATGCTTGTACAAGGCATATGCTTCATGTGTAATGGCGACTTGGTTGAGCTAGTACAGTACAGATTCTGATCTCTTACCGAATTGTGTCCATAGTGCTCCAAAAAAGTTACATCGCGACTTCGTGTCATGAGAAATTGCATTGAAACGAAAGCTACAATTTATAGAGGGACCTATTTGGGCAATCCTGAATAGTTTAATTTGTGATTAAAAGCATCCTGATGACAGACTTAACATGGAGAAACAAACAAAATGGGGAATCGTGGGTGCCAACTACCAGCTAATTTAGCATACCCATTGAATAAATATGAATTGCATGCGTCAGGGAGTGGGGTCTGCACAATTAGATGTGTTTTTCAATCTGGCCTATAATAATTTAAGCTTGACATTGAACTTTTACCATGTTATCAAAGTATTCGAAGGAGTTAAGATTGTAGCAGTCCTGCAAATTAGGGGCAAAAAAACAACGACAGGACTCAATGGTAGGAATAACGTCCAAACAATTCAGACTTTAAAACAACGGGTATGAAAAAGCTAGACACGCATACAAACGCATAAAATAACATTACGCTGCCACATATGTAGCGACATAAGGCACTACAACTTTCGTCTGCTCACGAGCAACTTGACTCTAGCTATCAAGTGTAGCCACTAGACAACAATGCAGCAGTACACAACACACAGAAGTGGTGATGGCTCGGTCACAACGCTAACTAACTGCCGTAAGTATAACAGCACTTCAGACACCATGTTACAGCGAAGTTGTCTGAACAGGTTCAAATAAATAAACCCCTACACCAATCCAATACTGATAATGTACATGGTGTCACCTATCTGATAAGCTAGCTATGCCATCTTACCTAAGATTGATAAGAGCTAACGTTCAGCTAGTTAGCTACCCACACATCAAAAGCATTCATCTTTATTAAGTTAAATATCTAACGTTAGCTAACTAGCTGGCTATCCATAAATGGTAGCAAGCTGCAGCTAGTTAAATAGAAGTAACGTTAACTAGCTAAATTGGCTAACTAGCTACTGTAGCTACCTAATACATTCCAATACTGTGAGTTCACAACTTGCTATACGTGGACTATCCAATTGTTTCAAGCGGGCAGATGACTTTAAACTTTCACTTCAGACCATCACACTGGGGGGGCCATTAGCCAGTCAACTTTACTTTGACCAGTTGGGTAACAAGCAAACCTTTACTACTACCACCTAATTGGTAGCTAACGTTGGCATCATAACTTGGCCGATGATGGATGTGGCTCATTCTTGTGAACTTAGTAAAACAAGCAGGTTAACTTGCTAGGCAAAATAACATCCCTGAACAGCTAGGCAGGACTGTTATAGCATTTAAAATGTTTACCGTTTCCATCACTGGCGGAGACTGAGAGGGCAGGGGATGATAGTTTAGGCCTCTTGGCTGAAGGCGGGCCGGACTCCAGAACATTATCGGCCATATTTTTTCAAGAATTAAAAAATAGCTATATATCCACAAAGGATTGGCTTATTCCCTTGTTTGCGTCCGAGTTCTTTCAAACTTCCCTTCTGTAAATGTTTGTGATTCTTCCCCCACCGTTTAGGGACGGTAGGGGGAAAGGAGGCAATTGCGATACACTCTTCCTTTCAGGGTTCCCACTCTCGATCTATGCTTATCCGTCGCTATCAATCCCCCTCCCCTGTCGGAGATGTTGTTCCTTTATAGCTTTCTCCGAGTTTAGAAGGAGGGAAGGTAGAGTCGATGAAAAAGACAAGCAAGTATGCCTTCGACAATCTCATTTAGCCTCTTTTAGTGTCGGAAAAATTGTCCCAAGACCTGTCCTCCATGGCAGCATCAGTCTTTTCCGCCATAGTCGCCGGCGAAATCGAGTGTTTAATTCTAGAGCACTCTGCTGAGGGGTCGTGTCCAGGGAAGCAAAATGGGAAACGCGATAAAAACCGCAAGCAAACCGTACCCCAGTGGTACCTTTGGGGGCCTCGTCTCATGCAACAGTTATGAGGGAGCCAAAAACGGATAAATCTTCCACTTTGTCTGAATTGCCATTGCAGTCAATGCAATTTGATCCCAACATTACCACAAAGTAACGAGTTGTCAAAGAATACAATTATGGCGTTAGGTCCTTAGTCTAATAAAAAAAAACACGGATGAATGTGTCCGACAGTGACATAATATCAAAATCATCCCCATATGTAAATTGGGATCGTCAAGAAACAAGAACCGGATAGGCTTATCTATATTTGGGGCTATGAAACCGGGATACCCAGTCCCAATGAGTGATAGTGGTTTAAGATGCATCTAAAGCATGGGTTAAAAACCTCATTCAACATTGAAAACAATTCGCATTGTATTTTAGATAAATACCATTGTATAGGGGTGCAATTCAGATCTGAAAAATAATAGTGAAGCTGACTGATCAAGTTCTGTTCTCCAATAGACTGTACTACACCTATGGGCTCCTATTCGATAAATTAATTCCATGCATTTAATACATTTCCCTTACCATCTACTTGTAGTCTACATCGTGTCATTAGTTTGTTAGTTTGTCAATGCAAGGCACTGAATTGGAAAAAATAACGGACATGTGAATGCACATTTGGATGTTGCAACCTTTGCGCGATTATGCCAATTACATGCAATGAGGTTCAATTTAAGCAACACAATTTTGAGCAATTAGTTTGTGTTATGACAAATAATTTAGGCTAAATTCTGAGATTTGATGTTGCAAAAATCGTTTGAGTTATAGCCCAGTGTGCCAATTAATGTCCTATCAAATTGATTCAATTAGTCCTAGTTTTATTTTGCAGAGGACGTTTGGTTTACTTGCCCAAGTGTTGAGATTTAAAGCTTACCCAAGAAAGGTAATCATATAACCTACTGCAATAAGATCACCATTGATTAGAAAGATGAAATTGGTTGATAAATATAAGAAATCATCGGTCACTGCGTATACAGATTTAGGTTGCAAAGAAAAAAATCCCGACCAAGAACAAGAGAACACAGCGATGAGCGAAAATCTGATAAAGCGAGAGGGTCGCTACAACATTATGGCTATTTTAGAAAAGTGTCAAGCTTCGTCCATAAAATAATGATAGCAACACCCCCAAACGTATGTGGTCCACAAAATCCTTTGAGTCTTTGTGGTGGTAAATGCCCCCCTTCACGATTATCCTAATTTATATTTTCCTTTAAACCTTCCTTTTTACTCCCCCCTCAAATACCCAATATACAATTATCGGTATATTTGTCTATGCGGGCATTTTTTCATCTGTGGCGATGGGTAAATTACGATTTTTTTTCATGTTGTATTTTTCTTTCGCTCGCAGGTTTTTTCTTCGTTAAATATATTGCCTTCTTCCGCCTCTCCTCTCCACTCCGTAAAAACACCCCTTCCTTGGATTTTCGGAGAATTTCCCTTTTTCACTCCCTCATTCTTCTTCTGCCTTATCTTTTATTTTTACTCTCTTCCCTCTTTTCGCACCGACACGACATTGCCACTCTTTCACCCGCGGGTCTCGGAGTCGCTATTATCGGTGCTGAAGTCGCTTTCTTTCTCGGTATCTCCTGCCTCTCTCCGTCTGTCCGCACAAACAAAATGGCGGCTTGTTGTTTCTACTCCTCTGATACGGGGGAGGGTTGAGGTACAGCAACATTAGGCGTGAAGGGGGTTGGTACTCGGGTTTGCCCGGAAAATCCTTTCGTATTTTTTCGGAGCGGCAATACTAGTGTTATCATCTGTAGAGGGCAGTAGTGTTCCACCAACATATCAGAATATATTTAAGAGGGCGCTTCGCTTCTATCGATACAAATAAGATTATCATTGCGGCAAACGATGCTCATATAGGCTATATCAGGTGTCTCATTTAGGTACATTTAGGACCACCCGTTACAAATAATATAACTGAATATTCTGTTATAACAGCATTTTCAATTAGACATGACTACGTATAAAAACTAACACACACAAAATATACATTTTGTCTACATCAATAAACTCATCGCAAATCCCAATATTCCTAATAAATGAGACAATTCTTGCACAATAGAGCCATTATCTAATGCTCTCCTATCCAGCAAGGAACCTGTTAATTGTATTCGTTTGTGAGAACAGACATTTTCTATTTTTACAATAGAAAAGACAATGAAAACATTACCGCATTCAGATCCATGAGGAATAATCAAGCAGTCCTCCAGAAACCCATATAAATAATTGTGAAAACAAGTGATGCTAGTGAATACATGGTAGTGGATGTACCACAGCCTTTAGTAAATGTTTTCTGCCAGTCAAAAGATACCCTCTGTTAAAAAGGTGGATTTTGTGGTGCTCATTGCCAGTTATAAACTGTGGCTCAAATCTCAAAGAAGTCTAAGAAACTGGACATTATTGTGGCTTGCAGCAGAAACGTTTTTGGGACTTAAGGATTTTATACTGAACAAAAAATATAAACGCAACATGCAACAATTGCAAATATTTCACTGAGTTACAGTACATAGAAGGAAATCAGTCAATTGAAATAAATTCATTAGGCCCTAATTCTATGGATTTCACATGACCCGGCAGGGGCACAGCCAATTGGGAGCCAGGCCCACCCACTGGAGAGCCAGGCCCACCCACTGGAGAGCCAGGCCCAGCCGATCAGAATTAGTTTTCCCCCACAAAAGGGCTTTATTACAGACAGAAATACAACCTCCCCCTTCTCAGACAATCCCCCGGCAAGAAGCCAGATGTGGAGGTCCTGGTCTGGCATTGTTAAACGTGGTCTGTGGTTGAGGCCGGTTGGATGTACTGACAAATTCTCGAAAACAACGTCGGAGATGGCTTATGGTAGAGAAATTAACAGTAAATTCTCTGGCAACAGCTCTGTTTGGACATTCCTGCCATGTCAGCATGCCAATTGCACTCAAAACTTGAGACATCTGTGGCATTGTGTTGTGTGACAAAACTGCGCATTTTAGAGTGGCCTTTTATTGTTCCCAGCACAAAGTGCACCAGTTTAATGATCATGCTGTTTAATCAGCTTCTTGATATGCCAAACCTGTCAGGTGGATTGATTAGCTTTGCAAAGGAGAAATGCTCACTAACAGAGACTTAAAAACACATTTGCACACAAAATTTGAGAGCAATAAGCTTTTTGTGTCTATGGAACATTTCAGGAATCTTTTATTTCAGCTCATGAAACATGGGACCAACAATTTAGATGTTGCGTTTATATTTTTGTTTAGTATACAACTGAAGCACTTGGAAGGGGTATTGGTGCCGGAAGACAGCCCACCCTCCCAGGCTCCCCCTGGGCCTGTGTAGGGATCAGATTATTTTTTTAACAGTAAGGTTGTTTGATATTTATTTTTGTTAGTTTTTGTTGGTAGTTCCATTTTTGGGAGAAACCCCGTTTCCATCCCACACAGTAGGTGGCGGGATGCACATTAAATTGTGCAATCGCCAATATACTGAAGACGAACCCACTGAAATGTGACCAGTCACACGAGAGGGATGAACACTCACTCTTGCTCACACTTAGCATTTTGAGGAGTGTATACAGTCACACTCCAGTTGGGAGCAAGGTATATACCCTCCCCATGTCTAGTCTCTCTCAGCCCCAACTCTGTGCACAGGCTCTTTCAACATCAGCAATGGTTTTGGGTGTGTCAGAGGACAGGATCAAGGGGTTTATCTCGTCTTGAATCACAACGTCGTCCTCTATTCTCACCCCAAGTCCACGGAATCGATCTGGAACCTGGTCATCGTCCTCACATATGTACAGCCCTGAAAGAGAGAGATGGACTGGAGTGTAGTCACTTGATGTATTCATGCACACACATGCATTAAACACTGGAACAGTAGTACTTCAGTGTTTGTATAGGAATCTCTGGCTGTTTCACTGGGAAGGCTGGGTTTAGACTACACAAAACATTCTCCTTAGCAAACATAAATTATGCTTGTGTAAAGTTACAAATTCTACCATGCAAACTATGTGGAGCCCACCATGCGTGCGGTGAGTGGTGCAGTAATAAAGTGTTGCCTCTAGGGCAGAATACCCCTAGTGGAGTGTTAATCCAGCCTACAAAGTGCACAGTTTTTCAAAGTTTGTCAATCAGTTGAATATGACTAATATGAAGAACTGAGTGAGTGAGAGAGAGATTGTACCCTGGCTCATGGATACAGTACCTGGCTCTATTGTGATTGCCATTCCAGGCTGGAGGGGCTGAGAGCGGGAAAGCTCAGGGGTATCGTGTACATCCATGCCCAGGTAGTGACCAACATGGTGGGGGCAGTAGCGCCGTGCCGCCTGGAAGCAGCAATACAGGTCACTGAAGCAACAAAGTACACTGCATGCTCAAGCGCTGAACTGAATGTGACTGTTTGATAGGGTCCCTTCTTTCAGTTCTGTGTCTGCCTTTTATTTTGACATATTTGGCACATACACCAGATAGGTGCAGTGAAATGTGTTGTTTTACAGGGTCAGCCATAGTAGTACAGCACACCAGGAGTAAATTAGGGTTAAGTGCTTTGCTCAAGGGCACAGTCAGATTTTCACCTTGTCGTCTCAGGTATTTGAACCAGCAACCTTTCAGTTCCTGGACTAACGCGCTGATCGCTAGGCTACCTGCCATCATGGGTAGGCCTAACACTTTATAATAACGGTCAGTAATAAACCATTTACAAACAGTTTGTTCAACATTTATTAATCATTACTCCAACATTAGTACATCACACTACTACAACAGTGTGATTGTTCTGGAATAAAATGTTCAATATATTTCCTTAAACATTCTGTGTTGTGTTCTTATTCCTTTAACATTGACATGTTCTAGGCCAGATTTTCCCAAACTAGGGGTCACGACCCCATGTGTGGTCACCTGATTTGTAGTGGGGTCGTGAGAGAATTCACATTTAGTTAATAGAAACGGGGTTACATCAGTAACCACCGGTATCCGCTAAATGCAGTTGTAATGAACAGAGCAGTTTCTGTTTTCTTCCTACAACCGAGTGGACAAGATTAGGCACTAAATCAGACTTGAGGTGGTGATGTTCTTTTCTACACAGAAGATCATACAACATTATTGCCTGATAATCTTCTGAATTTCCCAATACCTTTCTGATGCATTTCAGTCATTTCAAACCATACCAATTGAAATACTGTCAAAAATACTGTCAGACTGATATGACTGACTGTCATAGCCCAATTTTTAAAAAGTTTACATTGGCCGTTGATTATATTTTTTTTTTAACATGGTGGGGTCACTATTTTTATGTTTATTTTATCAAAATTGGGTCGCAGGCCAAAAGTTTGGGAACCCCTATTCTAGGCCATTTTGAGACCATCTAGAATGCCTAACATGGCAATGGCATGTCCATCTTTTGCTGAGAAATTCCACGGGTCACTCTAAACATTTATAAAGAACTATAAATCGAGAAAACAAACAGATATCAATCACTTCGGTGCCATTGCTGAAAGCTCCTCCACCACGCACCAGTCTTGCTGAATGCCTTCTCTCCTACCCAGCCTCCCAACACAAGCATCACCCAAGCCTGTGTGATACCTAGGCTACTCCTGTGGTGTGCTGCAATCCTTGTCCCCCACCTTTCGGTCTTCTCCCAACTACCACCCAGGCCTGATTACTTTGCAACCTCATAGGCCTAATATTTTAAATCGGAGTCTTAGAAAACGTATGGCTATTTCTCACGTTGATCTGTAGGCTACAAATGAACATGTTGCTATTGTCTACCCTAGACTTACACCGAGGATGATGAATTTAGTGCCCGATGCCTCATAAACGCGGAGAGATTTGAGTGTTTTTACAATGTTGCATCCTGGGAGAAACGATACGCTTGCCCAAGTATTGCACTAGAGAACTGCGTGTTTTTCACATTTGACACGGAAAAATCTGCACGTTTGCGTTTACATATCTAGATTGTTCTGTCGGTAATTAACCATGTTTCTGGAATGTACGCACCTTTTGAAATCAGTGGTGTTAAAGACTGATTCTAGTACTGTCTGAATCAAAATGTAAAATCCGAACTAGACTTGCCATTATTTTTGTTGCTTTTAAAAATGTTTATTTAACCTTTATTTTATTGGGGCGGCAGATAGCCTAGTGGTTAGAGCGTTGGACGAGTAACCGGAAGGTTGTCAGCTCAGGGATTCGATCTTGCAAGGTCAAAATCTGTCGTTCTGCCCCTGAACAAGGCAGTTAACCCACTGTTCCTAGGCCGTCATTGAAAATAAGAATTTGTTCTTAACTGACTTGCCTAGTTAAATAAAGGTAAAAAATGTAAAAAATACATTTAACTAGGAAAGTCAGTTAAGAACTAATTCTTATTTAAAATGACAGCCTACCCTAACCCAGACGACGCTGGGAAAATTGTGCGCCACCCTATGGGACTCCCAATCACGGCCAGTTGTGATACAGCCGGAAATCAAACCAGTGTCACCTCTTGCACTGAGATGCAGTGCCTTAGACCGCTGCGCCACTCAGGAGACCATTTACTGTCAGGAAATGTGCAATCAAACTCAGATCCTGACATTTCTTACCCATCTGAATTGAAAAAGTTCAGCACATAAATTTAAGGATTATAAAGAACCTAAATGGTTTATTACTGAACGTTATTAGTATTAAAGTGTTTGTTATACAATCAGGTTTTTGATAAACAGCATTAACCTCTAATACCCTTTCCTAGCCATTGAGTCTACGTGGTTAAGTCCCCTTAAGCCACAAAATATAACCTATTACTTTCAGTTAAATATTACTATTAAAACATTTGAGTTAATAAGTGATATATTATAATTTACGTTGATGCAAAACACCCTTCAGTTATCTATGCATGCATTTGATACCATTATCAGTTAACCTGGACATGGAGTTATTTTCTCCAACCATGTAACTACTTTGAGCAGAAGGACACAGCGACACTGAGCGTACCTTAAGTGTATCAGCATCACTGGTGGAGCCCTTCACGATACCCAGCTTTTTGAGTTGGCGTCCCAGCAGAGCCAACATGGTGCTGTAGATGTGGTCCAGACTGACTCCTGGGGAGCACAGAGACAGACAGGCCTTCTGCACCTCCAACACCCCCTCATACAACTCTGCCTGGGCAGGGCTGAACCTGGGCTCACCATGCAAGAGAGGGGTAGAAAAGGAGACTTAAAAGAATGGAGAGAAGGAGAGAATATCCAAAATGGTATCTCTGTTGATGCAACTCACTTTCCGTTCACCGGCCAGGTGCGAGTAATATCACTGACATAACAGAAGTATTCACACCCTCCATCAAGTAGCACCATCTCCCCATTCTGAGAGAAAGAAAAGACAAGGAATTGGGCAAAGTCTTGTTTGTCTGGACACAGACAGAGAGTTACTGTTATAGATGTATTATGTACCATCGTGGCAAAGCTGGGGTGTTAATAATTCTAAAACTTCTAACCTCAATTGTGGGCCCACATTCAGCAGCAACATTACATATGTCCCTTCACCTTGACAATCTGGTTGTTGTTTATGTAATGAAGTGTATTGGCTCGGTTTCCACCAGCAACCACAGGAGGATAGGCCAAGAAATTGGCTCCATGGGCACGGCACTCAAAATCAAACTAGGGTTGAGAAAGAGATTCACATTAACATTTCAACATTATCGTTGCTACCATAGGTGTTAAACCATATTTTCAATGACAACACACCATAATTATAAAGTGTCTAAAGACCTGTAACTCACCTTAGCATACAGTAGAGATTCATCAATGTCCCCTTGAGACATACCCATAGTCTTCTTGAATGCCTGAAAGAGGGGATGCAAAGGGTTACGTGAACAGTTGAGAGTGCTTCACTCATGGCGTGTGTGAGGTGACTCACCTGTGCTGTGATGCGACCAGCCTCCTTCATGAGAGCCACCTCGGCTGGGCTCTTGAGGGCCCTGAGGGAGTGTGTAAGGGGTCTGAGAGAGCGCACCATGGGCCCCCCTTCCAACAGGGGCCGAACATGGGTCTGGTGGAGCCCAGGGTGGCAGGGCTTGGAGCCATCATACCACACAGTGCTACCTGAGAGGGAACAATCAAAGTAGAATTGTTAGTGATATAGTTTGTCTAATTTCTTCACATCAGTTTAAATTGGTTAAAACAGTTGCATTTGTTCGGAATTAAAATGTGATCCACAATTTGGAGCTATGTTCCTCAGGCTTTTAAACCCTAATCTTTCATCCCAAGAGTAACATTTACTCTAAAATATGTATGTTCAAATTACTTTCTCCTAGTTACACCTACCTTTAAGGCTTTTGAGTACAAGTCCCAACTCTTCTGTGCAGTGGACCCTCTCCACCCCCGTCAATGCTGCCGCCCCGTCCTTCCCTGACCTGGGCCCGTCCCACAGCTCCCTGGCCGGGTCCCTGCGGGGTACAAAGAGGATGGCTTGGTCCGGGCGGCTGGTACCACACAGAACCAGGGCGCTGTCTGGCTCAAGGATGCCTGTGAGGTAGAGGAAGTCCTGGTTCTGGTGGAAGGGGTAGGGGATGTCATTGGTCATGTAGCGGATTGGGTGGGAGAGGACTATGACGAGGTGTTTGTTGGACGAAACAGTGGGTCCCAGCCGATCTGCTTGAACCTCAATGAGAGAGGCCAGTCTTTGCCGACGGAGATCAAACTCTGTTTGGGTTAAGCCAGGGGTCACCTCACCTGTGACAGAGAGCAAGAAGGGGAAGAAGTTATAAACCCACCATTCAAAACTCCCTGAAGCGACTGCTCTATACTACACAACAGTATTCATAGCCATAGTTTGTGGTTGTGAATAGGATAACAATGAGCTTTGATTTCAGGTAAATGCTGTAGAGTAACTGATTGGCAGAAATGGGAAATAGCTGTATGCCCATGAGTACATAAACCATTTTTTATGAGGTGTGGATGAGTGAAGGGGCTTAGCTGGCCGAGGTATCTTGGTGGAACCTTCTGCGGTTTCCACCCTTCTGGTTTAACGGAGACATTCCGGCATGGGCACCACAGATGACCTGCAGAGAGGTTGCCAGTGAGGGAAAAGTTTGCTAATAAATTCACAGTTCTTTTTCACCTAGGTCTTAAAGAATCTTCCACAATCAGCTGGCCACACAAATCTACCTTATTTAAGACCTATAATAAAAGTATGACATTATTGGGGAATAACATGCATTATGCCTTCCATCTTGCTGAGGCAAGCATTTGTGTAATTCAAACATGACATGTGAAATTAGCTTGCATAAATCATGGGGAAGATCTCAATTGCATAATCCACGCGTCCTCTCTAAAAACCCATTCGGTGAGAAAGCAAGAGGTCCCTCCCCTCAGACCTTCTCCTCCAATAGGATTTGAGAAAAGGACGCCAGAAGTACACAATTGTGATCTTGACCCTGACTACAGTAGTTATATAAGCTAATTTGTCTGTACAGTGGCAAGATATAAAAATGACCTTCTGCCATTGTAATACATTAAATACAAATAACCAAATATTTCACCACTCACCTTGACTCCAAAACTTTGAGTATGACACCAATTGGGTAGCGGATCTGGTCAAAATGTTAGGTGAGGGCAACATTGTTGCAACTCGGTCAGACTATCAGCGACAGTTAACTCGCAACATCATGATGTCACAAGTGGTGTCGCTAAATTGTATTGAGGTATATACAATTACATCAAATATAAATACTTTAGATGACTAAAAACCAAACATAAACTATATAACACAACTACCTCTTCATACCAAGCCAACATTTAGGAATCTGTGACTATATCATGTCGCTAAATGCGTCTGTCCGTCTGCAGTGCTTGTGAAGTGACAAGTTTCAGCCTCCCCTGTAAGACAATCGTTACCATTGGTGGAAGTACAATTTTACGTTTTTTGATTGGATAGCAATTATATGACCTCTTTTGTTTGCGACTTGATCCATTCACGCAGGACCTCATCGCTTGTTTTGTTTGTCATATGTTTCTATCTAATTAATGCCTGCGTTAAATACATCTACGGAACAACATACACCATCGACTAGTATTTTAAAGCGATTGTTGTGGAGGTTTGATTGCACCCCTCTACTCGAAGCTACCCGTCGTTGAAGAGCTGTCTGGGCATACAGGTAGCTAAAACTAACCCTCATGTGCTGTGTTTTATTGGAAATAGTTAACATTTCTGGTTTGTTTTCTCTGATTTGATCATGCATTCAAATAATCCCCACGGCATGACTAACTCGACAGAATTCCAGAATATTCTATCCTCACAATCCATGCTACATTTATGCACGTGCCCTGGGACAAACTGTTTTCTGAGATAAAGGAGTTAGCTAGTTTACTAATAATACTAAATGAGGCTGTGCAGCACAAGTGTATGCTATCAATGCTCATATTTAACTAGCTAGCAGTTTCATTTTTACTTCCTCGCACTTTCTTGTTGTGTAGCGTGTTCTGGACCTGTGAAGTGAGAATGGACCCGCGGAAAGTGCATGAGTTGAAGGCCTTCGTGAAGTTGTGCGACGAAAATCCCTCCATATTGCACCTTCCCGAGCTCGGCTTCCTCCGGGCCTGGTTGCAAGGGTCAGTTGATAATCCTTCTGTTTATCGCATAGCGTCAAGCGTGCACTTGCTCTTTATCGTTAAAATTAGCGGGCCACTATGTGTTAGGAGTCGGATCAACCCATGTTCAAAACCCGGTTTATTCCCCGGATATCAAGAGTATTAGAGTTAAATGAATGAATTCATTGTTAATGCATTTGTGTGATTTTTGTTGTTGCCAATTCTCCAACTACCCTGAACGAGAATGCCGCAGTCACACCCACTCGCTGCTGCTAAGTATCAGGCATATTTCTCTGTCTGATAATAAAGTACGTTGTACTGACTTAATTGAATAAAAGATAGAAATTCCTACTGTACTAAGTAATTCACCAACATGTACTGACAGCAGTTGGCAAAATTGAAATGCTCATATTGGAAAGTATGAAATTGAAAGAAGATATTTTTTTTCAGAATGGGAGCTACAATTCCACAAGCCCCCCAAAATGACTCCTCATGCAAGGTATAAGTATGACTTGTTTCATATATCCATCCAGTTGCTATATTTGACAGCCTACCAGTACAGTTCAGCCAATAAAACTTAATTCATTTCAGGGTGGGTGTCCATGTGCTGGTGCTCCTCCCCCCGCCTCTGCTCCTGAGCCCCATTCCCCCTCTGAGAGTGAGGAGAGTGAACTAGGTATGTCCATGGCAGCTTTCTCACACCTGGCCCACACATTTTCCCACAGTCACCCATCCAGTTCATAAAGAAAATGAGTACACAGGCCAAAGGGTTATTATCCTCTGAAAAGGAAATTATTTTTTAGACTCTCACACCATACCAATAAATCATCACCCAGACATTTAGTTCCATTCCATCTAATACATTGTGATACAGTGAAGACCGCAGATCAACAAACAATACGTTGCATGACCACACAGTTTGTAACGCTGCCTTGCCAAGCTCTTGAGCAGTGCTTATACAACCAGTGGCGATTACAGCATGTAAATCTTGGTGGGGCAAAAAAATGTTGCTCCACTAAATGATACATTAATTGCACTATAATGGTGACAAACGATGCCCACAAACTGTTAGGGCCTACATAAAGCTGTCCCTACAGCAGTTACAACACCTTACCACTGTTACACCTGGCTATCAGCGGAGCCTTGTCTGGCAGCAAAACAGTTAATTCAGCCTCATTTACTGCCTTTTAAAAAAACAGCTGATATGACTGACTTGCTTAAGCAAATGTGGTTTCTACTGACAATTGAGAGGTACAAACTATGGCATAAGGGGACAAGCGGATAAGAGGTAATCAGTAATTTTGATTAATACAATGAGCGAACCAGGACGGATGTAGTCAATATAACTATTTGTTCTGCACTTTTGAAATGTACAGTGACATATTTCAGAACATGGGCCGTTCTTAGTGTTTTCCCTGTACACCAAATCAGAACCATAGGATAAATAAAAGGGGCATATAAGCACACAATGAAAGCTCTTACAATATTCAATGATGACATTTATCAAAAACAGGTTATAGGCTACATGTACACCACCGAGTCAGAACAGTAACTTCAGGTGAAATTAAGAGGTGAAAATAGACAAAATTATTAGGGTGAGGCGCATGGGCTACTAACAGCTTACTACACAACATATAAGAGCGTCTGCTAAATGACTTAAATGTAATGTAAATGTAATATACTTAGTATTACTTTCTTAGCTACAGTATACATATCTCCCTGGCATGTTATATCATTTATGCAGCAGCATATAAGACATTTTTGGACTCTCCTTGTTGTGATTTGCTCACTTGAAAAGGAAGATGGTGTGGCGATCCTTCGCAGGCACATTTTGTCATCAAAGAAAGACCTGGGCCGGATTTACAATTCCGATTTGGATGACCGTTCAAAACTTATTTTCCCAGTCTGAGCTCGTTTATCCCCAACTTCCCAGTTGCAATGCTTGCAGTTAGCCACTGTCACAAATTCCTTCCAAACAACTCATTGATGAATTTGTGTTTTCCAACTTGTGTAATGTTTATGGCCAATGAGCACCAATACGTTTTATTTTATTTATAAATACATTTAACTATAATTTCTCAATTTATTTTCATATGACAACAATTAAAAGTGATTTGCCAGTAGATTGTTGAATTGATGACTGCTAGCTAAGATTTTGACATGATCAGTCCAATCAAAGCTACTGTACATAACGTGATTTGATGTCATTTTATGTGTCGACAAAGAACTTGAACCTTCTTGGAAGGGCACTACTAATGTAATTCTATGGCAGGAGCCAAAGGGCTTGAATTTTCTATGTCTACCCTTACTACTTGTTTGTGACGTAGTGTCCCTGTGAGTGATACAACACTGAGCCAATCACGGCGCAACGCTCCTCTATTTTCTGCAGGCTTTCCCCACCTCCACAGAAAGCACTGAGCTAGGCTGAAAGACCATATTTGTATGCGGATTTATTAACTCAATGATATATATTTATTTTTACATTGTTTGCGAACTGATATGTGACTCGTATTCATGCTAAAATAAAAGTTTTAAACAGGCAAGCCCACAAATAAATGTTGGGCTCAAAACAGGTTGGGCTCTGTCCCACCTGTCCTGAATGACGGGTTGCCACTGTATACAACATACAATAACGGAATTAGAGGCGCAAGCTTTCAGTGTCTCATATCTGCTAAAATTCTGAAGTCCTTGATGGATCCCCTTGCTACTTCAGAGATCGACCAAGATGGGGTGATTGAGCCAGACACAGACGAACCTCAGGAGATGGGAGACTTTGAAAATCTGGAGGTGAGAATATTTACTCTACTGAAGACATCCATTATTAATATAACTTAAGGATGGGAGAGTGCATGAAGTGCTCTTCATTTGGGGGTTTCTGCAGATGAGAACTATTGAGAAATGCATCTAGTGAGCATTTAAGCCCTGAAAAAGACTGCTTGAATTTTCCCAGCCAAAGCAGAAGACCACATGGCATCTCATGTCTTGCAGGTAAATAGTGTGTTCTTCTTTTAGGTGACAGAGGAAATGATGGACCAGGCCAACGAGAAGAAGATGGAAGCTATCGAAGCGTTAGGAGACGGTGGGTTGGTTGTTCTAAGGTTCTTGCATTGACATTGCACTGACCTTGTAGTAAATCGGGAAGATTATTTTAATGACCAGTGGTTATAATTATCACTTTTTGTTGCTGTCAAATACAGGTGACTTGCAGAAAGCCCTGGACCTCTTCACTGAAGCCATCAAACTCAATCCACGGGTAGCTATCATGTATGCCAAGAGGGCGAGGTGAGTCCCACTGCTAGACTTAACAATGCCATACCACATGATGTGCTCTAGTACATGATCACGTAGTATTCATACAGAATGACTTATGTTCTTTGCCAGCGTCTACGTCCGGATGCAGAAACCCAATGCAGCTAAGCGGGACTGCGACAGAGCCATTGACATCAACCCAGATTCTGCACAGCCCTACAAGTGGAGGGGGAAAGCTCACAAGTATGCTGCTAGATAGGCTGCATATTCAATCTCATCAGACACAGTGGAGTTGTATATGATTTATAAGTAATACAATATATGGGGGTGCCAAGTAGTCGGACAAAATGAGTATCGTAAAGGATATTGTCAATTTTCTGGAAACTATTGTGATCACAGCATTTTTATTATTTGTGATTGGAAAAAATACATTTGAGTGTCAGCCACATCTTTCTCAAGTTAGTCAGTCATGTGCAAGGTTCTACACTAAATAACTCAACTGGCTGGCTGTCTAAAGAAAAGGCCTGGCTGTACGTTGATCATGATGCTCTGATTGGATAGTGAAGCTGTATTTCCACTCAAGTCATACCTTCACCAGATCAGTTTTTCTTGCATATTTTTCAGGCTGATCATTTAGATTGCTGCTGCCTGCTACTATGATAAATCACATGGCGATGACATTTGCTATGAAGATGTACATAATGTCTAACATGTGAGGCATGGGTAGGGGGGGGGGGTATGAAACTCTGATGGGCATTCTGAATGAGTGTCAGCAAACTTGGCAGCCCACTGCAAGTTGAGGACACAGACACACACAGCCGCATGCTGCTCCTAATCTGCAGCTTTATTTTGCAGTGAATGTGCAGGGAGGTATTTTGCTAACATCTAATAAGTCCATAGTTAAATAAAATATTAAAACACTTCTGTTTTTTCCGCTCACGAGTATCATCTGATCTGACTATCAACTGTCAATTTACAGATACGATTACGAGTATGGCCATTTTGGCACACCCCTAATACAATACTTGGATTGAGTCTCTTTCCTCCCTGTGTGTCAGGTTGCTGGGGCACTGGGAGGAGGCAGCTAAGGACCTGGCCACTGCCTGCAAACTGGACTACGATGAGGACGCCAGCGCTATGCTGAAAGAGGTCCAGCCCAAGGTACCCAGCCCCAGCCACTAACTGTCTTTTTGAAACCAGAGCAGTTTCAAGGTTGTCTGGTCAATCAGTGTCTTCTGGTCTGACTTTCAACTCATGCTCTTTCTCTCCTCAGGCTAACAAAATCATTGAGCACCGGCGCAAGTATGAGCGCAAGAGGGAGGAGCGAGAGATCAAGGACAGGAAGGAGAGGGTAAAGAAAGCGAGGGAAGAGCATGAGAAAGCTCAGAGGGTGAGTGTTTGGTGCAAGAACAGAAAGGAGAATAATAATTTCAAAATAGTGTCTCAGTGTAAAAATGTTTTAAACTCTGCACAGGAGGAGGAGGCTAGACAAGCAGCAGGAGGAGGTGGCTTCCCAGGTTTCCCAGGTAAGAGAGGGAATATGGGTTCATGAAATGTCTTGACGATAAGTTGATTAGCTAAATCAGGTTTGTTAGTGCAGGGCTTGAACAAAGGCCTGTAATCCCTGGCCCTGTAATTCTCCAGTACCTGGGCTGATGACCACTGCTCTACATTATCTGACCATCACCCAAGGGTCCATTGGAGCCCTGTAATCGCATTAATCCTGGGTTCCTTGTTTCATGCTGTAGGAGCTGGCAGTTTCCCAGGGGGGGCTGGCGGTTTCCCAGGGGGGGCTGGCGGTTTCCCAGGGGGCTGGCGGTTTCCCAGGGGGGGCTGGCGGTTTCCCAGGGGGGGCTGGAGGCTCTCCTTTCGGCATGCCTGGTCTGGGAGAGCTCTTTAACGACCCAGAGGTCCTCAACGCCATGAAGGTACAATGCCCCTTAAATTGAAGTGTTTGCAGTCTTACAGTTAGCCCTTGGATTCCTTGTCAGTATCCATATCTAATCTCATCTCTCCTGGGTTTTTTTCTCCAGGACCCTGAGGTGATGGCAGCTTTCCAGGATGTGGCTCAGAACCCAGCTAACATCGCCAAGTACCAGGGTAACCCCAAGGTCATGGCCCTCATCACCAAGCTGAGCGCCAAGTTCGGGAGCCCTTCGCCCTAGAGGAGAGGTGAAGAAAAAAGAGGGGCGATTTAAAAAGAGGGGAGCGGGAAGAAGAACGAGTGGCGGGAGAGTAACAAATGGATGTCGTCAGGTGTTGGGAGAGCTAAAAAAGCTTATTTGAGATTATTCCACTGTGTATGGATCAAATGGGTAATGTTGATTGGCATATGGGTAAAGAGGAGACTAGAGGCATGCAGCAAGTTTTACACTAGACAAGGGTTTGTGGATGGGGGGGGGGGGTCAACAGCAACTCTTATACTGTATGTTCTTAAATGGAGCCCACCTATTTGGGGCTGTTAGCTCTTAGTGGTTACTCAAGCCAACTCATGGATACTGATGGGACCACTACTGGTTAATGATGGGGAATCAAAACAGCCTGTCAGAGCCTTCTCATTCAGAATTCCCATCGACTTCTCTTCCCACCCACCCCATCCCTTGTTGTTTTTTACCTGAATCTGGAATAGTCAAACAGGACTCACACATTAGACATCAGCTCAGAGGAACAGTTTAGAGACATTATTATATGGAGTTGTCATCTTCTGTGTTTTCTACTGAGCCAACCAAATCAATGGCTATTTGTTTTCTATCAGGAGTGGATGTGGTAAAGCTATTTCCCTCAGGTTTTCTGTTTTACTCACTTTTACTGTAACGTACATTATTTTAATGTCTGACTCTCCTTCCAAATGCAAAAAAACAAGTAATATTACTATTTTGTTTGATTTTGAAACTGTGATGGAAATATCAATTTGAATCAATAAATATTTGGTTGTTGCAAATTAATTTGTCATGGTTGTTTTAATCAGATGAGTTGATCATTAAAATGTAAGTTCCCATGATGAACACAGATCATGGCATTAGGAAAACGTTGCTTAATTTCACCAGTTCTGAATGCCCTTGGTGCATTTGTCAATTAATTCCCATCAATTTATCATTCAACTACTTGTCAAGAGGCACAAGGCGTGTACATTTTTGGCTACAACCAGAATGCCTCCTATCACATTTATTTGTATATATCCACCAGTGGAGGCTGGTGAGTGGAGGACGGCCAAATTAGTAGCTGGAATGGAGTAGATGAAATGTAATGTGTGGATGGAGTGTTTCATTACATTCCAGCTATGGAACTGCCCTCCCTTCACCAGCCTCCACTGATATCCACTGTATGAATCGCGTTGGTTCCTATTTCAGTCATGCATTTGTTCACGTGGGTCAAACACCCTAATATATTGGTTGACAGTAGAGAGCCTCCCACAATGCAGGCGATGGTAGCAGAATGAAGTTGTTGAGGAGCAACTACAGAAACTTGCAGGGATACTGTATATAATGGTGAGATGGATGGCTTGCCTCCGCCCTAACAATCATGTAGGCAGGCGCAAGTCAGACAATTATCTCCATAATGCTTCGAAAGGCAGTGGCCATCACTGGGCGCGTTTGTCATTGCAGACGATTTTAAAAGCAAGGCGTGACTGACTAATTTACAAATCACCTTGCATCATAAATAACTTATTTGTAGATAAGTCCGTCGGTCACAATTTACCCATGATCTCACAGTTTTGATGCTATAGAACACGTTTCCAATCACACTTTTATGTAATAAATAAATTAAGACCGCTCTGATGGAAACAAGAGGTTTCGGTATGATTGTAAAAATGCTCATTTGTTAGTATGACATGGTGGATCTTGTTGTGAAAATGGTGATTGAAACGCCTTTATGCGCAAATATTGATATAAAAACAAAGTAAACTTGGAAACCCGATGATACGGTGTGTGGTCCTCCCACTACGAACCCAGAAACCATGCAGTTTATTAGGCTAAAATTAAATAATTTATGAACAACAAAGGGTGATGAAAGTGCACGGTGATCTTGATGCTTCTTTCCAATAAATATTGAGGTTCTGGTGAGATGGTGATAAATGCTTGACTGCTGTTTAAAATAAATAGTATCGCTCTTATCCAGAAACAGATCCCACCTTGTCTAGCGTATTTTTAGGTCGACATTTGGACAGTTTGACGTAACATTTTCAGTTTTCATCAGGCCTGTCATTACACTTTACTCACTTAAAGTTGTACGGAAACCTGGTTACTGGTGGGAAAATGCGCATATTTTCTTTTTGCGGATTTTAGAATATAAACATTCAAATCTGTCGCCAATTTGATATAATCCTAGCTACTGACTAATTGGGCCTTGTGGCCTCCAGCCTGTACCACAGGTGATCTCACTGCTGTGGCCGGGATTTTCCCTGGCTATTTGTCTTCCTGCTGGGGATTACCATCTGTTCGTAGTACTGTCGGCTGTTCGTGCACACACTTTTTTGTTTGTTGTTGAGGCAAATCGAAGTTCGGTAGCTGAAATCTATCTGCTTCCTCAGTTTGGTCAACAGTACTACTCCGAGTAGGACGCAATCACTTTTCACCCGGTTTAAACTACTCCGAGTAGGAGCCTGTTTGCCTCCTGAGCGTGAGCGACGTGCCCGCTCTGGCTGACAGCAAAATCGTCTCAAAACAAAAGTGACATGATTAAGCACATGGAGTGATGAGTAGGATTCTGTGATTTTACTCTTTATTAAAAAAAACGCTTAATCTGCCATCAAAATTCAAAGTAGTTTGAAAATTCAAAATGTATTTTATGTAAAGAGATGTTTCTGGAAGATGTACCATGCTGCCTTTGTTGACAATATGACCGAGCGGGCGCAGATTACGGTTTGATTTAAAAAGTGCCTCCTCCCTCCCTGTTTCTGCCCCAATGACGTGTCAGGCCATTGCCCGGTTCAACCTGGGCCAGGGTAATATAACTCCCTCAGTGGGAAATATGTACAGGAATCTTTATTGAAGTGTTTGTTGTCATTCCTCCAATGAGAATAGTTGTTTTCGTGCAAATGTTTCCATTTGAGAAATACTGCACCAAGCATCTTAGTTAGATGTAAAATTTCGCGTCTCTAAGACCTCTTCGGCAAAAACATCTAAACGAATTACAGATTTCTTGATTTAGTTTAGATTAACTAATTTGAGAAAGCTATTTTATCGCAAGAGGGACACTGTAATATTGACACTTAAATAAAACTTTAAAAAGGACTGCCTTTTGAAAAGCAACGAATCCCTTTGAAAACGGCCTATGTTGCATCGAGTTGAGTCAAACAGTTATTCTAATGTCAAAATTGACTACAACGTGTAAATAAAAGTATTTTGGTAATAATAATTAACATCTCTGCGTCACAACGGATAAATGAAGGTTGGGTTTTGATTTGGCCACTAACATGGCGTGAACAGCTGCAGTGATTGCTCTCTATCCTATAGTATAGAGCAGGGTTTCCCACTCTGTCCCCGAGACTCCAAGGGGTGAATGTTTTGTGTTTTTGCCCTAGCACTACACAGCTGAAGGGAGTATACGAGGCACAGACGTTGTCTTCGCCTAGCCGAGTTCTACTAAACTCAGCAAAAAAATAAACGTCCTCTCACTATCAACTGCATATATTGTCAGCAAACTTAACATATGTAAATATTTGTCTGAACATGAGATTCAACAACTGAGACATAAACTTAACAAGTTCCACAGACACAGAATAATCTGTGACTGAACAAAGGAGGTGGAGGTCAAAATCAAAAGTAACAGATGTATCTGGTGTGGCCACCAGCTGCATTAAGTACTGCAGTGCATCTTCCCATGGACTGCACCATATTTGCCAGTTCTTGCTGTGAGATGTTACCCCACTCTTCCACCAAGGCACCTGCAAGTTCCCAGACATTTCTGGGGGGAATGGCCCTAGCCCTCACCCTCCAATCCAACAGGTCCCAGATGTGCTCAATGGGATTGAGATCCGGGCTCTTTGCTGGTCATGGCAGAACACTGACATTCCTGTCTTGCAGGAAATCACGCACTGAACGTGCAGTATGACCGGTCAATCAATCAATCAATCAATCAATCAATCAATCAAATGTATTTATAAAGCCCTTCTTACATCAGCTGATGTCACAAAGTGCTGTACAGAAACCCAGCCTAAAACCCCAAACAGCAAGCAATGCAGGTGTAGAAGCACGGTGGCTAGGAAAAACTCCCTAGAAAGGCCAGAACCTAGGATGAAACCTAAAGAGGAACCAGACTATGAGGAGTGGTCAGTCTTCTTCTGGCTGTGCCGGGTGGATATTATAACAGAACATGGCCAAGATGTTCAAATGTTCATAGATTACCAGCAGGGTCAAATAATAATAATCACAGTGGTTGTAGAGGGTGCAACAGGTCAGCACCTCATGAGTAAATGTCAGTTGGCTTTTCATAGCAGATAATTCAGAGTATTTCTATCGCTCCTGCTGTCTCTAGAGAGTTGAAAATAGCATGTCCAGTGAACAGGTCAGGGTTCCATAGCCGCAGGCAAAACAGTTGAAACTGGAGCTGCAGCACGACCAGGTGGACTGGGGCCAACAAGGAGTCATCAAGCTAGGTGAGTGCGAGTGAGTGAGAGAGAGAATACTTAAATTCACATAGGACACTGGATAAGACAGGAGAAATACTCCAGATATAACAGACTGACCCTAGCCCCCCGACACAAACTATTTCAGCATAAATACTGGAGGCTGAGACAGGAGGGATCATTGTCTGCTGGCATTGTCATGCTAGAAGGTTATGTCAGGATGAGCCTGCGGGAAGGGTACCAAATGAGGGATTAGGATCTCTTCACTGTAAACGCACAGCATTGAGTTTTCCTGCAATGACAACAAGCCCAGTCCGATGATGCTGTGACATACCGCCCCAGACCATGACAGACCCTCCACCTCCAAATCGATCCCGCTTTGGTATGACGCTCATTCCTCCGACGATAAATGCGAATCCGACCATCACCTCTGGTGAGAAAAGACCGCAACTCTTCAGTGAAGAGCACTTTTTGCCAGTCCTGTCTGGTCCAGCGACAGTGGGTTTGTGCCCATGGGGGACGTTGTTGCAGGTGATGTCTAGTGAGGACCTGCCTCAAAACAGGCCTACAAGCCCTCAGTCCAGCCTCTCTCAGCCTATTGCGGACAGTCTGAGCACTGATGGAGGGATTGTGTATTCCTGGTGTAACTCGGGCAGTTGTTGTTGCCATCCTGTACCCGTCCTGCAGGTGTGATGTTTGGATGTACCGATCCTGTGCAAGTGTTGCTACACGTGGTCTGCCACTGCGAGGACGATCAGCTGTCTGTCCTGTCTCCCTGTAGCATTGTCTTAGGCGTCTCACAGTACGGACATTGCAATATATTTCCCTGTCTACATCTGCAGTCCTCATGCCTCCTTGCAGCATGCCTAAGGCACTTTTATGCAGAAAAGCATGGGCATCTTTCTTTTGGTGTTTTTCAGATTCAGTAGAAAGACTTCTTTAGTGTCCTAAGTTTACATAACTGTGACCTTAATTGCCTATCATCTGTAAGCTGTTAGTGTCTTAATGACAGTTCCATGTTCATTAATTGTTTATGGATCATTGACCAAGCATGGGAAAGTGTTTAAACCCTTTACAATGAAGATCTGTGAAGTTATTTGGATATTTACGAATTATCTTTGAAAGACAGGGTCCTGAAAAGGAGACGTTTCTTTTTTTGCTGAGTTTAGGAGCAAACCGAACTTAGTATGCGGGGCAACTTTAGTATTCCCCACTGGTCTCACAAGACTGAGGTAAAGTTGGTTTTATATTCACACATTCGGACATTCAACAGACATTCGCCAAAAGCCATTTAAAAATCAATAACTAATTCACCATTTGTCACAAAATAATAAAACTATGTATGATTTATTCTATAATTGTTGAGCATACTTTACAACCTTTGTTTTGAGGAAAAATTACTGTTTTAATTTTATAGAAATACATTCAACAGACATTCGCCAAAAGCTATTTAAAATGTTAAAATCAATAACTAATTCACCGTTTGTCACATAATCATCAAGCTAGATGTGATTTATTCTATAAATGTCGAGCATACTTTTACAACCTTTGTTTTGAGTAAAAATTCCAGGTTTGATTTGTTAGAGGGCATGTAGTCCGTCTAGAGGGCGTGTGGTCAAAGTTCTAACGAGTCTGGTATACCATATACGAAGGGGTCTGGCATAAAATTCTGTATCTTCAGTCATATTAAATTAGATTACAGGACAAAAGTACAGGATGAAGGGGTCAGGCCTGACTAACAAAGAAGACAGGTGGATGGATCAAGAGGACCAAGACAACCAAGAGGATCAACATGGACATTCCACAGTGGAAATAAGAAAAACTAAGAGTGATAAGATAACATACGTACAGTTGAAGTCGGAAGTTGACATACACTTAGGTTGGAGTCATTAAAACTCGTTTTTCAACCACTCCACAAATGTCTTGTTAACGAACTATAGTTTTGGCAAGTTGGTTAGGACATCTAGTTTGTGCATTACACAAGTAATTTTTCCAATAATTGTTTACAGACTGATTATTTCACTTATAATTCACTGTATCACAATTCCAGTGGGTCAGAAGTTTACAAACACTAAGTTGACTGTGCCTTTAAACAGCTTGGAAAATTCCAGAAAATTATGTCATGGATTTAGAAGCTTCTGATAGGCTAATTGACATCATTTCAGTCAATTGGAGGTGTAGCTGTGGATGTATTTCAAGGCCTACCTTCAAACTCAGTGCCTCATTGCTTGACATCATGGGAAAATCAAAAGAAATCAGCCAAGACCTCAGAAAAAAAATTGTAGACCTCCACAAGTCTGGTTCATCCTTGGGAGAAATTTCCAAATGCCTGAAGGTACCACATTCATCTGTACAAACAATAGTACGCAAGTATAAACACCATGGGACCACGTAGCCATCATACTGCTCAGGAAGGAGACGTATTCTGTCTCCTAGAGATGAAAGTACTTTGGTATGAAAAGTGCAAAACAATCTCAGAACAACAGCAAAGGACCTTGTGAAGATGCTGGAGGGAACAGGTACAAAAGTATCTATGTTCACAGTAAAACGAGTCCTATCCTATATCGACATAAGCTGAAAGGCCGCTTAACAAGGAAGAAGCCACTGCTCCAAAACCTCTCTAAAAAAGCCAGACTATGGTTTGCAATTGCACATGTAGACAAAGATTGTACTTTTGGAGAAATGTCCTCTGGTCTGATGACACAAAAATAGAACTGTTTGGCCATAATGACCATCGTTATGTTTGGAGGAAAAAGGGGGATGCGTGCAAGCTGAAGAATACCATCCCAACCGTGAAGCATGGGGTTGGCAGCATCATGTTGTGGGCGTGCTTTGCTGCAGGAGGGACTGGTGCACTTCACAAAATAGATGGCATCATGAGTACGGAAAATGATGTGGATATATTGAAGCAACATCTCAAGACATCAGTCAGGAAGTTAAAGCTTGGTCGCAAATGGGTCTTCCAAATGGACCATGACCCCAAGCATACTTCCAAAGTTGTGGCAAATGGTTTAAGGACAACAAAGTCAAGGTATTGGAGTGGCCATTACAAAGCCCTGACCTCAATCCCATAAAACATTTGTGGGCAGAACTGAAAAAGCGTGTGCGAGCAAGAAGGCCTACAAACCTGACTCAGTTACACCAGCTCTGTCAAGGGGAATGGGCCAAAATTCACCCAACTTATTGGGGGAAACATGTGGAAGGCTACCTGAAACGTTTGACCCAAGTTAAACAATTCAAAGGCAATGCTACCAAATACTAATTGAGTGTATGTAAACTTCTGACCCACTGGGAATGTGATGAAAGAAATAAAAGCTGAAACAAATCATTCTCTACTATTATTCTGACATTTCACATTACAATAAAGTGGTGATCCTAACTGACCTAAGACACAATTTTTACTAGGATTAAATGTCAGGAATTGTGAAAAACTGAGTTTAAATGTATTTGACTAATGTGTATGTAAACTTCCAATTTCAACTGCATATACAGTATGTATATATATTAACGTGTGTATTGAAAAATACTAGAGGGTGGATAACAAAAAAAGCACTAATAAGAAGTAGAAGGTACATGTATGGTTTTTGGGCTGAATGTATACTTAATGATTTGCTTCTGAACTGTATGTGAACCCCTCTGCAATCTACTTGCACTAACCATTAGAAACTAGGACTTCAACCAAGCTGTCCCTCTGCTATTTGCTCTCTTAAACTGCTAGCACAAAACCTATGTGAAAATGTGTTTTTTCACAAAAGTTCATGAAAAAAAAAAATAAACTGGCCCAAATCAGCTCTACATACAGAAGCATGGGGGTGGCAGCACGTATTTGATACACTGCCGATTTTGCAGATTTAGCTTTGTTTTCCAAAAAAACAAAGCATGTAGAGGTCTGTAATTTTTATCATAGGTACACTTCAAATTTTGAGACGGAATCTAAAACAAAAACCCAGAAAATCACATTGTATGATTATGATTTTAAAAAATGTACCCCTTTTTCTCCCCAATTTCGTGGTATCCAATTGTTTTAGTAGCTACTATCTTGTCTCATTGCTACAACTCCCGTACGGGCTCGGAAGAGACGAAGGTTGAAAGTCATGCGTCCTCCAATACACTACCCAACCAAGCCGTACTGCTTCTTAACACAGCGCGCATCCAACCCGGAAGCCAGCCGCACCAATGTGTCGGAGGAAACACCGTGCATCTGGCAACCTTGGTTAGCGTGCACTGCGCCCGGTCGGCCACAGGAGTCGCTGGTGCGCGATAAGACAAGGACATCCCTACCGACCAAGGTTTGCACACACTGCAGCAGGGATTTTGGCCCACTCCTCCATACAGACCTTCTCCAGTTCCTTCAGGTTTCAGGGCTGTCACTGGGCAATACGGACTTTCAGCTCCCTCCAAAGATTTTCTATTGGGTTCAGGTCTGGAGACTGGCTAGGCCACTCCAGGACCTTGAGATGCTTCTTACGGAGCCACTCCTTAGTTTCCCTGGCTGTGTGTTTCAGGTCGTTGTCATGCTGGAAGACCCAGCCACGACCCATCTTCAATGCTCTTACTGAGGGAAGGAGGTTGTTGGCCAAGATCTCGCGATACATGGCCCCATCCATCCTCCCCTCAATACAGTGTAGACGTCCTGTCCCCTTTGCAGAAAAGCATCCCCAAAGAATGATGTTTCCACCTCCATGCTTCACGGTTGGGATGGTGTTCTTGGGGTTGTACTCATCCTTCTTCATCCTTCAAACACGGCGAGTGGAGATTAAACCAAAAAGCTCTATTTTTGTCTCATCAGACCACATGACCTTCTCCCATTCCTCCTCTGGATCATCCAGATGGTAATTGGCAAACTTCAGACGGGCCTGGACATGCGCTGGCTTGAGCAGGGGGACCTTATGTGCGCTGCAGGATTTTAATCCATGGCGGAGTAGTGTGTTACTAATCGTTTTCTTTGAGACTGTGGTCCCAGCTCTCTTCAGGTCATTGACCAGGTCCTGCCGTGTAGTTCTGGGCTGATTCCTCACCTTCCTCATGATCATTGATGCCCCACGAGGTGAGATCTTGCATGGAGCCCCAGACCGAGGGTGATTGACCGTCGTCTTTAACTTCTTCCATTTTCTAATAATTGCGCCAACAGTTATTGCCTTCTCACCAAGCTGCTTGCCTATTGTCCTGTAGCCCATCCCAGCCTTGTGTAGGTCTACAATTTAACCCTGATGTCCTTACACAGCTCCCTGGTCTTGGCCATTGTGGAGACGTTGGAGTCTGATTGATTGAGTGTGTGGACAGGTGAAAATCTAACAGGTCTGTGAGAGTCAGAATTCTTACTGGTTGGTAGGTAATCAAATACTTGTGTCATGCAATAAAATGCAAATTAATTACTTAAAATCAGTGATTTTCTGGATTTTTGTTTTAGATTCCATCTCTCACAGTTGAAGTGTACCTATGATTTTTTTAAAATACAGACCTCTACATGCTTTGTAAGTAGGAAAATCTGCAAAATCGGCTGTGTATCAAATACTTGTTCTCCCCACTGTAATTCAGCAGGGAGGTGTGAAATTGCCACACATTTGACCCATTATACCAGTGCAGAAGCTACATCACCTAGATAGGTATTACCAAATCCCTTTCCATTCACATTCCTTGCAGAAATAACTATTTGCAAACCTTTTAAAACACCCAGAAATACAGTGGTCTTAGAAGGGTATTTATACTTTAAAATACATATTTTATGTCAATGGATGTGGATGAAAGAACTCTGCCAGTGTTTTAATGTCCTAGTTTCATATTTATTTCTTTACCTCCAACTCTATATATCCAAGTGAGCCTATGAAACCTTTGGGGGTCAGATTTACCATTATACCCATTGATCTAACGTATAACAGACAGACACTGCTCAAAAGGAGTCGTTTGTGATATCTACACTCAGTTGCCACTTTATTAGGTTCACCACCCTATTCACAAAAATAAATTGCTCCTACACACACCAAGTCCAGTGGTCTTGGCTTGCTAGACAAGTAAAGCATGCAGAGAAGTATTCAGGTATTCTGTTACGGTTTGAACTTTAGAATGTGCAAAATGACAGCACAGTCTGTGATGGTCTTTTGTAACTCAGAAAAGTTCCAAAACTTGTACTGACTGTAATAAACTCCAACTGGACTTAATAACTTGAACAGTCCATCTCCTTTCCCAGGTTCATCAACAGTTTTGAATTCATACTGTTCCAGATGCAAAGGGGGTTGTATCTAATAAAGTGACCACGGAATCTATAGACTTTCCAGAATGTGTTCTGGGAATTACCAGGGTATTAAACATTTGGCTGTAAGTGTTGAACAGCTGAATATATTACCTCAGGGAAAAAAGCCTGAAAAAGGAAATACTGATACTGGAAAAAACATTTTGGGAGGTTTAATATACTTTGTTGTAGGTTTGTTAAACCTACTGTAGTTATTGTGATTCATGTTACATATATTTTTAAATCCCACATGTGGAACCTTGCTGTTTTTATGTCTTAGCCAGGGGAGGTGTTATTTAAATTCTGCATTAGGCTAACAGGAAATACAGAAAAAAGGGAGGGAAAAGCTCAGACTTACAGTAGCTTACAAGGTTGACTAGGTGTTTGAGGTAAACGTTTGGCTCCAATGGGTCATGTAAAGCAGAAAAACAATCTTTCGGGAACCCTTTGCTACAGGGTGTGGGAAGGAGGCAAAGCAGGCAGTGAGAGAACAATGTAGTATGTAACTGAGGGACATTTTTGTCTTTGAAGCACTACATCAGTAGAGAAGCAAACAGGAGATGGACTATAACAACATGAATGGAATAAACTATAATAATCTGTCTGAATGCTCACTGCTTGTATGGGTTCCAGAAAGCGTCTTTAAATGTGTCAACAATGCATAAAAATGTGGTCCTCTTTCTCTTTTATTTTTACAGTCTTCAATGCGAAGGAAGACTGCAAAGCACACATTGAGCATCATCCAGATAAAAATGATGATCTGACCAACTGGGTTTGTCATGGTGTAATATAATGGTAGGCTATGAAAACTCATGTAGTTTCAGCCTTCAAGACATTTAGAAGTATGAAACTTTGTCTTGAAACTTTTTATCAGGGTGATCCTTGTGTTATTACTAGAGTTGCACATTTTGGGGAATATTCAGAGGTGGAAACTTTCCGTGGAAATTAACAGGAAAATATGGGAATTAATGGAAATATGTGAAAATGAATATTAATACCATTTAAATGTAGATGTCTTTTGCATTGGATATATCTATCATATGGAGACAGAAACAAACATTTTACCTTATCATAAATAGACACAACAGCAAATGATTAAATCCTTCTAATAGAAATAAAAATCAATTTAGTTACATTTACATTACATTTAAGTCGTTTAGCAGACGCTCTTATCCAGAGCGACTTACAAATTGGTGCATTCACCTTATGACATCCAGTAGAACAGTCACTTTACAATAGTGCATCTAAATCTTAAAGGGTTACGAATTGAAGTTGAATTAAATTAGTTGACTCTTCACATGGGATGATTTCACTGAACAACAAAAGAAAGGGAATATTGAATGATCCCCAATGATCCATCGCATCTCCCAAAAACGTTTAACATAAATCTGTAAAATGATAGTCTAGAAACTAAAGCTTTTGTTGTCTTCCTCTCAGGCTTCCATGTCTTCTCCCTGGACATCCTCAATGTCCACCTCTTGAACATCAGACTCTGAGGCCTCATCTTCACTGTCACTTTCCAACAATGTTGAGGATTGCTCGTTGTCAGGCTAAAAAAAGTCTCAAATTTGCCCAGTTGGCCACCAATTTTTCAACCCTTGTATTGGTCAGCCTGTTGCTTGCTTTGGTGTGTGCTCCCAAACAAGGACCAGTTGCACTCTGAGGCGGCTGATGACGGTTGAATTTGGAGGATGGAGGCAGCAGGGGAAAGAGCCTCAGATCCACAAAGTCCCTTCCACCAAATGGCTGATGAGATATGTTGGCACGACTGCTATATTACATCTCCATCCCAAAGCCCTTGCTTGGAAGTGTACTTCACCAGACTGCCAAGAACCCTGCCCTCATCCAGGCCAAGGTGGCAAGACACGGTAGTGATGACACCATAGGCCTTGTTGATCTCTGCACCAGCCAGCATACTTGGGGTCCAACATGTACACTGTGGCGTGTATGGGCTTCTGGCAGAAGTCTTCACACTTTTTGATGTACAGTATTTAAGAACTGCAGTTCCCTCTGCTTGGAGCAACAGTGAAGTGGGCAGGGCAGTACGGATTTATTTTCTTACATCTGCAAGCAGAGTCTGAACATCAGACAGGGTGGCATTGTCTCCCTCAATCCATGCAATGGCTACTGCTAGGTTTAGGTTTCAGGCTCCTTACCACTCTTTCCCAAAATACATCATCCAGAAGGATCCTCTTGATGGGGCTGTCCATATTGGCAGACTGTGACATGGCCATTTCTTGGAGACTCCTTCCCCTCCAGGATACTGTCAAACATGATGGCGACACCACCTCTATGGGTGTTGCTGGGCAGCTTCAATGTGCTCTTAGTCTTCTCACTTTGCTTGATGAGGTAGATTGCTGCTATAACTTGATGACCCTTCACATACCTAACCATTTCATTGGCTCCTTTGTAGAGTGTTTGCATTGTTTTCAGTGCCATGATGTCCTTGAGGAGCAGATTCAATGAATGAGCAGCACAGCCAATGGGTGTGATGTGAGGGTAAGACTCCACTTTAGACCAAGCAGCCTTCATGTTCTCAACATTGTCTGTCACCAGTGCAAATACATTCTGTGGTCCCAGATCATTGATGACTGTCTTCAGCTCAACTGCAATGTAGAGACCGGTGTGTTTGTTGTCCCTGGTGTCTATGCTCTTGTAGAATACTGTTTGAAGGGTGGAGAGTGTAGTTAATTATTCCTTGCCCACGAACATTCACCCCCCCCCCATCAGAGATGATTGCAATACAGTCTGCTTTATCTATGATTTGCTTGACCTTCACTTGAACTCTGAACTTTGCATCCAGCAAATGAGTAGATAAAGCGGGTCTGATTGGAGGGGTGTATGCTGGGCAAAGAACATTCAGAAATATCTTCCAATACACATTGCCTGTGAGCATCAGAGGTCAACCAGTTGGATACGCAGCTCGAGCAAGTCATCCATCAGCATTTCTGACTACGTTCCCCCATCGAGTGAAAAAAGTGTCTGATTACAGCTGTAAGGTATCTGATTCATCATTTTCACCTCGAATAAAAGTAGAGGGACTTTTGTCAGAGGTTGCTTGTTGTGATCACTGAGGGAACTTTATGCACTTGGCCAGATGATTCTGCATCTTGGTTGCATTCTTCACATACGATTTGGCTCAGTATTTGCAAATGTACACAGCTTTTCCTTCTACATTAGCTGCAGTGAAATGTCTCCACACATCAGAGAGCCTGTGGCATTTTCCTGTAAAGATCAGAAGAAAAGGAGTAAACAAAAACAAATACAATTCCATGTACAGATAGAGTTAAGCAGTTAGATTAAACAACTCCTTTATAAGATAAATGGTTTAAAATTAAACATGTATGGAAACAGGTGAATTGACACTTCTCAGTTAGCAGGCTCAAGCAAGCTAAACCCCACATGGTAGCAAAAACTAACTAGCAGTAATTGTTAATAAGTTAGAAATGATTTAAACACACTTTACTGTAGGCTACTATTTACTAGTTAACAAAAAAATCACGTATGTCATAAAATATATTCACCCCACCCAGTATTGTAATCAAAACTTACCAGAAAGCATGTAGTCATTGGCTCAGACAGTGTAGTAGTGTGGGCTCAATAGCATGTCATTAGTGTGCAAGATCTTGAAAAATCAGCTGTACATGTGATGGAATAATACACTGTGCATGTAGAGGTTTACAATTCCATTAAATTGGGGATGGTTTAACCAAAATATGCCACATGACCTAGAATTGCCTTGTGTATCCCACCAAAGAATATTCACTGTTATAAGCTAACTTTTTTTGATGAATTTAAGGGAAATTCCTGGGCTTAACTTCCCATGGAAAATTTCCGTCCTTTGCAACCCTAGTTATTGCTCTAATGTTAGTCTTCTACTATGAGAGATACTATGACAGCAATTACCTGTAATAGGTACACACGTATCTGGCACAAGTGACGATTAAACTGATTTGGATTTCAAAGACTGCTATTATTGTAATGTTTAATATTACAACATTGATGTGATACATTTGCAAAAAATATGTGTTGATAAAAAAGGTATGTCTTTATTACTATGATTTATATTGCCAGAATACTCAACGGTGATTAACACTGCAGTTGTGTGCGTTTCTGTCAGGGTTGTGGTCAAATGCATGTCATTTAAAGTCAATTTGGCAATTGAACAAAAATCCAATTCAATTTGAAAATGTTCCTCATTGTAAAAGCATGTAACAGAATTGGGGTATTCCAGAATTGTAATTTACATGTAAATAAACATAACCCTGTTTTATGTTTTTAATACTTCCGATAGAATGCTCTGTGTGTCAGAGATTGTCATCCCCAGACAAGCTGAATGGTACAAAGGACTTCAACAAAGCGAAAATAGAAAATGATTGGAAGGAGCTTCTTCGCTGTTAAATTAGAGACGTGTAAATAAATTACTGTTGTGCCTTGTAACTACTTTAACATGTGGAACTGTTGCACTAATATATGCAAACATTGATTTGGCATACAATTTAAGGTAGACCGTTTACATAAAGTTGTACTAATTTCATATAGAACAAATTGCACTTGAAATTATTTTTTTTAAAGTTATTGGAAATAAATGCATATTTTCACTTTTTTCTGGGACAATCACTGAATTAGATTTCTTCATCTGTAAATGCAATATATTTTATGTATTTCTATCAAATCAAAACTGGAATTTCTACTCAAAACAAAGTTTAAGTATGCTAGACACTTATAGAATAAATCATACCTAGTTTGATGATTCTGTCATAATCAGTGAAAACGTTGATTTCCACTTTAAATGGCATTTTATAGATTTTGTATTTCTATTAAATCAAAACTGGAATTTTTCCTCAAAACAGAGGTTGTAAAAGTATGCTAGACATTTATAGACTAAATCATATCCAGCTTGATGATTCTGTGACAAACGGTGAATTAGTTATTGATATTTACATTCTTAAATTGCTTTTGGCGAATGTCTGTTGAAGGTCAGAATAAAAAAATGTAAAAACTCTACCTCGGTCTCACAAGGTCATCTTCTGCCGGTGACTATTAGTGACCAATAGTGGGTCAGCTCCTCACAGTCCATGCTCGCTCCACAGATTATCCTCTTCAAAATTGTCTCCCGCAATAAATGGCTCCATTTTGGGGACGAGAGGTTCTGGAAGGGTCTACCCTCCATCCAGTCCGATAAACCACATCGACCACTACTGTAGTCTCAGCAGTATAACCAATGTAGCATTATGACTGTCATTCATACTAGAGAATCATAGCAAATAGAAAATGGGACTGCAAATTAGTGCTGGATGTGGTAATTTGTGTTAAAGTGGCAATATGTAACTTTTTGGGAGGCCTGACCAAATTCAAAGAAATGTGAGTTATAGATGTTTTATTCTACTTGAAAGCAAGTCTAAGAAGCCGTAGATATTTTCCATGGGCGCAATTTCTATGCTTCCCGTTCTTAAGTTTTGTTTCTTACTTTCGATTTTGTAGACTAGTTTCACACAGCTGAAACAATTTTTGCTTATGGAAAATATTTCACAGCTATTTAGAAGGTACAATATTTATCTACACTAACTTGTTTTTTCACTAACTGAAATTAGGCGAACTATTAAGAGTTTTAGCAACCAGGAAATGGAGGCGCAATTTCTGCATAGTGCAACTAAGTTATGAACCACTTCATCTTACAAAACCGTTTTGTCAATTTGGTCTTTCAACCAATGATCTGTAACTTCCAACATGAAAAAAATACAATTTCTAAATAATATTAGAAAAATAACTTAATTTCAGCTATTTAACTAGGCAAGTCAGTTAAGAATAAATTCTTATTTAAAATGATGGCCTACATGGTATTTCTAAAATTGTATTTCCATGTCTAGTCATCAATTCCAAATCAAGGCAGCTACACAGAACATTGTTTATTTATAATTTACTACATTGCAAATTTAACTTAAAAAACATTGTTTTCCAGCAAGCATAAAACAATGAGATGTGGGGTGGATGTCCTCAGTATTTGCAATATACTTAAAGTGGAGTCTATCATACGAAGAAAGAAAGCAACAGAAACCATGAAACTTGCAGAAGCCCAAGTAATGGTCCAGAGTCTTCCACCTAGTGTCCATATCTGTAAGAGAGGGAAAGGGAGTGTTAGTTATTAACTGTTTGACATACACAACTCATCTACAATGAGGCGGTGGAATAATGCATTAGCACCAGTAAAATGGACGCATGGCTGTTGTTTTTTTCAGCCATCTACTTCCGCAAAAGGCTAGCATACTGCAGCTCTGATTGACTGCAGTTTAGCTAGGACCATGTAGTAGTGTTTTGAATAAGTGTTATGAATAAAATTATGACACTCACTTCTGAAACTCCCACTCCCTGTTGTCTAGGGGGCACACCTGCCTGGTCTTCAACCAACGGGAGATACAGTGGAAATGGAATGCATGCTGGGAGAGAAGATATTATTGACATAACAGCAAACCAAGACAATAGCCATGTTTGAATACACATACTTAGAGCATCTACCCTATTAGCTCATTTTAGTACACTGTAAACAAATGGTATTCTTTCAGTTGATCATACTAGACCTTCGCCTGTCTACCTGGAAGTTAATGCTGTTGCCATGCAACCTCTCGCTAGCATAACAATTGACTAGCTTGACATTTTACAATTTTGTGTGTTTGTAAATTCAATCTGGAGTGCCAGAGTGCACTCTGTGTGTTCGGAAATCCAGAGCCTTGGCAGATTGTCCGTTCATAAATTCAGAGCATTTTGCCCTAGGAGTGCGTCACTGGACACTCTTGCTGAGGAATAGGGTTGATCCGAGCATTCTGACCTCACAACGGCAGTCAAGCACCCAAGCTGACTGGCAAAGAGCTGGTTAGGCTGTTTATGTTATACAGAGCGTTGGCGACTAAACGTGCTGCTGGCAACAATTTATTTACGCTTTTTCCCCCTGAAGTTAACTGACCACGGCCATATATTCACCGGCTGTTGAGCATTCGTAAATTCATCAGTTATTCTGGCCTCTGGCACACTCAAAGTGCTCTAATCGGAGTAGATAGCCATAATTAACCGTGTCCATTGAGAAAGCACACAACTATAATACTTAGCTAAGAATTACGTGAATAATTAGTAAATAAACATTGTGTAGTTCGTTAGATTATAGTTAATATACTGCCTGGTAAGATCGATGTATTAGTAGCCAACTAACATTAGGTAACTAGCTAACATACTAGTACATACTGCTGTAATGCTATTCCTAAGGAGAGTTAAGCTAACAAATTTTCAGCCAACATAACATGTAACTTATTTGAAAAGTCATGACTTTATTACATTGCTCAACATTTGTCATAATTAGTTAAAGCAAGGAATTTGTATATACACTCTCGGACATCGGCTAAAAAGTTTCCCAACATTTTCTTCAAATCTGAAAACGCTGTGAAGCCACGCCCATTTTCTGAAGAATTGCCTTATGGGCCAAAAAAGCACAGAAAGAGTGTTTACTGCTTGTATACTTTGTATTTGTATTTGGCAAATTTAGTACAACATCCAGGAACTATATCCATTCTATGACCAATAAGCATACTACATATTCAATTTACATCACAAATAGTATGGTTAGTGGGTTAGTATGAGTATTCGAACACAGCTCAAAAATTACATTCAAATTCTATACTTTTAGGGTAGTTCAATATAATGCAGATTAGTTTAGATCATGCTGCTGTTATTTCAATACTCTCACACTGAACTTTACAATCTAACTGATCAGGATGCATGCAAAATATACAAATGCAAATAAGTCTGACTCACATTGCAGACTCCCCAGGCTACGGTGCACTCCTCTGATGTGGCAGAGGCCTGGTTAGCCTGGCACTCTATGCCTATGGAGGACAAGAGAAATGTGTAACACACCTTTATTAGCCCAGTAGTCAAATAATGTTCATGCATACTCACAGAGATCCATTATGTGATTCCTACAGATGGCACAGTTGTCCACCACAATGTCCCAGGCCCAAAGTGCCACTGCATTCCACTATAAAGAAGAGTCACATGAAATTAAGATCATATCACTGGCAGTTAGTGTTTGCTTGATATTGCTGCTACTTCAAATAGGTATTAAAAAATTAGCATATTGTTATTTACAATTTATTCATGTTAATCTGGTGTCAGGAGACATTTAGTCATTCAAATCACTATTGCAATTGGCATTTCATCAGACAAGTTAGGCTTATTTCACTATCCACATTGATCACAAACAAGGCCAGGGTGAAAATGTTAGTGTTTGATACATAATTTCTCACTCATTCAGCGTCAATAAATAGACAACCTCACGTGCAACTGGGCCTGTCATATTAGCAAGATAACTAGGAAGCTGACGTTAGCCAGTTGAGCAAATTAGCTAGTCATTGATTTCGTGTGTCAATGCATCTCAAACCGAACCAAGTAGTGGTTGGCTAGCTTCTATCACCACAAACAGTGAGATTAGTTAACTAATTAGGTAGCGATCAGCCCTAAAAGTGAAACGCAAACTCACTCCCCAAAAGTAGATACAGCCAAACAGGGACTCCGTCTAGTTTCAGCTCGCGAGCTAGCAAGTTATGCTAACTAATCGCGCGTAGAATGTACCCAAACCCGTATTAAGCCTATAATAATATCGAACCTTACGGTATGTCTAAAATGTAGCTATGATTTATTTTTAAAATAAATACCTTCTTCACTTCAAAACGTTTCTTGCTTGCTCCACTATTCGTGGCGCTTGGTGTATCAACATCCATCGCTGCCGCCATGTTGACTATCGAACTTTCGTGTGAACAGAGATATTAGAAAAAGGAGGAGATATACACTCCCTTAGCATATGAATAGCAAGACGTAACGCCCCATACCGCATGTCGACCAATCGTGCTGACGTTGTCATGCTGCGTCACACATTTGCTAAATGAATCGTCACGCAATTCTTTCTCAAAGTCGGGATACAATGTCATGTTCAAAACTACCTCGGAACTCAGAAAAAACAAGCTCAACTTGAAAAATCGATTTGAACGGACATCCAACTCGGAATTCCAACTTGGGAACCTTTCTAGAGCTACGACTTTCCGACCCGAAGATCCCTGGCTTCGTATTTTTCCAAGTTCCAGTTGTTTTGAACACGACATAGGAACATGGAAAAATACGAGGCAAATCATGACGTCAGTGATCTTCAGGTCGGAAAGTTGGAGCTCCAGAAAGAGTTGGATTACCGTTGAAATCGATGTTTCCCAGTAGGAGTTCATTTTAACCGAGTTCCCAATTGTTTAAATGCTCTGAATTCTGAGATGACCGAGTTCCAATTGTTTTGAACGCTGCAAGAGGCCCGAGTTCCCAAGTTGGAATCCCTCGTTCAAAACAACTGTGAACCGGAAACATCCGACTTCAGTGCGTTCAAGACAACTGGGAAATCGGAAAAAACTAACTCCGACTATGGAAAATCGTTCTGATCGGTCATCCAACTCGCGATTCCAAGTCCCTTTGCAAGATGGCGCAGACAGAGATGGTCGCCTCGCTTCAGATCCTTAGAAAACTATGCAGTTATTTGTTGTTTTTATGTACTATTTCTTGCATTGTTAGCCCAGAAAATCTCAGGTGTTATTAAATACAGTTGGGAAGAACTATATAAAAGCGATGTCAACTTACCATCATTACGACCAGGAATACGTCTTTCCGGAAGCGGATTCTTGGTTCGGACCTCCACCCTGGCCATGCGATCTTATCCCAGAGGCCGACCCAAAACAACATAGTCGCCACAGGAGAGGCAGATGGAGTGGCCTACTGGTCAGACTCAGAAGGTCTACTGGTCAGACTCGCCAATGTCCAATCTCTAGGTAACAAGGTGGATGAAATTAGGGCATGAGTTGCCTTCCAGAGAGACATCAGAGATCGTAACATTCTCTGTTTCACGGAAACAAGTGTGTGTGTAGGTAAGTAAAGAAATAAAGCAATAGTAAAAAGACATTACTTTTTGAAAATAAGAGTAGCAAGGCTATATACAGACACCGGTTAGTCGGGCTTATTGAGGTAGTATGTACATGTGGGTATGGTTAAAGTGACTATGCATATGATGAACAGAGAGTAGCAGTAGCGTAAAAAGAGGGGTTGGCGAGTGGTGGGACACAATTCAGATAGCCCGGTTAGCCAATGTGCAGGAGCACTGGTTGGTCGGGCCAATTGAGGTAGTATGTACATGAATGTATAGTTGAAGTGACTATGCATAATAGATAAACAGAGAGTAGCAGCATCGTAAAAGAGGGGTTGGGGGGGCACACTATGCAAATAGTCCGGGTAACAATTTTGTTACCTGTTCAGGAGTCTTATGGCTTGGGCGTAAAAACTCTTGAGAAGCCTTTTTTGTCCTAGATGTGGCACTCCGGTACCGCTTACCATGCTGTAGTAGAGAGAACAGTCTATGACTGGGGTCTTTGACAATTGTCAGGGCCTTCCTCTGACACTGCCTGGTGTAGAGGTCCTGGATGGCAGGCAGCTTTGCCCCAGTGATGTACTGGGCCGTACGCACTACCCTCTGAAGTGCCTTGCGGTCGGAGGCCGAGCAATTGCCGTACCAGGCAGTGATGCAACCGGTCAGGATGCTCTCAATGTTGCAGCTGTAGAACCTTTTGAGGATCTCAGGACCCATGCCAAATCTTTTTAGTTTCCTGAGGGGGAAAGGCTTTGTCGTGCTCTCTTCACAACTGCCTTGGTGTGTTTGGACCATTCTAGTTTGTTGTTGATGTGGACACCAAGGAATTTGAAGCTCTCAACCTGTTGTCAGAGTCGGTACAACCACCCGATTTCTTCACACATCGCGCCGACAGAAACAAACATCTCTCTGGTAAGAAGAAGGGCGGGGTGTATGCCGTCACAGCCGTGACCCCAAGCAAATACCTCGTCGGCCCTGAAAGAAGTTCACTGGAATCTTTTAAACTGGAAACCATACATCCTGAGGCTGCATTTATTGTAGCTGGGGATTTTAACAAAGCAAACCTAAGATTAATACTCCATAAATTCTATCAGCATAATGAATGCGCGACACGAGCTGGCAGAATTCTGGATCTGCTCGAACTTCCGCGATGCATATAAAGCCCTCACACGCCCTGCCTTCGGAAAATCTGACCATGAATCCATTTGGTTGCTCCCAGCCTATAGACAGAAACTAAAACAGGAAACGCCTGTGCTCAGGTTAATACAACGCTGGTCTGACCAATCGGATTCCACGCTTCAAGATTGCTTCGATCACATGGACTGGGATATGTTCCGGATAGCCTTAGACAACAACATTGATGTATACACTGACTCGGTGAGCTAGTTTATTAGCAAGTGCATCGTAGATGTTGTACCCGCTCTGACTATTAAAACCTTCCCTAACCAGAAACCGTGGATTAATGGAAGCATTCGCGCAAAACTGAAAGCGCGAACCACCGCTTTCAATCATGGCAAGGCAACCAGAAACATGACCAAATACAAACAGTGCCAACGTAAGACATTTAAATCTGTTAACCCTCGCAGGGATGCCGTCCCAGACGCGTCCTCAGAGCATGGGCAGACCAGATGGCTGGTGTGTTTAAGGTCATATCCAACCAATCTCTATCCCAGTCTGTTGTCCCTACAAGCTTCAAGATGGCCACCATTGTTCCAGTTCCCAAGAAAGCTAAGGTAACTGAACTAAATTACTATTGCCCCATTGCACTCACTTCTGTCATCATGAAGTGCATCTCCACCCCACTGATCCTCAACACTGGGGCCCCACAAGCGTGCGTTATCAGTCCTCGACTGTACTCCCTGAAAACCCATGACTGCATGGCCATGCACGCTTCCAACTCAATCATTAAGTTTGAAGACGAAACTACAGTGGTAGGCCTGATTACCAACAACGACGAGACGGCTTACAGGGATGAGTTGAGGGCCCTTGGAGTGTGGTGTCAGGAAAATAACCTCTCACTCAACATCAACAAAACAAAGGAGATGATTGTGGACTACAGGAAACAGCAGAGGGAGCACCCCCCATCCACATCGACGGGAGATTAGTGGAGAAGGTGGAAAGTTTTAAGTTCCTCGGCATACACATCACGGACAAACTGAAATGGTCCACCCACACAGACAGCGTGGTGAAGGCGCAACAGCACCTCTTCAACCTCAGGAGGCTGAAGAAATTTGATGTGTCATCTAAAACACTCACAAACTTTTAGAGATGCACAATCGCGAGCATCCTGTCGGGCTGTATCAACGCCTGGTATGGCAATTGCACCGCCCTCAACCGCAAGGCTCTCCAGAGGGTTGTGCGGTCTGCACATTGCATCACCGGGGGCAAACAACCTGCCCTCCAGGACACCTACAGCACCCGATGTCACATGAAGGACAAAAAGATCATCAAGGACAACAACCACCCGAGCCACTGCCTGTTCACCCTGCTATCATCCAGAAGGTGAGGTCAGTACTTGTGCATCAAAGCTGGGACCGAGAGACTGAAAAACAGCTTCTATCTCAAGGCCATCAGACTGTTAAACAGACATACAGACTCAAATCTCTGACCACTTTAATAAATGGATCACTAGTCCCTTTAAATAACGCCACTTTAATAATGTTTACATATCCTACATTACTAATCTCATATGTATATACTATATTCCATACCATCTACTGCATCTTGCCTATGCAGCACGGCCATCGGTACGACCTGGAAATCACTGACGTCATGATTTGACCAAGGTTTTTCCCAGAGTTTCCAGTTGTCTTAAAGTCACCAAGAGTTGAGAAACCTGCCGATTTTCCTCGGAAGTACATAATGTAACAATTCCAAAGCTATATGATATTACAGAGAACAAGTGAATTATCTCACATCTCGGAAAATATTTGTAATGTTGTACTTGTTGTTGACGAAATTCATGCTAATGTTTTTTTTCTGTTAGCTATCGCCCAATTAGGGTCTATTCCCTTCTTGAAGGAGAGCTCTTCTTGTCCAAGAATCACCCAGAATGCACCATGCAACCCAGTGACGACATTTCCACAAGATAGTACAGCCACAATGTTAGAATGGACTTTTTAGTAAAAAGTAATGAAAACAAAAAATTGTTTTTTTGGTCTCAATTCAAGATTAGGCATAATGTTAGCAGTGTGGATGATGGTCACATTTTGGGTGATGGCCAAATTAAGAGTAAAAAGCAGATCTGTAATTCTCATGTGAAAGCAAGTCTAAGAAGCGGCAGATCATCCGATAGAACAACGAGTCAGATATTTCACCAGATGTACAAATGTGAAGTAACCGGTTGGCATTTACACTCACTAGCAAATATGATGATGAGAGGAAGTCTAGTGGCCGGCAGTGGGAGAAGATGAAGCGAGATGGATTTTGGCCGATATTCTTATAATTTTCTCATAGATTAACATTTGACAGTTTTGTTTCCAAAACTAGAATATGTTATATGTTACGAACAAGTTTTGTAGACTTTACCCTTTGCCAAAGTTTAAACAAATTTGTGTTCTTCAGAAGGAGCGCAGGGGCAAATTGAGTTATTGCACACATGCACTTCACAGAGTAGGCGTTCCCTAACGGAAATAACCAAATACATGCTAAAATATGCTAATAGGATCTCACTAGCTCGTTCTTGGCTTTACCCATCATGTTGCTTGTTCTGCCCTCTGTGATTAATTTTCTCCCACTGGAAACGTCAAGCTGTGGTCTATCTTGAGTAGATCTGTTCTATGTGTGTTATTTCTATGCTTCCCGTTCTTAAGTTTTGTTTTTGCGTCTTTTACTTTTGTACACCAGCTTCAAACAGCTGAAAATACAATATTTGAATTTTAAGAACCAAGAAATTGCGGGGCGATTTATTTTCTTATTGCACCTTTAAGAAGATACATTTTAGAAATAGGTTAGGTTTAAAATCAAATCAAATGTTATTTGTCACATGCGCTGAATACAACACTGAAATGCTTACTTACAAGCCCTTAATCAACAATGTTTTAAGAAGTTAAGAAAAAAAAGTGTTAAGTAAAAAACAGAAGGTAAAAAATACAAAATAAAAGCAACAAATAATGAAACAGCAGCAGTAAAATAACAATAGCGAGGCTATATACAGGGGGTACCGGTACAGAGTCAATGTGCAGGGGCACCGGTTTTTGAGGTAATTGAGGTAATATGTACATGTAGGTAGAGTTAAAGTGACTATGCATAGATAATAAACAGAGTAGCAGCAGCATAAAAGAGGGGTCTGGGTAGCCCTTTGATTAGCTGTTCAGGAGTATTATGGCTTGGGGGTTGAAGCTGTTAAGAAGTCTTTTGGACCTAGACTTGCCATGCGTTAGCAGAGAGAATAGTCCATGACAAGGGTGGCTGGAACCTCTGACAATTTTTAGGGCTTCCTCTGACACTGCCTCTGACACTGCCTGGTATAGAGATCCTCCCTCTCACCCCCCCCCTTTAAGATTTAGATGCACTATTGTAAAGTGACTGTTCCACTGGATAATAAGGTGAATGCACCAATTTGTAAGTCGCTCTGGATAAGAGCGTCTGCTAAATGACTTAAATGTAAATGTAATGGATGGCACAAAGCTTGGCCACGGTGATGTACTGGGCCCGTACGCACTACCCTCTGTAGTGATTTGCGGTCGGAGGCCGAGCAGTTGCCATACCAGGCAGTGATGCAACCAGTCAGGATGCTCTCGATGGTGCGGCTGTAGAACCTTTTGAGGATCTGAGGATCCATACCAAATATTTTCAGACTCCTGAGGGGGAATAGACTTTGTAGTGCCCTCTTCACGACTGTCCTAGTGTGTTTGTACAATGATATTTTGTTGGTGATGTGGACACCAAGGAACTTGTAGCTCTCAAACTGCTACACTGCAGCCTTGTCGATTGAGAACTGGGGCATGCTCGGTCCTCCTTTTCCTGTAGTCCACCATCATCAAATCAAATGTATTTATATAGCCTTTCGTACATCAGCTGATATCTCAAAGTGCTGTACAGAAACCCAGCCTAAAACCCCAAACAGCAAGCAATGCAGGTGTTGAAGCACGTTGAAACAGGCCAAAACCTAGGAAGAAACCTAGAGAGGAACCAGCCTATGAGGAGTGGTCAGTCTTCTTCTGACTGTGCCGGGTGGAGATAACAGAACATGGCCAAGATGTTCAAATGTTCATAAATGACCAGCATGGTCAAATAATAGGTCTGGGACAGGTAACATGTCTGGTGAACAGGTCAGGATTCCATAGCTGCAGGCAGAACAGTTGAAACTGGAGCAGCAGCACGGCCAGGTGGACTGGGGACAGCAATGAGTCATCATGCCAGGTAGTCCTGAGGCATGGTCCTAGGGCTCATGTCCTCCGAGAGAGAGAAAGAAAGAAAGAGAGAATTAGAGAGAGCATACTTAAATTCACACAGGACACCGGATAAGACAGGAGAAGTACTCCAGATATAACAAACTGACCCTAGCCCCCAGACATAAACTACTGCAGCATAAATACTGGAGGCTGAGACAGGAGGGGTCAGGAGAAACTGTGGCCCCATCCGATGATACCCCCAGACAGGGAAGGATATAAACAGGAAGGATATAACCCCACCCACTTTGCCAAAGCACAGCCCCCACACCACTAACTTACCATCCTGAGACAAGGCCAAGTATAACCCACAAAGATCTCCGCCACGGCACAACCCAAGGGGGGGCGCCAACCCAGACAGGAAGATCACATCAGTGACTCAACCCACTCAAGTGACGCACCCCTCCTAGGGACGGCATGAAAGAGCACCAGTAAGCCAGTGACCATCATCTCCTTTGTCTTGATTAGTGGAGGGAGAGGTTGTTGTGCTGGCACCACATGGCCAGGTATCTGACCTCCTCCCTATAGGAGGACTTTGTGGCTGTGGTAACTACTGATGACACAAGGGCAAAGTACACAATGGGCATTAATAGTGGTGCTTTCAAGACAACTAGGAACTCAGAAAAAATGAGGTAAAATCATGACAGTGATTTTCAGGTAAGAAAGTCAGTTATTTTTTATACATTTTTATTTATTTAACCTTTACTTAACTAGGCAAGTCAGTTAAGAACAAATTCTTATTTACAATGACATCCTACTCCGGCCAAACCCGGACGATGCTGGGCCAATTGTGTGCCGCCCTATTGGATGTGATACAGCCTGGTTCTAGAAAGATACCGACTTGGAATTCCAAATTGGATGACTGTTCAAAACGATTTTCCCAGTTGGATCTCGTTTTTCTCCCAAGTTCCCAGTTGTCTTAAATGCACTTAAGTTGGAAGTAGGAGATTTCCGAGTTCCCAGTTGTTTTGAACGCAGCATACAATTCCAATGGAGTTTCCCATCTTGTCATAAGTATCTGTTAACGGTGGCCAAGGTTCTGTCCATGCAGGCCCACTCTCTGAGAAGATAAGTATCACCAAAAGAGCAGAGAAGGTAAAAAGTCATGTTCTACCGAGATTTGAATCAGATCGATGGATTCAGAGGGCTGGAGTCCAGAGTGCTAACCCTTACACCATAGGCCTGTTCTGGCACCTGGTGGCAGTCGATGGGCTCTGCAAATAGAGATAGTGCCAGTGCAAATAGAGACAGTGACAGATTATATTTTACAGTCTAAATGTAAAATACAACAAACTGCAACAGCCATAGACTGTAAAAATGGACAAAGAGGCAACTGCACACAAGATACCATGAACTAATGAGATGGCACCTGGAATGTGATGATACCTTTACCTCAAGACAGTACCACTGACTGGCACATACATGTAATTGCATGGAGCCACATTACATAAAATACTTTGATGGTGTACTTACCCAGAATTGTTATGTAGAGGATCAGATAAAGCATGCAATGGACCAATCCTTGCACATCTCTGTCAGGAACATGAAAATCAAACAAAACTGTTAGACACTGACTTAGTGTTGTAGGAGATTTAATGAGCAAGAAGCCAATGTGCATTGATGTACATGCATCTAAGCGCTATGTAACAGCTGAAAATGCAACAACTCAGCCTTGTTCTTCATTTGCACAAAGGATATATATGAAACATAACATTGTGTGTGTAATAGAAAAGTTGGTCGAACTAGAGCAGAAAAATCTAATAGCATCATGTGACACATGGTGGAAATGTATGGTACTGCAAATAGGGCTTTGGGTCTCTTGCATCCAAGTTCTAAAATAGACTGAAAATCAATCAGAAAATGAACTTACAGACTCACAAATACAATTTAAAAAACACATTTCTGCATGTTCAAATTACATTCAGTGAAATAGTACTTGTCCATTTGGGACATATAGAGTTCTGTCCAAGCAGTAGACTTACAGCCATTTACATCACTGATTTCTTACTTTTTATTACAGTCTTCTTGTTTTTTGGGGATGCTGGTGCCTTAGGATTCTTCAGAGGCTTTGCTTTGGGCTTGGTTGGCATGGGTTTAGCCTTTCCTGGCTTGGCCTTTGTCATTGTCACCTTGAGGAGAGTGAGTTTGGGTTCGATTGATTTTGTATCCTTGAAACATTTGAGGATCTTGCTAGGAGAAGCACTCTCCCCTGGACAACTCTTAAAGACATGGACATTCCTCACACTTTGGCCCCGGATCTCAGGAGGGTGACCACAGGTGGCTGTCATCTTCAGGATCACATTCTACATCCACCTGAGCAGAGAGAGGGGACGCAAAGTTGTTAGAGCCTGAGGGTTAGCAAGGTTAAATAATTTGTGTGTACCTCTCCCTGACCCAGTCTGTAATACCTACATGTTTCAAGCAGACAACTATAGTCCCTATGCCCAAGAACGCCAAGGTAACCTGTCTAAATTACTATCGCCCCGTAGCACTCTTGCTTTGAAAAGCTGGTCATGGTTCACATCAACACCATCATCCCAGACACACTGGGCCAACTCTAATTTGCATACTGCCCCAACAGATCAATCTATTGCATGCCACACTTCTATCTCCCACCTGGACAAGAAGAACACCTATGTGAAAATGCTGTTGATTGACTACAGCTCAGTGTTCAACACCATAGTGCCCTCCAAGCTCATCACTAAGCTAAGGACCCTGGGACTGAACACCTCCCTCTGCAACTGGATACCTGATGGGTCGACCCCAGGTGGTGAGGATAGGCAACAACACAACCAACACACAGGGGCTCCTCAGGGGTGAGTGCTTAGTCCCCTCCTGTACTCCCTGTTCACCCATGACTGCGTGGCTGCGCACGACTCTAATGCCATCATTAAGTTTGCTGAAGACTCGACGGTGGTTGGCCTGATCACCGACGGTGATAAGACAGCCTATATGGAGGTGGTCAGAGACACACTGCCAGGACAACAATCTCTCCCTCAATGCGGACTACAAAAAAAGGAGGGCCGAGCACACCCCCATCCACGTTGACCGGGCTGTAGTAGAGTGGGTTGAGAGCTTCAAGTTCCTCGGTGTCCACATCACTAAGGAATTAACATGGTCCACTCACACCAACACAGTTGTGACAAAGGGACGACCATGCTTCTTTCCCCTCAGGAGGATGAAAAGATTTGGCATGGGCCCTCAGATCCTCAAAAACTTCTAAAGCTGCACCATTGAGAGCATTTTGACTGGCTTCATCATCGTTTACTAATGCAACTGCTTGGAATCCGACTGCAAGGGACCACATTTGTATTAATTTATCAGACATTTTAAAATGTAGATGTTCCAAAGGCATGCATTCAGCCGCTTATATGCAGCTTGTATGCATGGAGGCCTGGAGATGCTAAACCATGTTTATGTTCATTAACGGTAAATTACAGTGAGAGCGACAGGCTTTTGCTTGACAATATCCGGCTGACAACCCCCAAGCCATAAGACTGCTAAACAAGACTGCTAAATAGCTAATCAAATCGCTACCAGGACTACCTGCATTTTCCCTTTTTTTGCACCAGCTCTCTTGCACTGACTCTATGGACACACATTGAACTCTACCTACACACTCACATAGTTACACTGACATTGCAACACGCACATTACACGCGCACACATGCGTACTGACGCCACACACTCTCACTCTCACATTTGGACCCCAGGAAGATTAGCTAACACTACAGCGATAGCTAATAGGGATCCTAATAAAAATTACAAAATGACCACACGCTGCTGCTGCTATCCCTACCTATATGTACATTGCTACCTCAATTAACTCGTATCACTGCACATCGACTCGGTAGTGGTTCTCCCTGTATATAGCCATGTTACTTTTCCTTGTTAATGTTATTTGTTAGTCACTGTGTATTTTTCTTTGTGTCACTACTTCTATTTAAATATATATATATATTTTTAACTTAACTCTGCCATGTTGGAGAAGGACCTGTAAGTAAGGATTTCATTGTTAATCTACACCTGTTGTTTACGAAGCATGTGACAAATAAAATGTTGATTTCATTTATGTGCATGCATGTGCATGACTGCCTTGCACAGCAGCATCCACAAACTGGTCATTCACGTAGCAGTGGACTACTGACCTGCGGAGTGGCAGCAGGGTGCAATCACATAGCAGGGGGTTGTGGGCTCAGGTCAGGCAACTCCTCCAGCTGGTCCCCCCCCCCCAGAGACAGAGTGGTCAGCCCAGAGCCCAGCCCCACCAGGGAGTCTCTGGACATCTATGAACGGAATAGAAGCAACCACTCAGAAAGTGGATTCTTCATAGAAATTAATGGGCAGTTTTTCATTGATAACTTGAAATGCTATTGACCAGAATTCTGCAGATAGAGATAATTTCTCAATGCAAACCTGGCAAAATACATCTCTTTATCTTTTATTTTACCCTTATTTAACTAGGCAAGTCAGTTAAGAACAAATTCTTATTTTCAATGACGGCCTAGGAACAGCTCGGAGGTTTGAACTTGCAACCTTCCGGTTACTAGTCCAACGCTCTAACCACTAGGCTACCCTGCCGCCCCATCTCTAAAACCTTCTCCAGACCCATGTCATCCATCCTACCTTAGGCTCTTGGACACAGGAAGGAACGCCTTTGGTTCAACCCAGCGAATGGAATTTCTGGAGAGGTAGAGCTCGGTCAAACTGGAGGCCTTGGACAACCCGTCGGTAAGCACCTCAGCAAGCTGATTGGACCCCAGATGAAGAGTATCTAGGTGGGCGGACTTGAGAGCGCCGGGGGCTATAGTGGCTATGGTGCTATTGGTCAGGTAGAGACCTCTCAGCTTGGGGACTGAGGAAAGCTGGCCTGCCCGCTCCAGCTTACCGACAGTGTTCCCAGATGGAGCACAAGCAGGCTGGGCAGGGGGCCAGGGCAGCTCCAGGGAACATGGCCAGCTGGTTCCCTTCCAGGTGGAGGTAGGTGATCTCAGGGGCCCCAGTGAAAGTCTGTGAGCCCAGGGAGGTGAGTTGATTGTCAGACAGGTAGAGGTAGACCAGGGCCTTCATGCCCCGGAAGGCACCGCCTTCGATCTCACGGACCTTGCAGTGCTCCAGATGCAGAGAGACCACCTGGTCTGTACCAGGGAAACTGTTGCTAGGGACATAATGGAAATGGTTGCTGCGAAGGTCCAGGAGCTGGGTATTAGAGGGGAAGCCGTAGGGGACTTTGGTGTGACCACGGTTCTCACATGTGGCGTGCTAAGCCTTCACCTAAGCAGGGGACAGAGAGAGGGAGATGGTTTCAGAGGGACATTTTCAAACAAGAATTGGAGAGCATTTTTTATATGGATGACTGAATTATCAGTCCAATTCTTCTCTGAGTATGATGGCAAGTGTGCTGTCATGGCAGCAGGTTTGAACATCATTTGTGGCACAACATTGCATCATCCCTCAGCACCCCATACACCATCTCAGTATTAACAACAACAGCAACTCACATCGCAGTCACAGTTATCCGGACACTTGCTCTTCTTCTTAGGCTTGGCTGTGGGCAGTGCACGCTCCCTGCTCTCCTCCTGGTCTTTTAACTCCTCCTTTATCATGTCCTCCCTGCTTCGGCAGCGCAGCTCCATAGGCCCCACTGCCGTCAGAGAGGTGAGGGGGACCTGCGCAGACCCCAATCAACTTCACCTTCCCTTTCTTGGCCCACTCCTTCAGGGGCCTGAGGTAGCAGTTACAGTGGATGGGGTTTCCTGTTAGGTTGAGGCAGGCTAGCTCCATGGGGCCAGAGAGGGGCTCCAGGTAGCGCAGCTGGTTGTGGCTGAGGTCTAGGTGGGAGAGGAGGGTGGCCTGGCACATGGCTGTGTCTGCGAGGTCCTGGAGGGACATGTGGTCCAGGTAGAGGTGGGTGAGCTTCGGCATGGAGACAGTATCCTCACCCAGGTAGGTCATGGGGTTGTAGCTCAGGTCCAGGCGGGTGACTTGAGCCAGTCTTAAATAAAGGAAAGAAAATGGAAAGAGCATAAACAGGTCAAGAGTCATCAAGATACTATTGGACCAGGGCACCATTGCACAATAGTGTCAGACATCTGCACAGTTTCCCACCGGGTCATAGACTTTGAGGGGAAGAAATGCAGCTCATTGTGGTCGAGACTGAGGCTTGTGACGGTGAAGAGGCCAGGTTGTTGAGGGAGTTGCGACTGAGACGCAGCCACTTGATGTTGTGCAGGTCCTGGAAGGCCATGTTGGGGATGTAGACCAGCTGGTTATGTGTGAGGGACAGCATGTTGAGGAAGCCCAGCTGAGTGAAGGCCCCTGGCTGGATCTCTTCAACACGGTTATGGTCCAACGTCAGCTGCTTTAGGGATGACAGGCCATCAAAAGACTCCTGTTGGATGAGGAGAGAGGGAGAAGACATGATGCATGTGACATTAAACAGCTAAGAAAAGTTGGTGGATGGGAGTATGGCCTTTGTGCAAGAAGTGATAGCTATGTGTATGTAACAATTTAACTTAGGCCATCCCCTCGCCGAGCTCGAACCAGGAACCCTCTGCACACAGACAACTGACACCCTCGAAGCACCGTTACCCATCGCGCCACAAAAGCCACGGCCCTTGCAGAGCAAGGGGAACAATTACTTCAAGGTCTCAGAGCGAGTGACGTCAACGATTGAAACGCTATTAGCGCGCACCACTGCTAACTAGCTAGCCATTTCACATCGATTACATGTACAACATAACTTGCACCTGAAAGGTACCATGTAGGTATCAATGTTACTAGAGTATTCTACGTCAATCTGATCTGGTGCTTCACTCACCAAAACTGACATTTATTTGTTTACCCCATGTCCCCAGTGACAGTGCCAGCCGCTACCTCACCTGGTAAAGGATCTCAATGTTGATGTTGGCCAGGTTGAGGGAGACCAGGCGGCCCAGGGTGCGGAAGGCCCCTTCACGCACACCGCCCTGATGTTACACCGCTGAAGGGTGAGGTGCAGGATTTGCAGGATCGCATGGGTCGGAAGCACCTGGATGCCATTTTTACTCAGGTCCAGTTTCACTGTAATTTGAGGGAAAGGAATTAGGAATGAGAAATAGAAAAGGTAGGGGAGGTTTAAATGGAAAAGGAAAAAGGAAAATGTGTGGGTGGATGAATAGCAAAATTACAGCACTGCGTGCATGTCATATATTAACGTTTAAACCATATCAAATAACTTGCAAAACATTCATCATTGATAATTTTGATTCATTGGCATCTCACCTCATCTATGACGGGGGGAACCTGAGTCAGATTCTTGCCGATACAGGCCATGGTGAGTTTGGAGTTGTCGCAGATGCAGAACCTTGGGCACTTTCCCGCTTGAGCTGGTAAAAGTATGACCAAGAGCATCAAAACTGCAACTAGACAATCAGCAAAGGAACACATCTGTGGGGGTTTTGGGAAAAAAGACATCAAACACAAACAGGGTTTGACTGTAGGCCTAATGTAATGACAGTTATGCCATTTTTTACAGTCTCACAACTTTGAATACATATTGTAAATACAGTGAAAATAGTACAATAGACTACTTCTTATAGCGACAATGGAACAAAAATATTCAAAGACATGGAGAATCCCGTCTCCAACTTGGAAACCTTTACGCACCGAAAGGCTTTCCCTCGGGACTCATAAAAACACTTTTCCAATGCCAGGAGGATTGTAAGTTTTTATTTAACGCATATTTAAAGACTTAAAAGTTTAGTTATTGAATCTAAAAATACTTATCTGGTTGTTATTCAGCAGCATTCCATAACATTTGCTATTTGATAAATATTGTAACTTTTTAGAATGTTCCTATTGTATATTTAAGATGATAAACGTACCTTTATGGTTGAATTTGTCAAATTTGACATCCAATGGTTTTAGTATGTACCCTTCCCAAATAGCTTTATAAAGTTTCCTACTCAAGGAAGTGTAGGTCTGTATATAATTGTTCCACTGCGTAGGAGCTGCGCACAACGGAGAATATGAGCGCCAAGGGGTTCACGTACATACTAGACTTCTACATTTCTAGAATGACTGAGCACTTGCAACAGTGAGGGGTCTCACAAACACTGCTTTGATAAATTATTTTGTCGTGTCTCTCGGCCCCTGCGAAACCTAACCTCAAATGAACACTCTGGCAATACATTTTTTGATAGATTAGAGGTCAAAGGTAGCCAACTGTCCCACTGGCATAGACGTCAATTTAATGTATATTCCAAGTTGATTAAACAACATTGATTCAACCAGTGTGCGTGTCCTACATAAAATAAAATTAGAACATGATTTTAACGCCAAACCTGCCAGGGTTATTTCTAAATACGTAAATTACTCTATAATTTGACAGCTTTTTTGTGTAGCTTTTAAAACCAGAGTTCAATTAACAGTAGTCTGCTTCCACAACCTGGTCTCTGAGCATTTCTTATTATTCTGTATGTAAATCCGAGACACTCCATTTGGTATGATATGTTACCCTTTGTGTGGTATGTATTAATTTGTGGATGTCATCAACAATTTCGTATGAAATGTTATACAAATTACAATTTGTATTAAATGTTATGAATTTGCAAAACGTACAAGATGTAACAAATTTGCTAAATGTATGATATGTTACGAATTCTAGCTAGGTGGCTAACATTAGCTAGCTTGCTGACATTAGCTAGGCTAGGGTTTAAGTTCAGGAGTTAGGTTAAAGAGTTAAGATCAGGGGAAGGGTTAGCTAAAATGGTTACGGTTATGGAATGGTTAGTTTAAAGGGTAAGCTTTCATTCTAAGTAGTTACAAAGTAGCTAAAGAGTGGTTGAAGTTGCTAATTAGCTAAAATTGTCCAGATGAGATTCAAAACCTTTGGGTTGCTAGATGTTCGAGATATACGCCCACCCATCCACACACACCCAGACTAACCACCTGACTTTAGTTTTTGTAACCATGCCAAACGTTAACATATAATACTACGTTTAGTGTCCTGGATTTACATTTACTATGTTACGTCTAGTCTATGAGACCAGGCTGGCTACCAATCTCACTTCCAGTAAACTACCCACTACCCTAAGGTCACTGGAGTGCAAACTCACTGAATAAAATATATATTTTTAAAGGGCTGTTTTTCTATGCTTGAGAAGAGGCAGCAAACTGTGCCCAAGAATGGGTCTGGTGAAAGCATTGCTCTAACCTTCACTAGTTTAAAAGTGTAGAGCAGCTTGCCATTAAATTGGTTAATGCAATTAACAAAGATCAAAGACTGATGTGGTGTACTTATTTAATATTAGAAATACTGTATGAATCCGTTATGTTAAATGTTATGGATATGTAGTTTATCTATGACCTTTTCAGCCCATTCAACTGAGTTAATGTCCAACAAACAGTTTATTCATTCAAAAGCACATCCCAGGCCTAATCTCTTTCCCAGATGAAGTGGCAGGTCCCCATACAAGTGGATCAAGTACAGTGGTCTGCTGCTTCCTTGAATAGATGGCTTTCTCTATGCATTTTAGCCCCAACACATTCTCCCTTATCTGAGAATATTTCCAGTAAAAATGAAGGTTGAACAGAAGGTGTTGTGTGCACCTTGCTCAGTATTAGCCACAGGAGCATTATACACTGAACAAAATTATAAACACAACATATAAAGTGTTGGTTCCATGTGTCATGAGCTGTAATACAATATCCCAGAAATGTTCCATACTCACAAAAATGTTGTGCACAAATGTGTTTACATCCCTGTTAGTGGTTATTTTATCCTTTGTCAAGATAATCAATCCACCTGACAAGTGTGATAGATCAAGAAGCTGATTAAACAGCATAATCATTACACAATGACAATAACATACCACTCTAAAATGTGCAGTTTTGTCACATAACACAATGCCACAGATGTCTCAAGTTTTGAGGGAGCATGCAATTGGCGTGCTGTCCACCAGATCAGTTGCCAGACAATTTAATGTCAATTTCTCTAACATAGGCCACCTCCAACGTAATTTTAGAGAATTTGGCAGTATGCCCAACCGGCCTCCCAACTGCAGACAACCACGCCAGCCAAGGACCTCCACATCTGGCTTCTTCACCTGCGGGATCGTCAGAAATGGTGGGGGGTGCTGAGGAGTATTTCTGTCTATAATAAAGCCCTATTGTGCAGAAAACTCATTCTGATTGGCAGGGCCTGGCTCCCAAGTGGGTGTGCCTATGCCCTCCCATGGCTGCACCCCTGCCCAGTCATGTGAAATCCATAGATTAAGGCCAAATTAATTTTTCAATTGACTGATTTCCTTAGAACAACTGTAACTAGGAAAAATCTTTGAAATTGTTGCGTTTATATTTTTATTCAGTGTAGGTTTCAAAATTTGGGATGAAAAAGAACCTACACCCATAACAATAGTTTCTTCCTACTGTAAAAAGTAAATATGGTTGAATTAGATCCTTATTCAGGGTAGTGCTTGCTAAATTGTAATGTTCCCAGGCCATCCAGTATACGGAGACACCGAAATAGTCTGTTTAATAGCTGCGACAAAGAAATTAACACATTTATTCAGTTCTTCCCTTTTGATTAAAATCAAAATTACATTTCCACAGCAGCCCATATCACACATTTATATTTTATATCCATTTAACCCTTTTTTATTTTAATATAAAACCATTACTTATTGGGTAAATATGGAGAGAACCTGTGTTTAAGATCACATTTCAGTCCTTTCACTGCAGGTGAGGCAGGATAAACCATTCATCTCCCAAATGTTTGTCTGTAATATTTCAAATCGGTCCATCCATAAAATAATGTACGTCCATAAGATGATGGGCAAGGCTCCTGCTGTGAGTCTTCTGAGTTGGCGAAATAGAGTGCAGTGCAACAGTTAAGTCCTTGTTGTGTGCGCTAAGGGCCCCCTTATGTCTGGGGGTGGGAATTGTTCTGTTCATAAATCCGTGAGAGTGTCTGTGTGGTCCGGTGTGACTCAGTTCTCAGGCCTGAAATGCTCCAGCGTGGACTTGAGGATGTTCCTGGCGCTGCTGCACGACTCCAGGGCCTGGACGTGTCTGAAAGTCACAAATATACAGTCACACCGTTGCAATGATGGACAGTCGTACCTTTCATCTTTACTGTTTTTAGACACAGCAGCCTGACAACATAGGAACATGGGTACAATGTGCAATTTGGAGCATGTTGGCAATATCCTTGGTGAACTTTGTGCCAATGTGGTGTGTTTATCTGCAGTCGGAGAGGGTACCTGAGAGCTACGCTGCCGCCCATCACTCATGCCCTTACCGGGACATGAAGGCCTCCAGCACAGCGATGTGGTCCTGGGGGAAGTAGTCCTGACGCACAACATACTCCAGGGCCTGCAAATGACCAGGCACCACATGTACTGGCTTCACCTTGTCCTCACTCTGAATGAGAGAGAGGGGGAGACATGAGGACTACAATAATACAAGGCAGAAGAAAACCAGGTGTTTTTCTACAAATTCATAGAACGTGTACCTTGAGGAGTCCCAGCATTACTAACAGCGATGATACAAAGTTGTAACCTTGGAAGGAGGGACTTGCGAAGGCTTTCCTGAGAATTGCATCTGCATAACAAAGAGGACATATATACTTAACATTCGGTCATACAGATGAACAGAAACAGTCGCATATTTGGCCCCATGTCTTCAGTAAGTACTCAGAACTAAGATAAAGTGGCCCTTACCAATACTATCTAGGACAGCACTCTTAACCTGTTCATCGTCCTCATTGTACACAGAGGAGATTTTCAGGAAAGCCTCCGCTGTCTTACCAGCATCAGCCACATCTACCTGGAAAGAGAAGAACATGGACAAAAGGTTAAACACGTCAAAATCAACCTGTTTCAGCCTACTGACACACACTGTATGTCACCTCAGGTTTCCACTAAGTAGTTTGCTGTGTAAGGAATTCATTACAGGGTGTGTTAACCTGCTGTTCAAAGAGCAGGGCCCTCTTGGTGCCCAGTTTGAGCAGCTTGTCGGGGGAGGGGAAGCAGAGGAAGGAGGCGGCATCTGGGGATCGGGGCACTGACGGAGGAGAGGAAACCTGATTCACACTGCTGTCCTCTTCTTCCCCCACATCATCTTCATCATTCTCCACATCATCTTCATCATTCTCCCTCATCTTCATCACCTTCCTCCTCGTCTTCATCACCCTCCTCCTCGTCTTCATCATCCTCCTCCTCATCGTCCTCCGGCTCCCCTTCATCATCGCTGCAGGTAGAGACAAAGATTTTCTCATGGCGGCTTGTGATAAAAGATAGGATGGTTGAGGTCCAGTGTGGGTAAGTCTAAAAGTATAAACTCATTTAATATTTAAATCCAGTACCTGAGTGATCCCAGCAGGTCTCCCATGTTCAGGCCATCCATTACCTCTCTGAGATCATCACAGCCCTCCTCCCCCAGGCAGTTACCTGACAGTACCAACACACAAAACACAACAAAGTCACAGATGAACTCTACAGATCCTACGAAAACATTACTAGCCAATGCAACATTTTCAATCCAGTTTTCATGTGTTGTAAGTCAAGTGTGTATCCATCATGTACCATTTAGGTCCAGTTTCTCCAGTGTGGCTTTGCCCTCAACTGATTGTGCCACCAGCAGTGCAGCTTCTCCTGTGATCTCCCCAAATGACAGATTCAGCTCCTGACAAAGACATTAAAAACATATGGGTATGAGTCAGGTGTATGAACACACATGAATTAACAATCAAGTGCAGTAGATGTTCCTGCAGCCAAGGGTGGGACCAGTGCTACCCTGTACCTTGAGGATGGGAAGCCCCTCAGTGACTGCCTCTGCGATGGCTATAGCCCCCTCGGAACGCACCAGACAGTCTCCAAAGTTTATCACCTGGATACTGCGCAAATGTTTCAGAGCCTAAAGGTGGAACAAAACACTCAGTGTCAGTCATAGTATGGCAAGTGCATTTGAGCATACATCAACTTCATGAGAGTTTCATTGTCATGCGGCCTTCGTACACAAGGCAAACCACTACTGTACCTGTGCCATGGCGATAGCTCCTTTCTTGGTGAAGGTGTTGTCGTTGAGGTTGAGGACCCGGAGCTGGGGGTTGTGTTGCATGGCAGTGGCCAGAGCAGTCACCCCAGGGTGGTTGATCCCATTCTGGGGCACGTGCACCTCCTCCAGACTACCCATCAGCTGAGGTCATACAGTAGCATCAGACAGAGATAGCTATATAGACAGTATATGGCTTGTCACGGTCAGTACAGTTTAATCATAAACTCAGTGGCATTACGTTGGGAGTGTTCAAGGAGCTTTTATCCATGCTGCTGCCAGTACTAATGCTAAAGAGCTCCATGTGAACCACTGTGGTGACTAACTGCATATACTCTACAAGTCCAGATTGTCAGAAATTCTGATATGTTCAGCTCAGGAGCCAGTGTCTGTACCTGGAAGGCCTGGGCAAGGGCAGTGGCCCCATCGTTCTCCAGACGGTTTCTGCCTGCGATGAACACCTTCAGCCCAAGGGGGGTGCCCTGTGCACTGGACTGCTTATAGCACTCCGTCAATGCCGCAGCTAAGATCTGAGGAGACCACACATACAGAGCACAGTGAAAAAACTATGTTGGAAAAGTTATGATTGTCATGATAGATATTAAATCATGATATCATTATTCAACCTTAACACAAGCTATACATTTCATGAGAAGTTAAATTAGCTTTAGATCTTCTCTGAAATTATACTGAGGGGGGCAACTTTATGTTGTGGAGTCTGCTCAATAACGCAATGCAGCTCCTATCAAACTGGAGACATTCTGCCCACCTTGCCTCCACCAATGCCCATGCCGCAGTTGTTGAGCCTCAGTTCCTGCAGTGTGTGACAGGCAGTGCTCTTAAGCAACTTCTCGATGCCCTTCACTCCGTCTGGTCCAAAGGCGTTGTCACTGAGGTCCAGCACGGTCAGTCTGGCGCCTGCTGTCATTAGCGCCGCACCCAGGGAGTTCTGAATAGGGGTGATGAAGGCTGAGTTTACAATCCCAGACCACATTTCATCTATCAAAAGGGAGTAAGTATTTTTTAAATATTCTCACCAGGGCTGGAGGGATCTCAGAACGCAGTCGCCCAGTAAACATGTCACTCCAGTAACAGTACTGAGGGAGAGAGGGTTATATAAAGGGTCAGCTAAGTATTGTCTAGCTAGAGATATATATATATATATATATATGACAGATATGAAAGCAAGATGGAACAGAGCCAAAAGCGGGTATCTCATCAAAATCAACATATGAGATCATCCATCTTTCTCCATGTGGCAGTCAGTGGAATCAATACCTGTCCTCTGTACCATGAACAATGCAATCAAAACACACTTCATCTCATAATCACTCTGTGACTGGTACCTTAAATTCACTCTTTGTCTCCAGGGCTTTAGCGATGGCCTGTGCTGCCTCCACCCCATAAGTGTTCCCCTCCAGCCTGAGTGCTTGCAAACCCTTGAACTCCTGGATCTCTTTCACCATCTCTTTCACTGGAAAGAAAGAGAGAGGGAAAGATTGAAGACACAGACCATGATTGTTTGAAGAACAATACATTGTTCTCCCGAGTGGCACAGTGGTCTAAGGCACTGCATCTCAGTGCAAGAGGAGTCACTACAGTCCCTGGTTAGAATCCAGGCTGTATCACATCCGAACGTGATTAGAGTTTTTTTAAATACAACAACAAAAATCATTTGGCATTGATTGGATACCACATTGTACTTGAACAACCTATTGGATGACAATTGAAGGAGCATAAGCATAATGAGTCAATGGTCAATGGTTGGAATACTTACCAGATTGTGCATTGTCGAATTTGCGTCCTTGGCCTTTATAACTCAACTCTCCCTCAGTCACCTGAGTTTTTGCCAGAGAGTCGGCCAACTGTGCAACAGCATCCGTCGCCATCAGGACACCTGGGGAACATACTAACTTATGAACAAGAATATGCACTACTTACTTAAGCAACACATAATATATGATCAATTACCACCTAGTAGAGTACCTGCCAAAGACCTAGCGTTACCAAACACATGCAGTTTGAAGTGACGTTATAAACATTCAGTTAGCTAGCTAGTTAACTTTAGCTAATATACACAGGGGGTGGAAAGTTGCTCTGTCTGTAAACGTTGCTATCTTGCTATCATTGTGCTACCCTCTGGAAGAAGTGGAAACCCTTGCTAACTAATGTTAGCCAAGTAGCAATATATGTTTATAGTGTCGTAACTATCTGCCAACGAGTTATAAACACTTGGCACACACCATCTCATGCTAGGATAGTTGAGGCTAACTAGCTAGGTAGAAAAAGCTGAATATGGTTGATCATTTCCAATGGTGTGATAAAGCTGGAAATGTTCTACAAGAATACAGCCATCAAAGCAAGTTACTTAACGTTGTTCTGACTTGACAAAGTCATAACATACTAGCTATAGTTAGTTAGCTAGCTAGCTAGCTTAGCAAGAGCAGGGCATGCCCTGGTAAGGCATCGACCAATTTGATCTGATAAATATGGCACCTCCCCTCACGTGTGACCTTACTAACGTTTCCCTGAATATATTTGCAAGCGAAAATGTCTATGAAACGTGTATCAATGCTTACAAATTCGAAATTTCTGCGTATAACTAGTTGTTTCCAGAACAGCGCTATCTGTCACACAAGCTGTCTCCCGCTCGGTTCTGACGTTTAAACACTTCGAGGACCATGGCTGACGCGGGACACACGGGACTTGTAGTTCCAGGCAGTTTCGTTGCCTCATCTTCTTCTATTACATAATGGCGGTCCGCAAACAAACGTTAAAGTGTATGCCGCCACCTACTGTGCAGGAATGTACAATTAATCATGATCTGCTCAATTCTGCACTACCGTTAAAAAGTCATACGAATACAAATACAATAAGAAATAAATCCCTACAAACTTCTACCCCCCCCAACCCCCCCCCCCCACCCTCCCGACATTAGGTCCAGCCATGGAAGCTCCATCATTCCACACTGTAGCTCCACCAATCTGTCTTACAGATTCTGCAAACGAAACATCATGACTACTTCTATATATCTGAGCCTCTCTAGCCTCTCTCTGCACCTGACATCCACCAAATGCTGCCCTATGTTCCCCCCACAGTTATAACACTTAACTTTCACATTGCTCCCACATTCACTGTAATCATGTTCCCCTCCACACTTGGCACATGTTTTCCTTCCTTTACATTGTACAGCTACATGTCCCATTCCTTGGCATTTGAAACACCGCAATGGGGATGGGACAAATAACTCTGACATTTAAACTAAGGAATCCTATCTGTACTCTTCCAGAAAAAACCTTATCATCAAACCTCAGCAGCACTGAAAAGCTTTCACTTCTGATCAACCTTTTGTCCTCAATCACTCCTTTCACATTTTCTTTAATATAATCTATGGGCATAGGTATTGGGACCCCAGTGATGACACCTCATAACCTAGCATAAGCACCTGGGACATGGCTTTGAATTTTATTCTTAAGTGTTTCTACAGTATTTTCAGAATCTTCACTTGCTGAGCCTGGCTACCACAAAATATGAACAATCTACCATTTCCAATTAACCAAGGTAATTTGACTTCTTTCTCTAATTTGACTTCTTTTAGTCAGATAGGGTGGAAATGAGGCCCTGTGGTCTTCTCAAACACCATCACCACTTCCCTCTCCAACACAAAGTTACTCATGCTTCCTACCTTTATGCTTTCTTTACCAGATGCTCCACTGCTTTCTGTATCATGAGCCCTCTTCTTCCTATATCTTTCCACTACCGACCATTCTGGCCCTCTTCCTCCCGCTCCATACCATCAGAACGGTCATCCATATTGTTCGAATTCCAGCACAGCTGTTGCTTCACCAACCTTCTCTCCATTTCGTCCGCACTACTCGCTGCCACCGCTCTCAACAATCAAAATAGCCTCTTTGGCTAATCTCATCTGAAGCTTTATTTTATGTCAAAAAGCAAACACACTTTAAAAAATCCTGTGATACTGAACAGTGTAGCTATATTTACAGCTTTATTTGATCAGTTCTCTGAGTTATCAGTGCTTGGGAGATCTCCAGTAGCCCAAAGGCTGACAGATGGCGATATTCAAGTCATAAACCACGTTTCCATCCACAGTTTTTAATGTGAGTAAAGTCATACATATAAAATAAAATACCGAAAGCTACGATGAAAATAGGAAGTTTCGGTACAATTTTATAAATGCCAACAAATCATTTGTTCATCTGACATGGTGGGATCCTTTTGTGTCGGTAAAATTAATAATGTGAGAAATGGTGGTGGAAACCAGTGGAGGCTGGTAGAAGGAGCTATAGGAGGACAGGCTGATTGTAATGGGTGGAATGGAAAAAATGGAACAGAGTCAAACGTGTGGTTTCCATATGTTTGATGTGTTTGATACCGTTCAATGAAATCCATTCCAGCCATTACAATGAGCCTGTCCTCCTATAGCTCATACCACCAGCCTCATCTGGTGGAAACTCATTTATGGGCAAATATTGATATATACCTCTTTTATGTCCCACCTACCATGTGGGGTGACTGGCAATAGTGTTGGCCAATCACCAGTCAGCACCACATTCATGTTCTGTGTAACTTTCATTTTGGGGCAGTTGACTTGACGTATGGCTACAGCATAAAACCCAGATTGTTCTGTGCTAAAGTTAGTCAGTCTTTAAATGTGTTTGTTGTTTGTGTATAATAAACATCAGGGAAAGAAGGTTTGTTAGGGTCTTTCCACCTATGTCCTCCACATTACCTGTATAGTAAATAATTAGCTAGTTAGATTCACAGTGCTAGCCAGGTTAGCTAGTGTACTGAGGTGATTGAGCATTAGCTAACATTAGCTCACGATCAGTAAAGATCTCAAACCACAACACCGGTGTCAGAAGTTCTTTTTGTTGAAATGTGTGTTCTTTTTGTGAGCCATCCAATCTTTTCTGTGGACTTTCTGACATTTTGGGGTGTTCTCACTGATCGTGACATTGCTAGCTAGCTTGTTAGCTAGCTAAATTCAGTTGCTAGATTCAGGTCTGCCCTCCCTCTCCATGTGCTGCAAGCCAAATATTTTTATAGTCGTTATATCTGTGTGCAAGCCCTGAACTTGTTGCTATGGCAACCAAAAGGCAGCTAGAACTGTGAAAACAAGACCCTGCCGCTGCAGAGAGACAGCCAGGCCTATTTTTGTTCAAGTTATAAATTTTTCCTCTTCTGGATGTTTAGTTTTTCATTTTATTTTCAATTTAAGTTTGGACCAGTAAGAGAGGAGAGAGGTGCAGCAGCGACCCAGTCCTAACAGCAATGCCAGAGGAGAGGGGGAGAAGAGAAGTGCCAGTGCTGCCCCCGGCAATGTTGTACACAGGGATGGTGAGCCCTCCAGTGACAGTGACACCAGCGATGGGGATCCCAGCGGCAGTGACTCAGTGATGGTGACCTCAGCGACATTGACCAGACCAACGATTTGCGACCCCAGCGGCGGAGATCCCAGAAGCGGTGACCCCAGCGATAGTGACCTCAGTGGCGGTGACCAGACCAACTATAGTGACCATAGTGGCGGTGATCCCAGCAGCGGTAACTCCAGCATCCTGCAGCCCACTCTGAGGTCACTTCCCTCGACACCGGGCAATGCCCGCATCATGCCTCAAATTTCCCGGCGGCATCGACGACCATAGGCATTGCAGCCCCTGTGTGGCTGTAATGCCCCCTAAAACAATCCACAAATTTGATGACTTGAGACTCGACTTGGAATAAAATAAAATAACTTGAGATCTGACTTTGACGTGGAGCCTCAAGACTCGGGACTCGACTTTGATTTAAGACTGGTAACTTGAAATTATCTGTAATGTTTTGTCACTCATTTTCAGTGGCAATTTTAGCATGTAAATCTTGGTGTGGGAAACTCAACATTTATTTTTAGAGGCAAGCCAGCAAAGCCACTACACAGCACAACACAACACTAAACAATACATTAATTACACTATAACAGTGACAAACAGTGCCCACAAACTTAGGGCCTACAAAAGTTGTCCAAACAGCAGAGTCCCAACAGCAGTCCCAACACAGATACGTTTTAGCTATAATTTCTCTTCATTATTCGTCTTCATATGACAAATATTGAAAAGGATTTGCCAGTAGATTGTCGACTTATTTCATGAGGATGAAATTCTACACAGGGACACTCAAAGTCAATCTTAAATGAATAATCCTTTATTAACAGAAGCTGGAGAGATCACAGTGAAACTTAGATGCATAAAGTACCAGTCTGAAGTGAGCTCCACCAAGGCAGTCCCGTTAGTTCTCTTATATACTGCTTACACAGACAAGTTATATTTGCATGATTCAGCTTATTCCTTATTCATAATTCATTAATCATTAAGGTTTGGTACCATGCATGTGACCGATCAATACTGGTTCATGCATGTGACCGACCAATACTGGTTCATGCATGTGACAGACCAATACTGGTTCATGCATGTGACCGACCAATACTGGTTCATGCATGTGACCGACCAATACTGGTTCATGCATGTGACCGATCAATACTGGTTCATGCATGTGACCGATCAATACTGGTTCATGCATGTGACAGACCAATACTGGTTCATGCATGTGACAGACCAATACTGGTTCATACATGTGACAGACCAATACTGGTTCATGCATGTGACAGACCAATACCTCACAAGGCTTCTTCTCTCCAAGCTGAGACCTTGAAACTGAGATATCATTTCGTTCTCAAAACAAGGTTCTGGGTGTACTGCCAAATTGCAAATGCTGATAGTGAGGATTCGTTCAATCAGTCACTTGCATGAAGACAGAAATTGGTTATTAGTGAAGCAAAAACATAAAATGTTCCATCACACATGACCAGTCCAATCAAAGCTACAGTAGATATAACGTCATTTGACGTCATTTTATCTGTGGCCAATGACCTTGAGCCTTCTTGGATGGGTACTTCTGTAACTCTATGGTAGCACCCAAGGAGCTTGAATTTTTATGCTCTCCCCGTAGATTTTGCGGTGACATAGTGTCCCCATGAGTGACAGAACACTGAGCCAATCACGGCGCAACTAGAGAACATTACCAACCCCTACAATCCTGTATATTCTGCTGGCTGCCCCAACCCCACAGAAAGCACTGAGCTATGCTGAAATACCTGTATTTTGGAGCTGCCTTACTCAAGAAAGCAAAAAAGAGATAATGTTTGCATGCAGCTTAACTAACTAATGTTTTTTTTTAAATAAATGTTTGCAGACTGATATGTGACACGTATTAATGGCAAAATAACATGCAAAACAGGCACACCCCCCCATTTTTTTATTTTTTTTTATTACATTTTTGTTTTCCAAACCTTTCCCTTGAGACATAAAAAAAGAGGGGAAGGAAGTTGTGTTTGGGACAGAGTTGAGTTATTGACTAGACTGGTGGGGGTCGGGCGTGCAGGTGGCTCGTGCTGGCTGGGCGGACTGGCTGAAATTTGATAGAGGATGTCTTAATAATGTCATGTATTGTCATGTCTTGTCCCTGTGCTTTCTCTTCTCTTGTTTCCCCCTGCTGTCATATTAGGTTTCTTTCTCTCTCTCTATCCCTCTCTCTCTCTATGTTCAGTTCCTGCTCCCAGCTGTTCCTCATTCTCCTAACGACCTTGTTTACTCTCTCACACCTGTCCCCTATTTTGCCCTCTGATTAGGTCCCTATTTCTCTCTCGGTTTCTGCCTCTGTCCTTGTCGGATTCTTGTTTGCTGTTTGTTGTTTGCTGTTTGCTGTGTCCTTGTTCCGTCCTGTCGTGTTTTGCCTTTTCATCAGATGCTCTGTCCGCTACGGCCCGCGCCTACCCGAAGGGACCTGCAGTCTGTTGCCGCTTATCCTGCAATTCTCCTCAACAACTAAGAGGATTTATGTTTTCCCTGTTTGGACATTTCCTGTAAAGGATTGAGGATGATGTTTTCTCTGTTTGGACTTTAATAAACTCAGTTTCTGTTAAGTCGCTTTTGGGTCCTCACTCACCTGCATAACAAATAAAGTCAATCAAAAGTTAAATCTTTGTACTTTATTTGTAAAAGTTGTTCATTAGTTAGGCTATTGGTTAAAGCTGCAACACAATATTGATTATTGAATTATCATTGATCTAGTACAGTCTTAACTTAAACCAACTGTCAATAACATATTTAAAAATGATCTCTTACCTAGCTTGATGACTGTGAGCGTTTTTGCTTACCTATTGTTTTTCTAAATCAGGCGTCACCAACCCGTTGATCGTGGTCGACAAGTCAATCTTGGAAGCATTCCAAATCGATCGGAAGAGTTTTCAAAATCAGAGAAAAAAAGGGGGTATATCTGGCCAAACATATACAGTTTCTAGGACCAAGATGCAGCGTGGTAAGTGTTCATCATTATTTTAATAAACTGAACACTAAATACAACAAGGAACAAAAGAAACAACCGAAACAGCTCCGTCAGATGCAAAACACACTAAACAGAAAATGACTATCCACAAAACCCATGTGGGCAAGAGCTACCTAAGTATGGTTCTCAGAGACAACGACAGACAGCTGTCCCTGAATGAGAACCATACCTGGGCAAAAACAAAGAAATACAAAAACATAGAAAAAAGAACATAGAACGCCCACCCTAGTCACACCCTGGCCTAACCAAAATAGAGAATAAAAAGCCTCTATGGCCAGGGCGTGAGGGTCACGGGTGGGCCTTCTTATGGCGGCGGCTCGGGGTGCGGGACGTGGACCCCGCTCCAGAGGCGCCACCTAAGTGAGCCAAGACTGAAGTGGAGCGGGGTCCACGTCCCGCACCCGAGCTGCCACCGTGAGAAGGCCCACCCTCGCAGCGGGCCCCAGACTGAAGATCCTCGTAGAGGGCACCTCTGGACTGAGGGGTGCCTCTGGACTGAGGGGTGCCTCTGGACTGAGGGGCGCCTCTGGACTGAGGGGCGCCTCTGGACTGAGGGGCGCCTCTGGACTGAGGGGCGCCTCTGGACTGAGGTGCGGCTCTGGCAGCTCCGAAGTGAAGGGTGGCTATGGCAGCTCCGGACAGGCGGGAGGTTCTGGCAGCGCCGGACAGGCGGGAGGCTCTGGCAGCGCCGGGCTGGAGGGAGACTCTGGCAGCGCCGGGCTGGAGGGAGACTCTGGCAGCTCCGGGCTGGAGGGAGACTCTGGCAGCGCCGGGCTGGAGGGAGACTCTGGCAGCGCCGGGCTGGAGGGAGACTCTGGCAGCTCCGGGCTGGAGGGAGACTCTGGAGGAAGGAGACGGAGAGACAGCCTGGTCCTTGGAGGAGGCACAGGATAGACCGGGCCGAGGAGGCGCACTGGAGGTCTCAAACTAAGGACCTGCACAACCCGTCCTGGCTGGATGGTGATTTTAGCCTGGCATGTGCAGGGCGCAGGTACAGGAAGCACTGGGCTGTGCAGACACACGGGAGACACAGTGCGCAGTGCCTGACGCAGGATATCCTGGCCCGAGAGATGCACTGGAGGTCTGGAGAGCAGGGCTGGCAAGCATTCCAAGTCGATCGTTAGAGTTTTCAAAATCAGAGACAAAAAAATCAGAAATGTCTAAATGTTTTCATTTATTTATTATTATTTATTCATTTAATTTCAAACGCGCCATGTGTGAGCCCTGTGTGTAGTGATGGGGTCGAGAGGCGGGGTATATCTGGCCAATCATATACAGTTTCTAGGACCAAGATGCAACGTGGTAAGTGTTCATCATTATTTTAAAAAACTGAACACTAAATACAACATGGAACAAAAGAAACAACCGAAACAGCTCCGTCAGGTGCAAAACACACTAAACAGAAAATAACTACCCACAAAACCCATGTGGGCAAGAGCTACCTAAGTATGGTTCTCAATCAGAGACAACGACAGACAGCTGTCCCTGATTGAGAACCATACCCGGCGAAAAACAAAGAAATACAAAAACATAGAAAAAAGAACATAGAACGCCCACCCTAGTCACACCCTGGCCAAACCAAAATAGAGAATAAAAAGCCTCTCTATGGCCAGGGCGTGACACCCTGACTCCCGCCTTAACTAGCTCAGGCACTTGTTGTAACACCAGACTTTTCACCAGGCTGTAGAGCTTGCAAAAAGGGGTAATGTGGAGCGGCACCACAACAACATCCACCCTAAGTTCAAAGAAACCTACCCGCAAAAGAGCCATCTTTGTTCAAAGAAAGTTGATGAGCTCAAGTCTGTACTGAAAACACAGCAGTCGCTTTTTACCAAACCGACAGCTAATAGTAAGGCTGCAACAGAGGCATCCTTCCATGTCAGCCATCCCTTGGCTAGACATAAGAAATCATTCACTGATTGAGAGCTATACAAGGAGGCAATGGCCGTTGTCACCCAGACATTATTCAAAGGATTCAAAAACAAAGAGGACATTAAAAATGCTATCAGAAGTGTGCCACTTGGCCCAGCCACTGTAACAAGAAGGGTAGAGTCGTTATCGGAGGACGTGAATTTTTAAAAGTATTTTACCATTATTTTACTATGCAAGTCAGTTAAGAACAAATTCTTATTTTCAATGACGGCCTAGGAACAGTGGGTTAACTTCCTGTTCAGGGGTAGAATAACAGATTTGTACCTTGTCAGCTCAGGGATTCGAACTTGCAACCGTTCGGTTACTAGTCCAACGCTCTAACCACTAGACTACACCCAACAATTGCTCAAGGATTTTTCACTTTGTGTGTGCTTTTCGCTGCAATTTGATGAATCCCAGGATATGACAGACACTGCACAGCTGATGAAGTTTGTTCTCATGGCTTTTAAGGATTCAACTACTAAGGAGTCTTTTCTCACCCTTTAACCATTAAAAGGGAGAACAAGAGGTGAGGAAATGTACAACGTGCATGATAACAGCATTCCCATCATTCATAAACTGGTAGCGATCACTACAGACAGGGCACCGGCAATGCGTGGGGTGCATTTGGGCTTCGTTGCACTGTGCGGTTGCGCCGATTTCCCAGAGTTTTTGAACGATCACAGTGTAATCCATCAGCAAGGACTAGCTAGTAAAGTAGGGGACTTGTCTCATGTCATGACACTTGTCGTTATGACTGTTAATTCGATTTGCGCAAAAGGACATCAGCACCGCTGGTTTAAATCTTTATTAGATGAGCTTGATGCCGCATACAGTGACTTGATTCTCCACACTTGCGTAAGGTGGTTGAGTCCTGGGAAAGTACTGCAGCGATTTGTTGACTTGCTGCCCGAGATCAAATCATTTCTGGAGTCACAAAATGAGGAGCATGAGGAACTGTCTGATGATGCATGGCTGCTAGACTGTTTCCTCACGGACATAACAGCCAAACTGAACCAGCTTAACTATGAGCTTCAGGGAAAGACAAAGACGTGGCACACATGATCAGCGCTCTCAATGCCTTTAAGGCCAAGGTGGGTATGTGGGTCTCTCAGCTGAGGAATAGAAGGCTGGTGCACTTCCCAAACCTGTTGAATTTATCTCACCCCCCCCCCCCCCCATTGAGATCGGGGAGGTGTCCACCAAATTCCAACTAGTATTTGCTTTACCAATTGGAGTTGACATGGAGATAATTGAGTTGAAAGCAAGATCAAGAGACAGTAACTTTTGGGATCTTGTAACAGTGAAAAGTCTCCCCTCCTTTCATCCTGCTCACTTAAGGTGAAGGCCTACTTTGGATCAACATATCTCTGTGAGATGGCCTTTTCACAGATGAAATGAATTAAGTCAAAGAACAGGTCTTGTCTAACTAATAGACATCTCACAGACAGTGTTAGACTTGCTGTGTCAAACTATGAGCCAGACTACAGAGCACTTGCTGATGGTGTGCAATCACAGCCATCACATTGAATGTGTATGTGGGGAGGGAATCTCATCCACAGCCATCAGAGTGAGTGAGCATTGCCAGTTTGAAGTCTGTTATAGGCCATATTGTTTACAAAAGGATATGATCTGTGTTGTATGTTGTTCAAAAATGTAAAGTGAAGCAGTACTGTACATGATTGGCTTCGGCCTGTAATTGACAGATTATTGAGGTAATGAATGGTAATAGGGCTGTGATTTGTGTGAAAATATTTTTGAACAAATGAATGATGTGACTGTTGTCATAATATTTTTAATATTAGTTGCACTTACTTGACTATTGTCATTTTGAAGTGTCTTGAAAATGACGTTAAAGATGAAAAGTGAAGCAGTACTGTACATGATTGACTTAGGCCTGTAATTGACTGATTGTTGAGGTTATATACAGTATGAATGGTGAATGAGTAATAGACCTGTGGAAATATTGAAAAATTGAATATGACTGTTATAAAATGTTGAATGATAGTTGCACTTACTTCTGATTATACCATTTGTATAATTGAATTAATTATTTGCTTGTGACTGACAGGTAACAAAATAAAGAATGTGAAAGTGGAACCACAATGTGGCCTTGTTTTTTTGTCATTTTTTGCAAGTGGTAGATCTTGGTTTACATTTAGACTTGGGATTGTCACGCCCTGATCTGTTTCACATGTCTTTGTCTCCAACCACCTCCAGGTGTCACCCATTTTCCCCATTAGTCCCTGGGTATTTATTTCGGTGTTCCCTGTTTGTCTGTTGCCAGTTTGTCTTGTCAAGTCAACCAGCGTGGTTTTCCATGCTCCGTCTTTTTCTTATCAGCTCTTTTGCTAGTTCTCCCGGTTTTGACCCTTGCCTGCTTTGACTCTGAACCCGCCTGCCTGACCATACTGTCTGCCCTGACCTAGGAACTGCCTGCCAATCTGTTACTGCCTGCCTGTCCACGACCATTCTCTTGCCTGCCCCTAAATATCAGAGACATACCATCTGCCTCCCGTTTCTGCATCTGGGTCTCGCCCTGTGCCCTGATAGAACGAACTGGCCATGACAGAGTCAGCAGACTTGGACCAGCTACGCCACGCTTTCACCCTGCAGGGAGGCATGAGGAGCTACTGCTGGACCTTTTGGAAGGGCTTCGTTCCCTGATGGAATGCCACTACCAAGGGTTCGAGGCTAATATGGAGAAAATCAGGGAGTTAGGCAGCCTGCCACCTCTGAGACCCCCCAACCACACAGTAACCTTTTTACTATTAGTGGTGGGTTTGTACAGCCTACCCCAGCTCCCTGAGAACCCTGCTTACCTCCTCCGTAGTGATATTCTGGGGATCCTGGAACCTGCCAGGGTTTATTTTGTTCCTCATTTTTGTGCTGCAGCCATTGGTAGCGTATATTTCTATTTTTAAGGGCGCTCTTCTGGGTTAAGGCAGTATGGGAGCAACAATCCGCTATTTGTCATAATCTGGAAGACTTCATGGCAGAGGTGAGGAAGGTTTTCAATTCTCCGGTATCCGGGAGAGAGGTGGCCCAAAAACTTGAATTACATCAAGACTCCCATAGTGTGGCAGACTACGCTGTAGACCTTTGCACCTTGGCTGCCGAGAGTGCCTAGAATCCGGAGTCCTTATTTGATACCTTCCTTCACGGATGATCAGAGGTGCTAAAAGATGAGCTGCTCTGGAGTTACCGGTGGACCTCAATTCCCTCATTGCCCTCACCATTAGGATTGATGGACATCTACGGGAATGCAGGAGTGAGAGTACCATGAGCTCCTGGAGGTTTTCAGCAAGGCTCGTGCTAACTCCCTTCCTCCACATCGTCCTTACGATTGTGCAATTAACCTCCTCCCGGGCACCACACCGCCTCGAGGCCGGCTATATTCCCTGTCTGGTCTTGAGACCAAGGCCACGGAGGAGTACATTGAGGACTCACTTGCTGTTGGGAGCATTGGTCCTTCTGCCTCTCCTGCTGGCGCAGGATTATTCTTTGTGTGGAAGAAGAACAAGACCCTGCGTCCATGCGTTGATTACCGGGGCCTCAATGACATAATGATCAAAAATCGGTGCTCTCTACCACTTCTCTCCTCGGCGTTCAAACCTCTCCACGGGGCTACCACCTTTTCCAAACTGGACCTTTGGAATGCCTACCACCTTGTGCGGATACGCAAAGGAAATGAGTGGAAGATGGCTTTCAACAGATGGCCCGCTGTTTTCCTGGTCAATAATGTGCTCCGGGACATGTTTAATCATTTTGTTTTTGTCTACTTCAACGATATTCTGGTTTTCTATTGTCCTGCCCAGGAACACATTCTCCATGTTTGACAGGTCCTTCAGCGCCTCCTGGAAATTCAGTTGTTTGTTAAAGCTGAGAAGTGCGAGTTTCACTGCTTTACTATCTCCTTTCTGGGATACATCACTGAAGGGAATGTTCAGATGGATCCGGGAAATGGTGAGAGCGGTGGTGGCTTGGCCCCAGCCCATGTCCAGGGTGCAACTAAAACGGTTTCTGGAGTTTGCTAATTTCTACCTCAGTTTCATTCGGGCCTACAGCAACCTGGCGGCCCCCCTCTCTGCACTCACCTCTCCCAAGGTACCATTCACATGGTCTCCAGCAGCAGACAAGGCTTTTGGGGATCTAAATCAGCGACTCACAACTGCCCCCATCCTCATCCATCAAATCAAAATCAAATCAAACTTTATTTGTCACGTGCGCCGAATACAACAGATGTAAAATGCTTACTTACAGGCTGTAACCAATAGTGCAAAAAAGGTATTAGGGGAACAATAGGTAAGTAAATAAATAAAACAACAGTAAAAAGACAGGCTATATACAGTAGTGAGGCTATAAAAGTAGTGAGGCTACATACAGACTACGGTTAGTCAGGCTGATTGAGGTAGTATGTACATGTTGATATGGTTAAAGTGACTATGCATATAAAGTGGGGCAAAAACAAGTATTTAGTCAGCCACCAATTGTGCAAGTTCTCCCACTTAAAAAGATGAGAGAGGCCTGTAATTTTCACCATAGGTACACTTCAACTATGACAGACAAAATTAGAAAAAAAATCCTGAAAATCACATCCTAGGATATTTAATCAATTTATTTGCAAAATATGGTGGAAAATAAGTATTTGGTCACCTACAAACAAGCAAGATTCCTGGCTCTCACAGACCTGTAACTTCTTCTTTAAGAGCCTCCTCTGTCCTCCACTCAATACCTGTATTAATGGCACCTGTTTGAACTTGTTATCAGTATAAAAAACACCTGTCCACAACCTCAAACAGTCACACTCCAAACTCCACTATGGCCAAGACCAAAGAGCTGTCAAAGGACACAAGAAACAAAACTGTAGACCTGCACCAGGCTGGGAAGACTGAATCTGCAATAGGAAGCAGCTTGGTTTGAAGAAATCAACTGTGGGAGCAATTATTAGGAAATGGAAGACATACAAGACCATTGATAATCTCCCTCGGAGGGGAATCCAAGGGAGTAGTAAAGTGGGGAATCCAGGACAGACTAGCAGGATGACGAGACGTGGGACTGGAGACAGGGACCAGAGTCAGAGCGGGCAGAACTGTAGTGGAGAGGAAAACAAGATCTGAATAGTAACAAACGGCTGGAAACGTAGACTGACTGAGCAGAGACTACAATCTGGCAGTGTGGAAGTGGCAGGGCTGAGTATTTGTAGAGGTCTTGATTATGAACAGGTTCAGCCGGTGGGGATCTGCTCTGACTACAGCACAACTGTCTCTGCCCACACAATCACAGACACAGAGAGAGGGAGAGAGTACTGGGTGAGTGGCGGCAGGTCAAGGAGAAACAGGATGAGCAGTAGAAAGTGTTGCAGGAGCAGATGTGACAGTAAGGACATAGGAGCAGGGAAGGCAGCACGTGATTCATGAATATAAATCCTTCCAATAGAAAGAATATATATATAGTTACAAATTGAATATTAATTAAATGAGTTGACTCTTCACACAGAATGATTTCACTGAACAACAATAGAAAGGGAATATTGTATGATCCCCAATGATCCATCGCATCTCCCAAAAACATTTTCAACATTGATAGTCTAGAAACGAAAGCTTTGGTTGTCTTCCTCTCAGGCTTCCATGTCTTCTCCATGGACATCCTCAATGTCCACATCTTGAACATCAGACTCTGAGGCCTCATCTTCACTGTCACTTTCCAACCTTGTTGAGGATAGCTCGTTGTCAGCCTCAAATTTGCCGTTCACCGAACACGGCCCGGAACCGGCGGGTGAACTTGGGGTAGTGATCCCTCGCCGAGTCTGGACCATTCCCCACTGCGTTGGTCCACTCCAGGGCTCGACCCGTCAGACAGGAGACGAGGACGCCCACGCTCTCCTCCCACGAGGGAGTCGGACGAACGGTAGCCAGGTACAACTCCAACTATAGCAGGAACCCCTGGCACCCAGCCGCCGTTCCACCGTACTCCCTTGGGAGAGCCAGACGCAGGGCACCGGATCCGGATGCTGAAGGAGGTGTAAGTGGTGCTGGTGGAAGAGGAGCTGGAGGTGAGGTAGGGAGGCCAATCCTCTCCCATCGGTCCATCCTCTCCATCATCTGGTCCATTGCCGACCCAATCCGGTGGAGAATGGCCGTATGATGAAGGACTCACTCCTCCATCGATGGGAGAGGAGGTGCGGCTGCTCTTGCTGACTCCATTCAAAAAGGTGCGTATTCTCCGGCACAAAACGGTCACGCCAACATACAGGGCGCATAAAACAGACCAGCCCAAACACAGGACCAAACAGTCCGTAGAACACAAACATGAAAACACATCCACAACCAACAGAGTAACAATCCCGCACAAACCTAGGCGGACCTAACAGGCTTAAATAGACACAAATCAAGAAACAAAACATGGAACAGGTGTAACCAATAAGACAAAATGAAACTAAAAGGAAAAAGGGATCGGTGGTGGCTAGTAGACCGGCGACGACGACCGCCGAGCGCTGCCCGAACAGGTAGTGGAGCCACCTTCAGTGGGTGTCGTGACAGTACCGGCCTCGAGGGCGACCCGGGGACAAGGCGCAGGGCGATCCGGGTGGAGGCGGTGGAAGTCCCTCAGTAATGAAGGGTCCAAAATGTCCCCCACCGGTACCCAGCACCTCTCCTCCGGACCGTACCCCTTCCAGTCCACGAGATAATGTAGGCCCCTCACCTGGCGTCTAGAGTCCAGAATCGCACGTACAGTGTACGCCGGGGACCCCTTGATGTCCAGAGGGGCGGAGGGACCTCCGGCACCTCACCTTCCTGGAGGGGACCAGCCACCACCGGCCTGAGGAGAGACACATGAAACGAGGGTTTAATACAATAGTAATGAGGAAGCTGTAATCTATAACACACCCCGTTTATCCTCCTCAGGACTTTAAATGGCCCCACACGCTGCGGCCCCAGCTTCCGGCAGAGCAGGCGGAGGGGCAGGTTTCGGGTCGAGAGCCAGACCCGGTCCCCCAGTGCAAACACGGGGGCCTCACTGCAGTGCTGGTCAGCGCTCCTCTTCTGCCGTCCACTAGATTGTTTTAACGATTCCTGGACTGCTCTCCAGGTGTCCTTTGAGCGCTGCACCCATTCCTCCACCGCAGGAGCCTCGGTCTGGCTTTGATGCCATGGAGCCAGGACCGGCTGGTAGCCCAACACGCACTGGAACATGTTAGTAGAGGAGTGGCGGAGGGAGTTCTGAGCCACCTCCTCCTATGGGACGTACCTCGCCCATTCACCAGGCCGGTCCACGCAATACGACCTCAGAAACCTACCCACGTCCTGGTTCACTCTCTCCACCTGCCCATTACTCTCGGGGTGGAATCACGAGGTCAGGCCGAGACCCCCAGCCCACCTGGCCTGACGTGGATTCAATCTCCTCTCTGCGCGGATGTACTCGAGATTACGATGGTCAGTCCAGATGAGGAAAGGGTGCTTGGCCCCCTCAAGCCAATGTCTCCAGACCTTCAGAGCCTTGACTGTAGCTAACAACTCCCGGTCCCCCACGTCATAGTTCTGCTCTGCCGGACCAAGCTTCCTTGAGAAGAAAGCACAGGGGCTGAGCTTTGGTGGCACGCCCGAGCGCTGTGATAGCACGGCTCCCACCCCAGCCTTGGACGTGTCCACCTCCACTATAAACGGCAAAGAGGGGTCGGATGAGCCAGCACAGGAGCGTCCGTGAACAGCTCCTTCAGACGACTGAAAGCTCTGCCCGCCTCTGCTGACCAGCGCAAGCAGGCCGCCCCCCTTCAGCAGTGAGGTAATGGGAGCAGCCACCTGACAAAAACCCCGGCTCAACCTCCGGTAGTAATTGGCAAACCCTAAAAACCACTGCACCTCCTTTACCGTGGTTGGAGTCGGCCAATTACGCACTGCTGTAACGCGGTCACACCATCACCACCCCAGTGGTGGAAATGCGATAACCCAGGAAGGAAACGGCTTGTTTGGAGAACACACATTTCTCAGCCTTGACATACAGGTCATGCTCTAGCAGTCGCCCAAGTACCCTTACGCACCAGAGACACGTGCGCGGCGTGTGGCAGAATAGATCAGTATATCATCGATATACACTACCACTCCCTGCCCGTGCAGGTCTCTGAGAATCTCGTCTACGAAAGATTGGAAAACGGTTAGAGCATTCTCAACCCATACAGAATGACGAGGTACTCATATTGGCCATATATGGTACTAAACGCGGTCTTCCACTCATCTCCCTCCCAGATACGCACCAAATTATACACATTCCTAAGGTCCAGTTTTGTGAAGAAGCGCGCCCCGTGAAATGATTCCACCGCTGTGACGATGAGAGGTAGTGGGTAACTAAATGCCACTGTGATGGAATTTTGACCTCTATAATCAATGCATGGATGCAGACCTCCCTTCTTTTTCTTCACAAAAAATGAAGCTTGAGGAGACGGGTGATGTGGAGGGCCGAATGTACCCCTGTCCCAGAGATTCAGTGACGTATGTCTCCATCGCCACTGTCTCCTCCTGGGACAATGGGTACACGTGACTCCTGGGAAGTGCAGCGTTTTGGGTCGCCCTCTTTTTGTGGTAGGTAATTGGGTCGCCCTCTTTTTACAGAAGGCGATAGCCAAATCGGCATATTCAGATGGAATGTGCACAGTGGTGGGTAGTCAAATGTCTTTTTACTGTTGTTTTATTTCTTTACTTAACTACCTACACACACACACTTTTTTTCCGCACTATTGGTTAGAGCCTGTAAGTAAGCATTTCACCGTCCCTGTTGTATTTGGCGCACGTGGCAAATAAACTTTGATTTGATTTGGTATCCCGAGTGAGTCATGTTTCCGTGAAATAGAGAATGTAACAATATCTGATGTCTCTCTGGAAGGCAACACGTGCTCTAATTCCACTTATTATCTCAAGATTGGACATTGGCGAGTCTGACAGTAGGCCTTCTGAGTCTGACCAGTAGGCCACTCCGTCTGCCTCTCCTGCGGCGACTGATTTGTTTTGGGTCGGCCTCTTGGATAAGATCACATGTCCAGAGTGGAGGTCCGAACCAAGGATCCGCTTCGGGAAAGACGTATTCCTGGTCGTAAGGATGGTAAAGTTGACATCGCTTTTATATCCAATAGTTCTCCCCAGCTGTATGTAATAACAGGCTAGGGGGTACAATATGACATTACACAAGGGCCTTAAGGGACATACACACATTTGTAATTCTAACAAATTTTTTGTTTGTTGGCAGAGTATTGTTGGCAGAGGATTTAATTGTCTTAAAATATAGGTACATTTATTTTTGCAAGGTAGTAAAATGTGGTGTTTTGTTTGTAAATTTACATGTGTGAATATGAAATTTGGCCAAAAGAATAATGAAATTAATTATATAAGGGCACTGCATTCATCCACCTCTGGCCTGCTCGCCTCCCTACCACTGAGGAAGTACAGTTCCCGCTCAGCCCAGTCAAAACTGTTCGCTGCTCTGGCTCCCCAATGGTGGAACAAACTCCCTCACGACCCCAGGACAGCGGAGTCAATCACCACCTTCCGGAGACACCTGAAACCCCACCTCTTTAAGGAATACCTAGGATAGGATAAAGTAATCCTTCTCACCCCCCCCCCCCCTTAAAATATTTAGATGCACTATTGTAAAGTGGTTGTTCCACTGGATGTCATAAGGTGAATGCACCAATTTGTAAGTCGCTCTGGATAAGAGCGTCTGCTAAATGACTTAAATGTAAATGTAATATAAAATTGTTTCAACTTACTTATATTATTTCTATCATAAGAAAAAATTCAAGTTTTATAGAAGACACATTTAAAAAGTTCTACCCAATGACATCATCAAAAGTTAAAAACATTTACAAAACTGTAGCTAGGTGTCCATCCAATTGGCGACACATTTTAATGTGAATATTTTAAAATCTACATAAAGAAAATATGCGTTCTTCCCACCAGGGATGTTTCCACCAAACTGACTTTTGCGGATAAAAAACACATTTTTCATGTAAGTTTTCATGTACTGAATAAATAGCAAATGTGGCTACTCTGGTATCCACACATGCATTCTAACCAGCAGTTCACAGATACAGTGTGGATAGGTTAGTTTACATGATACGATTGTATGGATAAGCGCAAGAACGGCAGTCAAGCACCTATCATATGTCACCAGAAATAAGACCCTTGATATTTATTTATCTCAGTCAGTTAGAAAAGCTAAGGCTAGCTTTTTCAAACAGAAATATGCATCCTGTAGCACTAATTCCAAAAAGTTTTGTGACATTGTAAACTCCTTAGAAAATAAGAACACCTCCTCCCAGCTGCCCACTGCACTGAGGCTAGGAAACTCTGTCACCACCGATAAATATTTGGTAATCAATCATTTCAAAAAGCATTTTTCCATGGCTGGCCACGCTCTCCACCTGGCTACCCCTACCCCGGCCAACAGCAACTGCAGCAACTTGCCCAAGACACCCCCCCCCCCCCCATTTCTCCTTCACCCAAATCCAGACAGCTGATGTTCTGAAAGAGCTGCAAAATATGGATCCCTACAAATCAGTTGGGCTAGACAATCGGGACCCTCTCTTCGAAGGGGGAGACACTCTAGACCCAAACTTATGGATCTATATCCATCCTGCCCTGCCTTTCTAAAATCTTCGAAAGCCAAGTTATAAACAGATCACTGACCATTTCGAATCCCACCGTACCTTCTCCACTATGCAATCTGGTTTCCGAGCTGGTCACGGGTGCACCTCAGCCACACTCAAGGTCCTAAACAATATCATAACCGCCATCAATAAAAGACAGTGCTGTGCAGCCGTCTTTATCGACCTGGCCAAGGCTTTCGACTCTGTCAATCACTGCATTCTTATCGGCAGACTCAGTAGCATTGGTTTCTCAAATGACTGCCTCGCCTGGTTCACCAACTACTTCTCAGATAGAGTTCAGTGTGTCAAATTGGAGGGCCTGTTGTCCGGACCTCTCCATGGGGGGTGCCACGGCGTTCAATTCTCGGGACAACTCTTTACTCTGTACATATCAATGATGTCGCTCTTGTTGCTGGTGATTCTCTGAACTACCTCTACGTAGACGACACCATTCTGTATACATCTGGCCCCTCTTTGGACACTGTTAACAAACCTCCAAACGAGCTTCAATGCCATTCAACACTCCTTCCGTAGCCTCTAACTGCTTTTATATGCTAGTAAAAAATAAAAGCATGCTCAAACGATTGTTGCCCGCACCCACCCGCCTGACTAGCATCACTACTCTGGACGGTTCTGACTTAGAATATGTGGACAACTACAAATACCTAGGTGTCTGGTTAGACTGTAAACTCTCCTTCCAGACTCACATTAAGCATCTCCAATCCAAAATTAAATCTAGAATCGGCTTCCTATTTCACAACAAAGCCTCCTTCACTCATGCTGCCAAACATACCCTCGTAAAACTGACTATCCTACCGATCCTCGACTTCAGCGATGTCATTTACAAAATAGCCTCCAACACTCTACTCAGCAAACTGGAAGTAGTCTATCACAGTGCCATCCATTTTGTCACCAAAGCCCCCTATACTATTGACCTGTATGCTCTCGTTGGCTGGCCCTCACTACATATTCGTCATGTAACCCACTGGCTCCAGGTCATCTATAAGACATTGCTAGGTAAAGCTCCACCTCCCCCCTGCTCACTGGTCACCATAGCAACACCCACCCATAGCACATGCTCCAACAGGTATATTTCGATGGTCATCCTCAAAGCCATCACTTCCTTTGGCCATCTTTGCTTCGAATTCTTTACTCCCAATGACTGGAACGAATTATAAAAATCACTGATGCTGGAGGCTTATATCTCCCTCTCTAACTTTAAGCATCAGCTGTCAGAGCAGTTTACCGATCACTGTATCTGCCAATCTAAATATAGCACACCCAACTACCTCATCCCCATATTGTTATTTTTCCTCTTTTGCACCCCAGTATCTCTAGTTCCACATCATAATCTGCACATCTATCACTCCAGTGTTATTGCTAAATTGTAATTATATGGCATATTTATTGCATTACCTCCCTACTCTTCTAAATTTGCACACACTGTACATTTATTTTTTATTGTGTTATTGACTGTACGTTTGTTTATGTGCAACTTTGTTGTTTTTTGTCGCACTGCTTTGCTTTATCTTGGCCAGGTCGCAGTTGTAAACGAGAACTTGTTCTCAAAATAAAGATGAAATATTATTATATATATTTTTTAAATGATTACAATACTGGGTGGGGTGAATATATTTTATATGACATACATTATTTTTTGTTAACTAGTAAATGGCAACCTACAGCAGTGTGTTTAAATCATTTCTAACTTGTTAACAATTTCTGCTAGTTCGTTTTTGCTAACTGAGGAGTGTTAATTCACCTGTTTCCATACACGTTTTTAAAGCATTTCTCTTACAAAGGAGTTGTTTAATCTAACTGCTTAACTATCTATCTGGACATGAAATTGTATTTGGGGATTTTTTTACTCCTTTTCAGATTTTTACAGGAAAATGCCAAGTGTCATGTTTTGTCTTATATTGTCTTGTCATTATGCTTTCCCTTCTGTTCGTTTCCCCCTGCTGGTCTTATTAGGTTCGTTCCCTTTTTCTATCCCTCTCTCTCTCCCTCCCTCTCTCTCCTCTCTCTATCGTTCCGTTCCTGCTCCCAGCTGTTCCTCATTCTCCTACTCACTCATTTAGTCTTTCCACACCTGTTCCCTATCTTGCCCTCTGATTAGAGTCCCTATTTCTCCCCTTGTCTTCCGTTTCTGTCCTGTCGGATCCTTGTATATTGTTCGCCGTGCTGTGTCTTGTTTCCCTCAGATGCTGCGTGTGAGCAGGTATCTGAGTCTGCTACGGTCGGTGCCTTCCCGAGGCAACCTACAGTTTATGGTCGAGTCTCCAGTCTGTCCTCGTCACTATGAGTGGAATTAGTTTTTATGTTTTGTTTTCTGCTCTGATTTGTCTAGGAGTATTGCCTTTTTCCTTTGCTGGAATAAAGACTCTGTTTTCGCCAAGTCGCTTTTGGGTCCTCATTCACCTGCATAACAGAAGGATCCGACCAAGAATGGACCCAGCGACTATGGATTCTCTCTACTCTACTCTCGAGTTCCAGGGAGCGATGCTCGGCAGACACGAGCAGGAATTGTCTGCTGCTCGGCATGCCGTTGAGACCCTGGCCGCTCAGGTCTCCGACCTCTCAGGACAGTATCAGAGTCTTCGTCTCGTGCCACCAGCTACTTCCAGGTCTTCCGAGCCTCCGGAACCTAGGGTTAATAACCCACCATGTTATTCTGGGCAGCCCACTGAGTGCCGCTCCTTTCTCACCCAGTGTGATATAGTGTTCTCTCTCCAACCCAACACATACTCAAGAGAGAGAGCTCGGATTGCCTACGTCATATCACTCCTTACTGGTCGGGCTCGGCAGTGGGGCACAGCTATCTGGGAGGCAAGCGCTGAGTGTACTAACAATTATCTGAACTTTAAAGAGGAGATGATAAGGGTTTTTGATCGTTCAGTTTTTGGGAAAGAAGCTTCCTGGTCCCTGTCTTCCCTATGTCAAGGTAATCGATCCATAACGGATTACTCTATAGAGTTTCGCACTCTTGCTGCCTCCAGTAACTGGAACGAGCAGGCGTTGCTCGCTCGTTTTCTGGAGGGACTCCACGCTAAGGTTAAGGATGAGATTCTCTCTCGGGAGGTTCCATCCAGCGTGGATTCTTTGATTGAACTCGCTATTCGCATTGAACGACGGGTAGATCTTCGTCACCGAGCTCATAGAAGAGAGCTCGCGTTAACTGTGTCTCCCCTCTCTCCGACACTACCATCTTTCCCCACTGACTCAGGTGTTGAGCCCATGCAGCTGGGGGTATTCGCATTTCGACTAAGGAGAGGGAACGGAGAATCACCAACCGCCTCTGTCTCTATTGCGGTTCCGCTGGTCATTTTGTCATTTCATGTCCAGTTAAAGGCCAGAGCTCATCAGTAAGCGGAGGGCGACTGATAAGCGCTACTAGACGGTCCTCTCCGTCAAGTACCTGTACTACCTTACCGGTCCATCTACGCTGGACCGGATCGGCAGCTTCCTGCAGTGCATTAATAGACTCTGGGGCGGAGGGCTGTTTTATGGACGAAGCCTGGGCTCGGGAACATGACATTCCTCTCAGACAGTTAGGGAGCCCACGGTCATGTTTGCCTTGGATGGTAGTCCTCTCCCCAGTATATTATGTGAAACACTACCTTTAACCCTCACTGTATCTGGTAACCATAGTGAGACCATTTCTTTTTTGATTTTTTGTTCACCTTTTACACCTGTTGTTTTGGGTCATCCCTGGCTTGTGTGTCATAATCCTTCTTTTGATTGGTCTAGTAATTCTATCCTTTCCTGGAACGTTTCTTGTCATGTGAAGTGTTTAATGTCTGCTATTTCTCCTGTTTGTTCTGCTCCCTCTTCACAGGAGGAACCTGGTGATTTGACAGGAGTGCCGGAGGAATATCATGGTCTGCGCACGGTCTTCAGTCGGTCCAGAACCAACTCCCTTCCTCCTCACCGGTCGTATGATTGTTGTTCTGATCTCCTCAAGAAGCGTTTTGCATCCGCTCCTATCCTTGTTGCACCTGACGTCACTAAACAGTTTATTGTCGAGGTTGACGCGTCGGGGGTGGGCGTGGGAGCCATTCTGTCCCAGCGCTCCGATACTGACGATGGGGTCCACCCTTGCGCGTATTTTTCTCATCGCCTGTCACCGTCGGAACGTAACTATGATGTGGCTAACCGTGAACTGCTCGCCATCCGTTTAGCCCTAGGCAAATGGCGACAGTGGTTGGAGGGGCGACCGTTCCTTTTGTCGTTTGGACTGACCAAAGGAACCTTGAGTACATCCGTTCTGCCAAACGACTGAATGCGCGTCATGCTCGTTGGGCGTTGTTTTTCGCTCGTTTCGAGTTCGTTATTTCTTATTGCCCGGGTACTAAGAACACCAAGCCTCATGCTTTATCCCGTCTCTTTAGTTCTTCTGTGGCTTCTACTGTTCCCGAGGGGATCCTTCCTGTTGGGCGTGTTGTCGGGTTGACTGTCTGGGGAATTGAGAGACAGGTTAAGCAAGCACTCACGCACACTGCGTCGCCGCGCGCTTGTCCTAGTAACCTTCTTTTCGTTCCTGTTTCTACTCGTCTGGCTGTTCTTCAGTGGGCTCACTCTGCCAAGTTAGCTGGCCATCCCGGCGTTCGAGGTACTCTTGTTTCTATTCGCCAGCGCTTTTGGTGGCCTACTCAGGAGCGTGACACGCGCCGTTTCGTGGCTGCGTGTTCGGACTGCGCGCAGAATAAGTCTGGTAATTTTTTTTCTGCTTCTGCTCCTGGTCTTGCTGGGTCTCAGTCTGTTCCCTGCCACCGCATCTCTCCTGTTCTTGTTCCTGCCCTTGCTGTGTCTCAGTCTGTCCCTAGTTGTTACTCTCCTGGCCTGTTTGGTCCTGTTTGCTCTAAAGCTTTCAGTTCTCTACCCGTGTCTCATTTTTTTTTAGAGTAGTACCCTAGTTTCCCTTTTTATCGTTTTCCGTTACGGTCCTGAGGAGAGGAGTTGGGTTCTTTCTCGGGACGTGCTGGACCGTTTGTGATCTATGATTTCCTCCGTTGCCGCCAGTGTTCCTCCTCGAGAGCGCCAGGAGGCGCTCGGTGAGTGGGGGGGTACTGTCATGTTTTGTCTTATATTGTCTTGTCATTATGCTTTCCCTTCTGTTCGTTTCCCCCTGCTGGTCTTATTAGGTTCGTTCCCTTTTTCTATCCCTCTCTCTCTCCCTCCCTCTCTCTCCTCTCTCTATCGTTCCGTTCCTGCTCCCAGCTGTTCCTCATTCTCCTACTCACTCATTTAGTCTTTCCACACCTGTTCCCTATCTTGCCCTCTGATTAGAGTCCCTATTTCTCCCCTTGTCTTCCGTTTCTGTCCTGTCGGATCCTTGTATATTGTTCGCCGTGCTGTGTCTTGTTTCCCTCAGATGCTGCGTGTGAGCAGGTATCTGAGTCTGCTACGGTCGGTGCCTTCCCGAGGCAACCTACAGTTTATGGTCGAGTCTCCAGTCTGTCCTCGTCACTATGAGTGGAATTAGTTTTTATGTTTTGTTTTCTGCTCTGATTTGTCTAGGAGTATTGCCTTTTTCCTTTGCTGGAATAAAGACTCTGTTTTCGCCAAGTCGCTTTTGGGTCCTCATTCACCTGCATAACAGCCAAGGGCACTCTCTGATGTGTGGAGGTATTTCACTGCAGCTAATGTAGAAGGAAAAGCTGTGTACATGTGCAAATACTGAGCCAAATCATATGTGAAGAATGCAACAAAGATGCAGAATCATCTGCCAAGTGCATAAAGTTTCCTAGCCGCGTCCTCAGAGCATGCGCAGACCAGCTGGCTGGTGTGTTTACGGACATATTCAATCAATCCCTATCCCAGTCTGCTGGACCCACATGCTTCAAGATGGCCACCATTGATCATGTTCCCAAGGAAGCTAAAGTAACTGAACTAAATGACTATCGCCCCGTTGCACTCACTTCTGTCATCATAAAGTGTTTTGAGAGACTAGTCAAGGATTATTTTACCTCCACCCTACCTGACACCCTAGACCCACTCCAATTTGCTTACCGCCCTAACAGGTCCACTGACGATGCAATCGCCATCACACTGCCCTATCCAATCTGGACAAGAGCAATACCTATGGAAGAATGCTGTTCATTGACTACAGCTCAGCATTTAACATCAGTACCCTCCAAAATGGTCATTAAGCTTGAGATCCTGGGTCTCGACCCCACCCTGTGCAACTGTGTCCTTGACTTTCTGACGGGCCGCCCCCAGGAGTTGAAGATAGGATACAACATCTCCACCCCGCTGATCCTCAAAACTGGGACCCCACAAGGGTGCGTTCTCAGCCCTCTCCTGTACTCCCTGTTCACCCATGACTGTGTGGCCATTCACGCTTCCAACTCAATCATCAAGTTTGCAGACGACACAACAGTGGTATGTTTGATTACCAACAATGACGAGATGGCCTACAGGGAGGAGGTGAGGGCCCTCGGAGTGTGGTGTCAGGAAAATAACCTCTCACTCAACGTAAATAAAACAAAGGAGATGATCGTGGACTTCAGGAAACAGCAGAGGGAGCACCCCCCATCAAGTAGTGGAGAAGGTGAAAAGTTAAGTCCCTCGGCGTACACATCACGGACAAACTGAAATGGTCCACCCACACAGAAAGCGTGGTGAAGAAGGCGCAACAGCGCCTCTTCAACCTCAGGAGGCTGAAGAAATTTGGCTTGTCACCTAAAACACGCACAAACTTTTACAGATGCACAATCAAGAGCATCCTGTCGGGCTGTATCACCACCTGGTACGGCAACTGCTCCACCCACAACCGCACGGCTCTCCAGAGTGTAGTGCGGTCTGCACAACGCCTCACCGGGGGCAAACTACCTGCCCTCCAGGACACCTACAGCACCCGATGTCACAGGAAGGCCAACAAGATCATCAAGGACAACAACCACCCAAGCCACTGCCTGTTCACCCCGCTATCATCCAGAAGGCGAGGTCAGTACAGGTGCATCAAAGCTGGGACCAAGAGACCGAAAAACAGCTTCTATCTCAAGGCCATCAGACTGTTAAACAGCCATCACTAACAGTGGCTGCTGCCAACATACAAACTCAAATCTCTGGACACTTTAATAAATGGATTTAATAAATTAAACAACGGCACTTTAATAATGTCTACATATCCTACATTACTCATCTCATATGTATATACTGTATTCTATACCATCTACTGCATCTCGCCTATCCCACAAGGTCCATCGGTCATCCACATATTTATATGTACATATTATTATTCATCCCTTTACATTTGTGTGTATAAGGTAGTCGTTGTGAATTTGAAAGATTACTTGTTAGATATTACTGCACTGTCAGAACTAGAAGCACAAGCATTTCCCTACACTTGCATTAACATCTGCTAACCATGTGTATGTGACCAATAAAATGTGATAAGATCTTTGTTGGTGTTGACCTAGAAATAATAAAAATGCCTTGCTTCAAGAGGTAAGATGAGATGAAACTACTCAATATCCCCATCTGCTGGCCTTTGCGCCAGAACTACAAAGATAATCAATTTTAAAAAAAAGTGAAAGCTATCCTAGCTAGATTAATTTCTCAAATAAAATACAAATGCAAATGTTTTAATTTCGCGTATAATTGATTACTTCCTTATGACATGTCTACACATGAAACATGTTATTCACAGCACACCTCACCCTACCCTTGAAATAATCTCACTAGGACCTTGTGGCAGCCAAGCAACTCAAAAATAAACTAAGGAGGGAGGGAGTTCACTGTTCAGCTGAGGAATTGGAAGTGAAACTCACATGTAAACTGTCCATGCAAAAATACCCTTGCACTGGATGGCTGGTAGCTGTACAGCTCTAAATGCTTTGTGCTGAGATTTTCCTCTGTCCATAGCAGCAAACGTCGATTTATGTGTTTTATCACCAGGTGGGTTGTAACTTCCTCGAATCGTGCCCAGCTAACGTTAGCTAGCTAGCATGAAAACTTGAGACATGGTTAATTATTTATCTAGCTAACGTTAGCTAAACAAAACAAATGTTTGGCTAAACTGGCCAAGTATTGTTTTCTCGTTGCTGTATACTTCGCACGAGCTCTTGAACCTAGTTTATTTATACTGGCTAGTTAACGTTAATTCGATAGTAGACGTCAAAATTATGTTTATGGGCCTTTCTCTTTTTACAGTGTGCAGAGATGGACATGGACCGTGAAAGGCGCCAGGAGGGCATTCAGAACGCCCTGGGATTCATACAGTGAGAAATAAACATTTCCCCTGCAATTCCCACAAGTTTTCAACTAAATTGTAGCCAGTTGCTCTCTTACATGTTATTCATCCTATACCCACAAACGACCATACGGCACTAGTTCACTTGTATTGATAGTTTATCTTTTCCTCTGTCTTAGGTCTTCTTTGCCTTATCCAAAGCCTGAAGACTATAAGGTAGGGATTAATGAATGCGATGACTGTCTTCAATCTTGACCTTAGTCTAGGCATGTCTACACCCCCTATACTGTTCCAAAGAGCATGTTGTGTGCTCACAGTCATGCAGCTTGCCCTTTGCAGCAATTTCTCCTTTTCACATTTGGTCCATGGGAAAAAAGTACCAAAAACAGCCATAATACTGATTAGACACATCCATGTCCTTTATGGCTTTTCCTGTGTACTGTCTTTATCTCACTCCCATGCCATATTCCTCTCCTCTTCCCTGAATGTCCCTCCAGGGGTTTCTGACCCAGTTGGTGTGTGACCTGCTGGATGAGGGGAATGCAATGTTCAGGGAGGGTGAGTGGCAGCAGGCCATAAAGGACTTCAGTGAGGGTGTTAACGTGGCCCACTATGCCCAGGCTGAGTTTCTAGAAATTCCCTCAGCCCTGCTGGAGAGTCTGTATTTCAACAGGGCAGCAGCCTACCACAGCATGGTGAGTCAGAGTGGTGTGTCACCAGGATTATGCATCTTTGATCCACAATATGGATGATTGAATGAGGTTCATGATTCTGTATACAAAAGGTATGAAGTCATCTCTTAAATCGAATATTTAATAGCAATTGTGTTGTAAGCAAATGTGCTGTAGTGGGCAAATATTGAACCAACATTAACCATGGCACTTTCTGTATTTTGTGTTGTTGCATCACATTGTTTCATTGCATCATGTGCAAAATATTTCAGCCTCATTGAACTTTTGCCATCATGCCACACTTCCTCAACATCCCCTTGAAGTTACAGAGCCTGTATCATCTATCATTACCCCATTCTCATTAGCCTGTATTAACCACTGTATGGCCTTAGTCTTTCACTCTGTGGCAGAACCCACACGTTACCGGTCATCTCTTTCTCTCCATCTCTCTCAGGGGGAGTATGAGCAGGGTGTGCAGGACTGTGACAGTGCGCTGGCGCTGTGCAAAGACAGTTGCAGGGCACTCTACAGGAAGGCTCTATGCCTGCGGGAGCTGGGCCGCTTCAGAGAGGCCTACAACTGCAGCACGGGCTGCCTGCTCACTACACCTAACGTGAGTAACATTATGAATTACCCCTTCACATCAGAGGCTGTTTTCTTGGACTAGAAAAGCATGTACACCTTTAAAAGGTTAAGTAGCATATTGTTTTTATCTATAAAAAGTCTAGCACAACTAGCAACGTTTCTTTTTACCACTTTACATATGTCATTTGGGATTCCTCATGATCTGCTAGTGGAGAAGGATATTTTAATTTCATACAAGTGGATTTGTTTCCACATTTCCTTCTCTCCTTCAAATACCTTTTGATGTTTTTCAAAAGAATGTGAGAAGATGTGACGAGGGGGGAGACCTCACACCGTACTTTTGAAGTATCATGTAGCTCAGAATAAGTGTGAAATTAATTTAATAAAAAGCTTATTTAAATGTCAATAATCATTTAAAAAAACTATTGTACTCTTCATAGGACAAACACGTGTATGAGTTGGCACAGGAGCTAGCTAACAAACTGGGCCTGAAGATACGCAAGGCCTATGTTAGCACACAGGTGAGAATCCGTTTCCAAAGCAGAAGGTCTAGATTTAAACAGCATGGCAAATGACCTTACATGATAAGTGGCTTGTATTCAATTGTTCTCAATCTGCCATTCTCTGATCAAATCTGCCATGAGCTGCTTATTACCCTGGTTTAAATCTCAATTTGGATTCATAACAATTGAAGTCATTAAATTTGACATTTTCTTTAGGTTGCCTCTTTATGGAGTTAGTATTTGTTTCCTTTGCAGGAGTCGGCCAAATCTGAGAAAAGTAATGGGAACACAGTTCCTTTTGCAGGAGAGGCAAGTACAACAACTTTCACCATTACACTTTTAAGGTTGCACTATGCAGAAATCGCTCTGCCATTTCCTGGTTGCTAAAAATAAGTTTGTGTAATTATAAGGTAATTAATAAGCTAGTATTGTTTAGAGAATCATTGTACCATCTAAACCGCTCTGAAATATATTTTCCATAACCAAAAATATATTTTTTCAGCTGTTTGAAGCTGGTGTACAAAACCGAAAGTAAAAGACACAAAAACAAAATATAAGAATTGGAAGCATATAAATAGAGCACATAGAAAATATCTATCGCTTTTTAGACTTGCTTTCAAGTAGAATGATAGAAATGTGGTAATAGATCTATGTGAATTTAGTCGGGCTGCCCAAAAACTTGCCACTTAATTAAACTGGTTGAGATTTGGAATGTACTTTGGTTTACCTGTTGATTTATTGTCACTTAAACAGCTGTTGTCTTTCTCTTTTCGCCTCAAGATGTATGGCAGTGGTCTGGATTCCTTAAGTGACATTTCATCAGGTAGTAATTCTCCTGACCAGAAATGTTGAATTACCTATCACATTGTAATGTAAGGACTATCAAAGAAGATTAAACTCACCTGTTCCCTCACCCTGTCTTTCAGTTGTTTTCTCCTGCAAGCCTCTATCTGCCGCTATCCCAGTTAGTGATGAATCCTCTCCCTCTGGTCCTCTGGTCTACTCCAACCTTCTGGGTAGCCCTGTCCAAGGCCCTCGGGGGTTGCCCTTCTCTGTGCCTGAGTCAGAGCACCTGGGTGACAGTGAGCTGATGGGAGATGATCTAGACAGCCTGCTGGACTGTGTGAGTTTGTCTACTGGTTGATGTAATATTCAGATCTAGCTTCCCTGAATCTGTCAATGCAACTTCTCATTCTCTCCCTCTCGTTCTCATTCAGATTCCCCCTCAACGTGCCTTTCCCATCATCCTCCCCCGCTCAGCTTGTGTCCCCATCCAGCTCCCGTTTCCCTCAGGCCTGCCCGCACCCTCGCCCCGGCTCCCCCCAGCCTTCTTCAACTCAGCCATCAGCCAGCTCAACTCTCTGGACACCTTCCCAGGCATCTGTGGGGAGGATGCCCTAGGTGTGCTGAACTCTTTAGATGGCCTTGATGCACTAGACTCTCTAGATACTTTAAACAACCTGGACACCCTTTCAGACCTTGGTGGTGGGGATGCCCCGGCTCCCACAACAGCACTCTATTCACTTGATGCCTTAGATGCCCTGGACAGTTTTTACCCACTTGGGGGTGCAATAGCAGCCAAACCAGTGGTGGTGGGGGGAGGGGGGCTGGACTCCCTCTCTAAGTTCAACCTGCCTGGTGAGTCGATTGAGGGCGGTAATGTCTTGTTAGCTTATAGCAATGTATACATGGTTCATTTTTCTTTTAATGTTTAACACCAAGAAAGTTGTGAATCTAATGTAGATGTTATAATTGATTGTTTTTTGTTCTCACGCTATCTTAAGGTGCAAGAATCTCCGACAATGTTCTCTCTGCAACATGTTCGCCCAAGAAGTCCAAACACACAGTAAGCCATTTATTTCTGTCAGCAGAATTTGCTGGACTCCCACCTGTACATTGTGTACATTTAAATTAAAACATTTATTATGCAACATTTAGGTCACATACAACTTTGTAGATGGAGTTCACCTTTTACAGTGTCATGCTAGATTTGCCTTGACATATTAACTTAAATTAATTTCTATTACCATGCCAATGTAGGTGGTAAAGAATGGCCAGGTCTCCTCCAAGCTCTCTCAGCTTATCAAGAACCCCCTAGCAGCCACCCATGACTTCATGCAGGCCTGTGCCACGTGCTACAGCTGGATAGGTACAGTAGTGGTCATGAATAACTTGCTCTCAGACAGTGTCCTTCCCCCAGTTTACTACTTTACTACTTTTTGTTTTTTTGTAGTCTACTTTTTCTCCCCAATTGGTAGTTAGTCTTGTCCCATCGCTGCAACTCCCGTACGGACTCGAGAGGTGAAGGTCAAGAGCCATGCGTCCTCCCAAACACGACCCCGCCCAGCCACGCTGCTTTTTGACACACTGTTCGCTTAACCAGGAATCCAGCCGCACCAAGGTGTCGGAGGAAACTCTCTGTACAGCTGGCGACCGAAGTCAGCGTGCTTGTGCCCGGCCCGCCACTAGTCGCTAGAGCGCAATGGGACAAGGACATCCTGGCTGGCCAAACCCTCTCCTAACCCAGACAATGCTGGGCCAATTATGCGCTGCCTGCAACACAGCCTGGGATAGAACCCAGGTCTGTAGTGAAGCCTCTAGCACTGCGATGCATTGCCTTAGACCGCAGCGTCACTCTGGAGGCATCCTACTTCTAACTAACAAGACTGACAGTTTCAAGGCCATCATAGCACCGAGGTTCACTTCTCTATTGTTATCATTCTATGTCCCCCCTTAACTCCCCTTTCTCTCTCTGTCTCTCTCCCCCTATTTGCCCCTTTACCCGTATATCACTCTCTCCTCCCTCCCTTTTTCTGTCTCTAAGGTTCAGGGGTCCTGGACTACCAGCACCAGGCAGAATTGGCCCACCGTTGTAAGCGGGACATTCTTCTGTGTAGGATCAGGGCTGCAGAGCACCCTGTCTGGAACAGGGTGCGACCCCGCCCCACGCACAATTTTACTGGGCCGTTTGTGCTCTGCAAGGGTACGGAAAATAACAGTCACTGGTGTGGGAAAGAGGCTCTGTTTAGTTGAAGAAAATGTGTGTGTCATAGGACGAATATCCCAGTTTTAATCTGTGGGAAAAGGTTAGCGTTGGTCTGTTTGTATATGTAGTAATCTAAGTTCCTTCCCTCTGTGCAGAGGTGCTGGAGACTCAGAAGTGTAAGTACAGGGCGGGCTGTACGTTTGCCTACTGCCAGGAGGAAGTAGATGTGTGGACCCTGGAGAGGAAGGGAGCCCTGAACAGAGAGCTGCTGTTTGACTCACAGAGCCCCAACAATGACAGGCCCACACTCAGCATCAAATGCCTACTGCAGCTCCACAACGGCATGTTCATGTACCTCTGTGAGGTAGGACACACGCACACTTGTGCCCTTACCCAGACCCGCCTCCATATGTCCAAGCTTGACCAGTGAAACATGGTAGAGGGCTGCGAGTCCCGACAGGGAGCGTGCAGTCAGACAGACTAATTTGGGATGAAAATATTTTTTCTTGTCCCGCAGATTATTTGGAAACTGTTGTCTTTCTGCTTTGTATGCTTAAAAGCACATGTTTTGCATTATTCACACTCTGCTTCAACTTCAGTAGCCTACCTTTCCTCTCCTAGTTGGGAGTGAGAGTTCAAGTGTGCCGAGTATGTGTGGTCTCATTGAAATAGAGTAGGCTGCCTACATGGGCGGCGAATCACGTGGCCGTTAACTTAAATATGATTCTTGTCTCTGTTTACCTCAACTTTCCCCCTCGTTCTCTTCCCCCCTTTCTCACTCCTCAGGAGTGCTATGACAGTAAGCCCAGGATCATCAGTAAGCACAGTAAGGAGGTGCCGTCCACCTGCTCCAACCCCTGCGCCCGACACCCATTTGACAAAAACAAGTGAGTCGTGTTTGGTCCACACACACACACACACACACACACACACACACACAAACCCTCACTCTTCCCCCCCCTTTGTCCTGTAGGTGCCTGGTGCATGCGGTGAGGTCCAGCAGCGTGCACTACACTAAGATCCGCCCGCTGTACACCCAGTGCCAGTTGGACGTGTGCCGCCATGCCCAGCGCTACGGCTGCCAGCGAGAGGACAGCTGCTCCTTTGCCCACTCTGTCATAGAGCTCAAGTGCTGGAGGCTGCAGCAAGACTCTGGTACAGTCAGATTGATGCACACACACTCATGAACATTGTACTTGGTCTCAGACACAGAGAGACATACTTATTCCTGTCTAATAAATGTGAAAACATTTAAAAATGTTTTTAATGTAAAATATATTTATTTGTAAATGTTAATTTCTAAACTAAAAAGTCAGGAAAATTTCAACAATGTCCAGTAGGTGTCAGTAGACACTGCCATTCAATTTTGTCACAGTTGATAAACACTGTTCATAAATACTGTCTGTAAAAAGTGATGCCTAGGCTCGACTAGGCATCACTTTTCTGTGTATGTTCCTGTACTATAGGCATCACTCATGAAGAAATTGTTCAGGAATCCAAGCGACACTGGCATAAACAGGAGCAGATCACGCACAAACCCAAGGTATAATATCTCATAATATGGTGAGGCAACGGCTCTTGTGTAGTTTGTCTGATTCTCTCTACCTTTTGCCTCTGTTTTTGTCCTCTCTGTTTTTGATTCATTGACTATAGCCGGTGTACATGCCACCACCATCTTCATCCTCAAGTGGTGGAGGAGGCTATAGCTTGAACCTGAAGAAGAAGTTTGTTTGTGGTCAGTGCTGGAGGGACGGGCTGGTCAGCGAGCCGGACAAAGCGCTTAAGTACTGTGCAGCCAAGGCCAGGCACAGGTGAGGCTGCACCCTACCTAGCATCCCTAGCCAGATGGAGGCCAGTGCTTCACTGTATTATGCAACAATTCTATATGACTGACCACTGTTATTCACTATTGTCTATCAAATGGCCAATGTATGTTAGATGTGTAGTCTGAGATATGTTTTTTTATTTTTTATAACAATAGACTGTTCATCTCGGGGACACAAACCAAGGTGTATGGAGCGTTTACAGCAAAGCCCTATGTAATTTAGGATAGTATCTTTCTGGAAAGTCCACCATAACTCTTAAATCTCTCTCCCTGTAGTTGGACGAAGGAGCGTCGGGTGCTGTTGGTGAAGTTCTTCGATGGAAAGAAATGGGTGATGGTGCGGACGTTGCCTTTTGCCAAGACCTACCCCCAGCAGTATGACGTGTGTGCTGCCCCCTGCTACTTCTCATGCACGATCTGCTAGAAATGATTTTTGATAGACTCAACCAAGCATATTATCATTGTCTATTTAACTTATAATGAACTATTATGTTTGTGTGATCATGGGTAACTGTATATATTGGTCAGTTGAATTTAATACTTAATCATTGACACTGTGCAAACTTGTTTCCACAAACATCCTCGCAGTCTGTAACGGCATAACGTGTCCCCCTCAGATATGTGCCAATGTGGTGAAGCAGAAGAAGTGCCACTACATTGGGAACTGTGCCTTTGCCCACAGTGAAGAGGAGAAGCAAGTATGGACTTATATGAAGAACAATGGCTGTAAGTATACACTATATTTTCGTTATCCATTAAACCTTTTGTTCCACATTATCGCCTTTGTTTATGTTGATCTATGAGAGGGATTGGTTCAGATGCCTATTATCCCCACCAGTACACATTAAATCAAATTGTATTGGTCACATACACATGGTTAGCAGATGTTAATGCGAGTGTAGTGAAATGCTTGTGCTTCTAGTTCCGACAATGCAGTAATATCTAACAAGTAATCTAACAAATTCACAACAACTACCTTACACACAAATGTAAAGGGATGAATAAGAATGTGTACATATAAATATATGGATGAGCGATGGCTGTGCGGCATAGGCAAGATGCAGGAGATGGTATAGAGCATTATATACATATGAGATGAGTAATGTAGGATATAAACATTAAAGTGACTAGTGATAGTGATACCTTTTTATTAAGTACATTTATTAAAGTGGCCAGAGATTTGAGTCTGTATGTTGGCAGCAGCCTCTGTTTGTAATGTCTGTTTAACAGTCTGTTGGCCTTGAGATAGAAGCTGTTTTTCAGTTTCTCGGTCCCAGCTTTGATGCACCTGTACTGACCTTGCCTTCTGGATGATAGCGGGGTGAACAGGCAGTGGCTTGGGTGGTTGTTGTCCTTGATCTTTTTGGCCTTCCTGTGACATCGGGTGCTGTAGGTGTCCTGGAGGGCAGGTAGTTTCCCCCCGGTGATTCATTGTGCAGACTTCACTACACTCTGGAGAGCCTTGCGGTTGTGGGCGGAGCAGTTTCTGTACCAGGTGGTGATACAGCCCGACAGGATGCTCTTGATTGTGCATCTGTAAAAGTTTGAGTGTTTTAGGTGACAAGACAAATTTCTTCAGCCTCCTGAGGTTGAAGAGGCGCTGTTGCGCTTTCGTCCCTACGCTATATGTGGGTGGACCATTTCAGTTTGTCCGTGATGTGTACGCTGAGGAACTTGACTTTCCACCTTCTCCACTACTGTCCCATCGATGTGGATGGGGGGGGTGCTCCCTCTGCTGTTTCCTGTAGTCCACGATCATCTCTTTTGTTTTGTTGACTTTGAGTGAGAGGTTATTTTCCTGACACCACACTCCGAGGGCCCTCACCTCCTCCATGTAGGCTGTCTCGTTGTTGTTGGTAATCAAGCCGACCACTGTAGTGTCGCCTGCAAACTTGATGATTGAGTTGGAAGCGTGCATGGCCACGCCGTCATGGGTGAACAGGGGAGGGCTGAGAACGCACCCTTGTGGGGCACAGTTTTGAGGATCAGCGGGGTGGAGATGTTGTTTTCTACCTTCACGACCTGGGGGCGGCCCGTCAAAGTCCAGGACCCAGTTGAACAGGGTGGGGTCGAGACCCAGGATCTCATGCTTAATGGCGAGTTTGAAGGGTACTATGGTGTTAAATGCTGAGCTGTAGTCAGTGAACAGCATTATTACATTGGTATTCCTCTTGTCCAGATGGGATAGGGCAGTGTGATGGCGATTGCATCGTCAGTGGACCTATTGGGGTGGTAAGCAAATTGGAGTGGGTCTAGGGTATCAGGTAGGGTGATGACAGAAGTGAGTGCAATGGGGCGATAGTCATTTAGTTCAGTTACCTTTGCTTTCTTGGGAACAATGGTGGCCATCTTGAAGCATGTGGGTACAGCAGACTGGGATAGGGATTGATTGAATATGTCCGTAAACACACCAGCATCCTGGTCTGGGCATGCTCTGTGGGATGCCGCCTGGGCCGGCAGCCTTGCGAGGGTTAACACGTTTAAAATGTCTTACTCACTTTGGCCACGGAAAAGCAGAGCCCACAGGCTTTGGTAGCGGGCCGTGTCAGTGGCACTTTATTGTCCTCAAAGCGTGCAAAGAAGTGATCTGGGAGCAAGACGCCAATGTTAGCGACGGGGCTGGTTTTCTTTTTGTAATCCGTGATTGACTGTAGACCCTGTCTCGTGTCTGAGCCGTTAATTGTGACTCTACTTTGCCTCTATACTGACGCGTTGCTTGTTTGATTGTCTTGCGGAGGGAATAGCTGCACTGTTTTGTATTCGGTCATGTTTCCAGTCGCCTTGCCATGATTAAAAGTGATGGTTCGCGCTTTCAGTTTTGTGCTAATGCTGCCATCAGTCCACGGTTTCTATTAAGGAAAACTTTTAATAGTCACAGTGGGTACAACATCTCCGATGCACTCGCTCACCAAGTCAGTGTACATCAATGTATATGGATTAGTATTGTTACTTACGTTCTTCTTTGAACCTGTTCCTGAAGTGAAGGATATGCAGCAGATGTACGATATGTGGCTTACAAATCAAAACTGTCCGGCGGATGACACCCTGATCACCCAACACATAGAGGAGAAGCAAATTGTCATGCCAACAGACTATGCCGAGCCAATGGTGAGTGAATGCACTTACTCACAAAATCTGTTTGTTGGATGTAGAACGCAAACAATACATTCACCTTTCTCATTCGTAAAAGCTATCTACCATTATCAAGAAGGACTACATTTTGATAGTGTGTACGTGCATCTTCATGCAATGTATGTGTATGTCTGTCAGTACGTTACGCATTCATAAACACTACGAAGACAGTTCTACTGTGCGCGTGTATTCTAGAGCGGCTTCCACTGTCGTCTGTGTGGGAGGCATAGTAACAGTGAGCGCCAGTGGCAGCAGCACATCTCCTCAGAGAAACACAAGGACCGTGTATTCAGCTGCGAGGGAGAGGACGAGAGCCTCACCTGGACATACCGCTTCCCCGGACTCCGCCTCGCCCTTTGTCCCAGGTAACACTCGCCCAGAATCACAGTACTGGGTCTCAATACTGTATTTCCTTTCTCATTACCCATCAAGAGATGCTCTGTATATGCACACAGAAAACAACTGGGATATGGCAGGGTTCACTTACCAAACCCTTGTCCTATTTGTTCCTATCAAATTTTATCGGTGCACAGTGATTGACATATGCATAATATATATCAATGTGATTGACAGGCTGGAGAGTGGCTGTCTCGAGGGGGTGAGCTGTGACTACGCCCACAGTGCTGAGGAGCTGGTGGAATGGCAGGAGAGGCGGGAATTCCTGCGGCGGAAGCTGGCCAAGGCCCGTGAAGACATGCTCATCATGCCAGACGAGTTTGACTTTGGGAAGTACAACTTTCTCCTACAGGACTGAAGCCCCTGTCCTCTATGTGAGACACTTGTACCTGTAAACAGACAGCAGTTGTCTGTTTTGTTGAAAACCCTGGGGGGTATTTTCTTCATTAGTTCGGTATTAGTTAATACAGTTTATACCTGTTTGAGCTGGTTAGGACTGCAAGTGCCTTACTTGTCCAATATTTTCAAAAGGGCTAAACAAATGAGATCTTGGTGCCTAATTTGAGTGGGGGAAAAAGTAATTTAGCACTGCCATTTAACAAAACCGTACCGATCAAATATCTCCATTAGTCTGTTTAGTCTATGTATGTCTTATTGAGGGATATGAAGAAATAATTTAAGCTTGCGTTCTGATTGGACTCTTTATACAACCCTCAAACATTCACAAATGTTCTTCCATCAAATGAAAACCGATTTGCTGGAAGGCACAAGTTATTCACTTTCACTTTGTTAATGTGTCTTATGCCACTTAAAGCTGCAATGTGTAACTTTCGGTGAACTGAGCAAATTTACATAGAAATGTTAGTTAGAGCTGTCATTCTCATAGAACAGATCATTCAATGTGCCCTATTTCTATGCTTTAATGTTCTTAAGTTTTGTTTTTGTACACCAGCTTCAAACAGCTGAAAATACTATATTTTTGGTTATTGGAAAGATATTTCACAATTAAGATGGTACAATGATTCTCTACAATGATGGTACAATGATTCTCTCTCGCAATTCTTTGCTTGTTTTGTCACAAACTGAAATTAGGCAAAGTATTTTAATTTTAGCAACCAGGAAATTGTGAGTGATTTCTGTATATTGCATCTTTAAAGAATTTGCTGCTGCCATTGTAGACAGACAAACATTACAGAATGTGATCACAGTAATACAGGGGTACTGCAGGATGTTCATGGAAATATATAAAAACACATTTTATTTCAATGTTTTATTCAATATTGTGAGCAACAAGATTAAACATTTTTTTTAAATTAGACATACAATATGAGGATAATACCTTATTTCTAATGATGTGAACTTTATTTCTCAAATCATAATACTGAGCTAATTGCACTCACAGGACAGTGTTTCTCCTATATTCATTTATCAGCGGTGGCTCACGACTCCAAAAAATATGATTAAACATTTTCGGGCTGGTAAAACGTTTTCAGTGTAAACATAAACAACTAAACTAGAAAAGACATAATGGGGCTATATATTTTAAATAAGATCATTTAAGAACAACCACAAAATAACTAACATAGAAAGGGAAAATCTCAAATTCAAAACATTTAATGGAATTAGATTTGATGTCACTCCAATAGCATAAGAACATGTCGTAAGCCATGGCAAAATGGGTAGAATTTCAGAAAATTTGCTTTAAAACTGTAAATTGTCTGTCAGCGACACGCGTATATGCTGGAGTTGGCGTGGGTTTGAAACCTGCCCACTACCCTTTGACTCACCCTGTCTTTCACATTGTACTCTCTTCAATAAAGCAAAAATTATGAAAGGAATGGGACTGCCACACTCTATCAAAAGAAAATTGCTTAAGCTTAATTTTCTCTCAGCCTGATGATAAAATGTGTGGAATTGCAGGAAACTAGCTTTAAAACGGTAACATTTTCTCTCCTCCTCATGACAAACAAAAAATACCAAATTTGTCTCTGCCGTCAAGAGGGCCTCTACAATTAGCGGTCAGACTCTACCACGCCTACCACTACTACTGGCTAAATAGATTGAGGATGCTAACTAAGGCCTTACCTGTATATAGTTGATCTATAATTTAATATCCAATACAAGGGAGATTGGAAGTTCCTCAAATGTGCCTGTAGTAGTAGTTCCTATCTAGCGTATAGACTCACTCATAGTAACCTGAAGACAAGATTATTATCTGCCCAGTAAATTTGAAGATGGGAATAATGTATCTCCGAAATATCTAGTCCTGCACATTAATACATATCGATGTTGGCAAACAATAGGTAATAACACGGTAGTTAAACCTGGCAAAATAATCTTATTGATTTTTATACCTTTGTTCTTTGTTACCAAATCATACTTTGTATTGTTGGGTTCAGAGTATGCTTCTGGGTGTGTCATTCATGTTTTGCAAGGGTGGTGGCCTAAAAACCAAGACTGTGAAGCATACGTAATCTGAGCATTTTCTGTTATTCTGTATGTCAATCGAGACACTGATTTGTTTTTATATATATTTTTATTTAAATGTATTTTATTTAACTAGGCAATTCAGTTAAGAACAAATTCTTATTTTCAATGACGGCCTAGGAACAGTGGGTTAACTGCCTTGTTCAGGGGCAGAACGACAGAGTTTTACCTTGTCGGCAAAGGGATTCGATCTTGCAACCTTTTGGTTACTAGTCCAACGCTCTAACCACTAGGCTACCTGCCGCCTCAGTATGATATGACATAGTTATATGTTACGTTTCGTATGGTATGTGTTCATTTGTGGATTTCCATCACCTGTACAATATGTTCCGAATTAGCTAAATGTATGGTATGTTACAAATTCTAGCTAGGCGTCTAATGTTAGCTAGGGGTTAGAGTTTAGGAGGTAGGTTAAGATGCTAAGAAGCTAAACAGTAGTAAGTTGTTCAGAAGTTGCTGAAATTGTCCATGATGAGATTTAAAGTAGCAACCTTTGGGTTGCTAGACATTCATGTAATATGCCCATCCATCCACCTTACTTTAGTTTTTGTCTTAAGTAACCATACCAAACGTAACATACTAATTTGAGTGTCTCGGATATACATTTACTATGTTAGTCTGAGACCAGGCTGGGTAAGGGTGGGGGTAACACTCTCACTTTTTTGGGGGGGGGTTCTCTTGAAATAATATTGAGATGTTCTGTATACATCACTGGTAATTATGTTAGTGTTAGTTCATAAGCTTTGCATACTGGAAGTGTGTTGAATACCAGCTTTAGCCAGTATAGAGAGGTAATGGATACTCTCGGGATGAACCAAATGGAAGGTTTAAGTTTGTTACTAAATACTATTTCGATGACAATTTATGGCTATAACGATTTTAATTTACATTTTAAAATAATCTATAGAGTGGGAAGTGGTATGTTTCCTACTATACAAAGTCAGTGAGCTGGATCCTGTTGATTTGCCCATAGGTCAGTGTTGTCCAAACTCTGAACGTTTTGGTTTTTGCCCTGACACTACACAGCTGACTCAAATTACCAAAATTGGATGATTCGTTTATTTTTTGAATCAGCTGTGTAGTGCTAGGGCAAAAACCAAAAAGTGGGGTCCCGAGGACCAAGTTTGGGAAACTGTTACATAGGTTTTTGTCCTGGATTAAATTATTCTAATCAAGAGTGAATCACATTGACCTTTATCACATCCATCTATGTCATTGAACTGATTGCACCACAATATATCTACCTATGTTACTTTTTTTCAGGCAGTTTAATCCTTGCTGGCTGGAAACAGTTCTTGAAACTGAAGTACCCCCTCTCAAAACCCCTTTATAAAAGTGCACCCTTGTTAAACAGTATTCACACTGCTCTCGTGACCACGTACTATTTTTAGGTAGCTGCCATACTGATTGAACAGATGGTTAGAGACTGCAGTGTTTGTGCATTTAATTTCCAAAGGAATGAGTTGTATACTAGACCTAAGAAAACAATAATTACTTTTATTTTGTGTGAGCTATTGACCAAATCTGACATGCTAAATAAAACTATTTTTGAGAGAGAATAGATGCCAGATTCTTTTTTACAGTTATTGACAGTTTGTTATGGTTGTGTAAAATTAATAAATTACAATAAGTAACACTAGTGACCAAGGTCTATCTTATTAAAGGACATTTTTTTATGTATATTGTGTAAAAATCTGTTGTGTTCTAGTTAGTGTGGTTCGAATCAATGAGGTTCAAGCGGAGGGTTAATGATTTCCACCTTCAGATCTTGTTCATGATGTGCTGTTTAGTGTCCCGATTGCTTGTGAGTGCGTGGTGAGATGGGGGAGGTTTCGTACCTTTTGTGATCGAATACACAATCCTGCTCCCAACTTGTAATTGGCTGATGGGTATGATTGACGGCCTATACAGCAAACCGAAACGGGATAAATTGAATGATTAGTATCATTGGTCTTTCACAGAGTATTTTGTATATTCATAATACTAGTAGGCGTGGCTACTGAACTCAACAAATTGCCCGCACATTGTATCCTCGTGACATGATTGAAGTGTGTGAATTTGTTATACCCTTGCTATTCTTTTCAACACATTTGTGACAGACACATTTATCCCGATAGAGGGTAACTTCATGCCAGTGACGTTAGCCACATTCATACAGTAATGTTTTAACAGTCAAATTTCATTAGTGTCCTGCAACTTCTTTGTGTTGTTAACTAAATGGACTGATGCAATGTCATTGAAATATAAACTTTGCAGCATGTGCAACATCTTCAATTGCTTAGACATTAAATAATGGCTGCCTGGGTTTATCAACCTTGTTTTATTTACAGCTAGCGCTGCGATGCAGTGCCCTAGACCACTGCGCCACCTGGGAGGTCCGCTCCTTGTTTTTTAAAGTTGAGGAATATTTGACTATGTCCAGTTGACTGAACTGCCTTGGGGTCAAAAAAAAGACCACCCATGGTTAAATGCTGCACTGTCGGAAACTAGAAGTACAGGCATTTCGCTACATTTGATAACAGGAACTGAGATGAGAAACATGTTGGCCAACTGAGGCGTCACAAGCATGGTAAGCATCCCTTTCACTTCCAGCATTATGCTGTTTTTGGCACCACTGCTTAAGGGTGGCACAAATGTGTAGCCTAACAAAGCAGTTTATTTATTTCACCTTAATTCAACCAGGTAGGCTAGTTGAGAACAAGTTCTCATTTACAACTTTGACCTGGCCAAGATAAAGCAAAGCAGTGTGATACAAACAACAGAGTTACACATGGAATAAACAAGCATATAGTCAATAACACAATAGGAAAAAATCAAGTCTATATTAGAGGTCGACGATTAATCGGAATGGCCGATTAAATTTGGGGCCGATTTTCAAGTTTTCATAACAATCGGAAATCGGTATCTTTGGACAATTTTTACACCTTTTATTTAACTAGGCAAGTCAGTTCAGAACAAATTCTTACTTACAATGATGGCCTAGGAGCGGTGGGTTAACTGCCTTGTTCAGGGGCAGAACAACAGATTTTTTACCTTGTCAGCTCGGGGATTCAATCTTGCAATCTTAGAGTTAACTAGTCCAACGCTCTAACCACAGGTTTACATTGCACTCACGAGGAGCCTGCCTGTTACGCGAATGCAGTAAGTTGCTAGCTAGCATTAAAATGATAAAAAACAATCAATCATAATCACTAGTTAACTACACATGGTTGATGTTACTAGTTTATGTAGCGTGTCCTGCGTTGCATATAAATGATGCGGTGGCATTCGCGAAAAAGGACTCGTTGCTCCAACGTGTACCTAACCATAAACATCCATGCCTTTCTTAAAATCAATACACAAGTATAGATTTTTAAACCTGCATATTTAGTTAATATTGCCTGCTAACATGAATTTCTTTTAACTAGGAAAAATTGTGTCACTTCTCTTGCAACAGAGTCTGGGTATATGCAGCAGTTTGGACCACCTGGCTAATTGCAAACTGTGTGAAGACTATTTCTTCCTAACAGACAGCCAACTTCGCCAAACGGGGGATAATTTAACAAAAGCGCATTTGCGAAAAAAGCACAATCGTTGCACGACTGTACATAACCATAAACATCAATGCCTTTCTTAAAATCAATACACAGAAGTATATATTTTTAAACCTGCATATTTAGCTAAAATAAATCCAGGTTAGCAGGCAATATTAACCAGGTGAAATTGTGTCATCTCTTGCGTTCATTTCATGCAGAGTCAGGGTATATGCAACAGTTTGGGCCCCCTGGCTTGTTGGAAACTAATTTGCCAGACTTTTACGTAATTATGACATAACATTGACGGTATTGCAATGTAACAGGAATATTTCGACTTATTGATGCCATCTGTTAGATAAAATACTGAACGGTTTTGTTTTTCACTGAAAGAGTAAATGTTTTCTTTTCAAGATTATAGTTTCCGGATTCGACCATATTAATGACCTAAGGCTTGTTTTTCTGTGTGTTATCATGTTATAACTAAGTCTATGATTTGATGGAGCAGTCTGACTGAGCGGTGGTAGGCACCAGCAGGCTCGTAAGAATTCATTCAAACAGCAATTTTGTGCGTTTTGCCAGCAGCTCTTCACAATGCTTCAAGAATTGCGCTGTTTATGACTTCAAGCCTATCAACTCCCGAGATTAGGCTGGTGTAACCGATGTGAAATGGCTAGCTAGTTAGCGGGTGCGCGCTAATAGCGTTTCAAACGTCACTCGCTCTGAGACTTGGAGTAGTTGTTCCCCTTGCTCTGCAAGGGTAACGCTGTTTCGAGGGTGGCTGTTGTCGATATGTTCCTGGTTCAAGCCCAGGTAGGAGCGAGGAGAGGGACGGAAGCTATACTGTTACACTGGTAATACTAAAGTGCCTATAGGAACATCCAATAGTCAAACGTATATGAAATACAAATCGTATAGAGAGAAATAGTCCTATAATTCCTATAATAACTACAACCTAAAACTTTTTACCTGGGAATATTGAAGACTCATGTTAAAAGGAACCACCAGCTTTCATATATTCTCATGTTCTGAGCAAGGAACTTAAACGTTAGCTTTCTTACATGGCACATATTGCACTTTTACTTTCTACTCCAATACTTTGTTTTTGCATTATTTAAACCAGATTGAACATATTTCATTAGTTATTTGAGGCTAAATTGATTTTAGTTATGTATTATATTAAGTTAAAATAAGTGTTCATTCACTATTCTTGCAATTGTTATTATTACGTCCGATTAATCGGTAGCTGCTTTTTTTTGTCCTCCAATAGTCGGTATCGGTATCAGCGTTGAAAAACCATAATCGGTCGACCTCTAGTCTATATACAGTGTGTGCAAATGGCGTGAGGAGGTAAGGCAATAAATAGGCCATAGTAGCGAAGTAATTACAATTTAGCAAATTAACACTGGAGTGATAGATGTGCAGATGATGATGTGCAAGTAGAAATACTGGTGTGAAAAAGAGTAGAAAAGTAAATAAAAACAATATGGGGATGAGGTAGGTAGATTGGATGGGCTATTTACAGATGGGCTACGTACAGCTGCAGCGATCGGTTAGCTGCTCAGATAGCTGATGTTTAAAGTTATTGATGAAAATATAAGTCTCCAGCTTCAGCGATTTTTGCAATTCATTCCAGTCATTGGCAGCAGCGAACTGGAAGGAAAGGCGGCCAAAGAGATGTTGGCTTTGGGGATGACCAGTGAGATATACCTGCTGGAGCGTGTGCTACGGGTGGGTGTTGTTATTGTCACCAGTGAGCTGAGATAAGGCGGAGATTTATCTGTCAAAGTCTTATAGATGACCTGGAGCCAGTGGGTCTGTAGCAAGGACCAGCCGACGAGAGCAGACAGGTCGCAGTGGTGGCTGGTATATGGGGCTTTGGTGACAAAACGGATGGCACTGTGATAGACTGCATCCAGTTTGCTGAGTAGAGTGTTGGAGGCTATTTTGGAAATGTCATCGCCGAAGTCGAGGATCGGTAGGATAGTCAATTTTACAAGAGTATGTTTGGCAGTGTGAGTGAAGGAGGCTTTGTTGCGAAATAGGAAGCCAATTCTAGATTTAATTTTGGATTGGAGATGCTTAATGAGTCTGGAAGGAGAGTTTACAGTATAGCCAGACGCCTAGGTATTTGTAGTTGTCCACATATTCAAAGTCAGAACATTGATATATACAGAGAAAAGTTGGCCCCAGAATTTAACCCTGTGGTAGCCCCATAGAGACTGCCAGAGGTCCGGAAAACAGACCCTCCAATTTGACACACTGAACTCTGTCTGGGAAGTAGTTGGTGAACCAGGCTAGGCAGTCATTTGAGAAACCAGACCTGGCTGGTGTGTTCCTTGTTCTTCATGATGCTCTCTGCGCTTTTAACGGACCTCTGAGACTATCACAGTGCAGGTGCATTTATACAGAGACTTGATTACACACAGGTGGATTGTATTTATCATCATTAGTCATTTAGGTCAACATTGGATCATTCAGAGATCCTCACTGAACTTCTGGAGAGAGTTTGCAGCACTGAATGTAAAGGGGCTGAATAATTTTGCACGCCCAATTTTTCAGTTTTTGATTTGTTAAAAAAGTTTGAAATATCCAATAAATGTCGTTCCACTTCATGATTGTGTCCCACTTGTTGTTGATTCTTCACAAAAAAATACAGTTTTATATCTTTATGTTTGAAGCCTGAAATGTGGCAAAAGGTCGCAAAGTTCAAGGGGGCTGAATACTTTCCCAAGGCACTGTATCTAGTGGGGGAAAATATAACAGCAGGTACCAGTGACAAGCTCAATTCAGAAGTGGTCTGATGAAGCAAATTCTAAGCTACAGGACAGTTTTGCTAACAGACTGGAAAACAGTGCCTTCAGAAAGTATTCATACCCCTTGACTTATTCCACATTTAGCGTTACAGCCTGAATTCAAAATGTATTAAAGAAATACATCTCTCACCCATCTTCCTTTACACTTGTGTGTGTGTGTATACGGTAGTTGTTGTGAAATTGATAGGTTAGATTACTCGTTGGTTATTACTGCATTGTCAGAACTGGAAGCACAAGCATTTCGCTACACTCTCATTAACATCAGCTAACCATGTGTATGTGCCAAATAAAATTTGATTTGATCTACACACAATACCACTTGAGGACAAAGTGAAAATATGTTTTTAGAAATATTTTCAAATGTATTGATAAGGAAATACAGAACTCTCTCTCACATAAGTAATTACATATTAGAATCACCTCTGGCAGCATTTACAGCTGTGAATGTTTAAGAGCTTTGCACATCTGGGGCCTCATTTATCAATATTGCGTAGAAACTATTCTAAAATACTACTTACGAGTGGAATTTAGAATGTTTGTACACATAGAAAAAATGTGATTCAACAAACAATCCTACCACTGTCACACTCACACCAGTAAGAGAACCAGTGCTTGAACATGACCTTGGCTATTTGCATTTTTAAACACCACTAATTAACCATATGGCCAAAAATATAAACACATCATGCGACAATTTTAAAGATTTATACTGAGTTACAGTTCATATAAGGAAATCATCAAATTGGGCCCTAATCTATGGATTTCACATGACTGGGAATACAGATACACATCTATGGGTCACCTTTAAAAAAAGGTAGGGGTGTGGATCAGAAAACCATGAGGTGATGGCGGCGGCTGAATGGCACGACAATGGTCCTAAGGATCTCGTCACAGTATCTCTGCATTCAAGTTACCATCAATAAAATTAAATTGTGTTTGTTGTCTGATAGCTTATGTCTGCCCATACCATAACCCCAAAGCCACCATTGGGCACTCTGTTCACAACGTTGACATTAGAAAACTTGTCACCCACACGACACCATACACGCTGTCTGCCATCTGCCCAGTACAGTTGAAACTGGGATTCATCTGCGAAGAGCACACATCTCCAGTATGCCAGTGGCCATGGAAAGTGAGCATTTGCCCACTTTTACGATACCAAACTGCAGTCAGGTCAACACCCTGGTGAGGACGACGAGCATGCAGATGAGCTTCTCAGAGACGGTTTCTGACAGTTTGTGCAGAAATTCTTCGGTTGTGCAAACTCGGTTTCATCAGCTGTCCAGATGGCTGGTCTCAGACGATCCCTCAGGTGAAGAAGCTGGATGTGAAGGTCCTGGGTTACACGTGGTGTGAGGCCGGTTTGACGTACTGCCAAATTTTCTAAAATGACATTGGAGTCAGTTTACGGTAGAGAAATTAACATTATATTCTCTGGAACTGCTCGGGTGGATATTACTGCAGACAAAATTCCAATTGCTTGCTCCCTCAACTTGAGACATCGCTGACATTGTGTGACAAAATTGCACATTTTAGAGTGGCCGTTTTATTGTCCCCAGCACAAGGTGCACCTGTGTAAGGATCATGCCATTTAATTAGATTCTTGATATGCCACACCTGTCAGGTCAATTGATTTTCTTGACAAAGGAGAAATGCTCACTAACATGGATGTGAACAAATTTCTGAACAACATTTTTTAGAAATAAGCTTTATGTGCGTATGGAACATTTCTGGGATCTTTTATTTCAGCTCATGAAACATGGGACCAACACTTTACATGTTGCATGTAAATTTTAGTTCAGTATAAATTGATCTTAAATGTTGTGACCTGACTAAATAATAGCCATCTTCAAGTACTGTCTATAGAGTCTATTAGATTGGCATTTGTAGAAGCTTGTCAGAGTCTATATAATGTTGCTATACATTTAGGTGCTCGTCTAGATACAAGCCTACTGACCTATTTCTGGGCTCATATCACCTGTATTTTAACCTAGATAACTATTTGTGGCGAGTTCCTCTCTCATGTACACACTTGGACTTTTGTTTACTCTGTAAAAGTTCAGATGTACTGTTACTGTACCACTCTGTCATGAATAGTGTACAGTGAGTGAACAGTTGAGCTGTTGCACCTGCTAGAATAACATTGCATTGCATCATATGTTGTGTTGCCATAAAGGTTCATATTGTCTGAAGGTCAGACCTAAATCCACTGTACAAACTGTCTTCATACAAAATATGACACTGACCTAAATAGATAATACATAGGTGAACTAAAACTAGAACTCAACGAATCAGATTTAATTCACCCAATAAATTCTAGGTATGTCCAACATGGGCTATTAAGTATTGTTGTTACTTGGAATGACTGGTTTGTACTTTTTTTTAAAGAGCAGTGGTGGAATGGGTTTAGTACATCATGTTCCTGTCTGAACATCCTGCAACAAAAAAACAGACTGATGTTGAAGCCCCATTTTGATGCGCGTGTGCGCGCAGAAATGTGAGAATTCTAGTCTATTATATATCGGAAACCATTATCAATATAACAATTATATTGATGTGGTGTAAGGTGAGGGGATATGACTCATATGTTATTAATACATTTCCAATCCAATGGTAGAACGGTTGCGCTGGGTGTAAATACATGATAGGGACACGCCAGCTGTTCAGTATAGTGCTGCTTTTGCACGTGCCATAACCACGCCACTCAACAGCTTGTCGCTGCACGTGAAGGAGAGAAAAGAACACACGTGTTTTGTTTGGTCACGAGTGTGGATACAAATGTATCAATGTATAATGCATCATGTTGTGCAGAGGAGAAACTGGATGCAATGCATCGTCATATAAAACGTAAGTAAGTATCCAACGTCGACAGGGATCCTCAACTAGATTCAGCCGCGGGCCATTTTTTTCTTGAGTGGGTGGTCGGGGGCGGACAATAATAAACAGTTTTTTTTTTAAAGTACACTGCAAATTAACCGCAAGAGGCCTTAACAATGGCGCTCATTTTAAGAGTAGGGACGTTCACCCCGGTGTCATGGCTAAATTCCCATCATAGCCACCTTATCACCCTCTTCATTCCTAATTGGCATATATCACTCCCCACCTGATAGCTATTGTGTGATGAGAGTAATGGCACAATCCTAGTGCATCACTGAGGTGGGTGCTACTCATTGATGTTGGGTGAGGTGGGTTTCACCCTACGACGATGTAAAGTGATTTGAGTACCTCAATTGGTAGAAAAGTGCTATATAAAATCCAGGAAATTATTATACGACCACATATGTCTATATGAGTGGGCATACTGGGGAACAGATGTTCAAAATTAAAATCAATTGGAGCTGATTTCCTGGTGTTTTTATCTCCAACAATGAAAACATGTCTTATTTTTTTTCTCAGAAAACATGGGGGGGCCAAATAAAACCACCGCCGGTTGGGGAAGCCTGGCCTACTACGATTTGATAGCCTAGTAGTTGACATTAAATGTCGCGAAGCATCATTGTCTTCGTCTCCTCCAGTTCCCAGGGTCAGTGAATGGCCATAGTCATACAGTTCCAGATCTATCTGGTTTAGCTAAATGTAGCAATAATAGGAGTCAGGAGACACAATATTGACATTCTGCACGCAATGTACAGTTATTTTCGTACGAAGGATGGAAACGGAGTGTTCCTTCAGCCAATGAGCTCCCGGTGTGTTCTACTGCTTCTGTTTTGACTGGCTAACCAGCGAGTTTTCTGTCAGCTACTTAATATTAAAAGTTACATATGTGGCCAATCCACGCCAAGTATTTTCTGAAGAGGCGTAAAGCTCATGAATAAGAAAACAGTGCTCGCAGTAGGCTATGACTGTCGGGATCTGTGGTGTTTGTTTTGACAACGTTTTAATTTGTGAAACGGGTTTCAAAGCAACAGACTGAAACACTGCTTTGACTTCATTTATCCACGGATATTGCTAACAGTGCCTGGGAAACTACACTCTAGGCGCCTCTGCAGCCTAGGTCGGATCCACAGAAATCGTTTCCTATTGTTTTGAAGAAGATTATGGACATTCCCCCACCTAATATTCTCGAAGGGGACGATGGTAAGACTAGCCTACTGGTGTCGTTGTGGATTAATTGAGAGATCCTTTCCAATGTACACATTTTGTATGTGAACTGCATAGATCTGATGTGATCGTTGACATGTTGACTGGTGTATGGAGACGTAGTAGTGCTTTTAATGAGCGTTTGTGTACCCTCAAACAACTGGACACATTTGTTAAAATCTGCCAGGTTTGATCATTATATATGACTAGTTCAATAGTTGTTCAAATGTGCCAAGTATAGAGCAGTACTCGGGAAGAAAACCCTTTGTACATTCTGATTGCTGTTCCAGTTTCCCCTGAGGCACTGAACTGAGGGAGGAAAAAAAGAACATAAAGTTCTCACACCTCCCTACTTGTCCTAGAGCACTGCAGTCAAACCATTTTTTCACATACAATATGAGTACATAATTGTCTTGCATTTGAAGGGCAATTAATATTTTTTTCACGTTCGTTTTTGCGTTTAGGGGCTGTGTTGACACGTCCAGATTTCCCCGTTGTTTATGGGTTGATGCAGCCCTCTTTTCTTTTCCCTCATTCTGTCATTTCACCACTTATTTTTTTCTACTTCTCTCCATGACATCAGACTTCTATCTTCCTTTTATTTACCACCCTGTTTGTGTTCACATGGCCGTGCAACCTTCACCCATTATCTCTCCACAGAAATAGAGAAGAAGAAGTTGTGCTCTGCCGATAATGGCGAGGCCGGTGTTGGAGGGGCCAGTGGTGGGACTGGAGGTACAGGCATTGGAGGGGTGTCCGCCTCCCTTACCCCTGCCATCTGGGAGAAGACCATCCCCTATGACGGGGAGACCTTCCACTTGGAGTACATGGACCTGGATGAGTTCCTGCAGGAGAATGGCATCCCAGTCACCCTAGAGGAGGAGCTGCAGAAGAGCCTGGCCCAGGAGGAAACCAAGGGGACAAGACCCCCTTTCACCACCTCTGACACAGAGACCGTCACACTCACCTTAGAGCCAGCTGAACAAGAGAAGGAAGAAGAAGATGGGGACGATGAAGATGCTGTGTCTGGGTTTGAAGCAGTGGAGGTTGAAGTGTCTAAAAATAAAAAAGGTACATTGTTGGGGCCCATTTGTTAAAAGCCCAGACACGGTACCACTGTAACAAATTCTACCTTTGAACTCAACATGCACATACACTGACACTGTAATAGACACTTGCAACATGCTGACACTAGATACTCCCATATTGTATACAAATGTCAAATAGACTTACCCAACGCATTCGACACCTTGCCCGAAGCACACACATGGACATGTACATGTGAAACCTCTACAGCATTAACAAATAGCAGTATTCATATAGTGCTGACCTTAGTATGTCTTAAGGAAAAAATCTAGCAAACAGTTTGAATTTTCTATTAACTATAGCCTTCAAGATTATAAGAACATACTTAACAGCTACCAAAATAAATACAAATATATACTCATCATTGAACTGACTTTGTCTCCCTCTAGAGGGGAAGTCTGCAGACCGACTCACATCCACTCCCATCGACCCGGAGGACATTGAGGTGGATATCAACTTCCAGCCGGACCCCACAGACCTGGTGCTGTCCAGCGTGCCTGGGGGTGAGCTGTTCAACCCACGGAAACACAAGTTCTCTGACGAGGACCTCAAACCACAGCCCATGATCAAGAAGGCCAAAAAGGTCTTTGTGCCCACTGAGCAGAAGGTAAGATGACCAGTGAATATTTGTTTCAGGGAGGTGATGAATGATGGAACTGGTTGTTCTGTAGTAGGATAATGAGAATGTAGCCTCTGCAATTGGGCACCAAATAATCATTGGTTGATGAAGATTGTAGTATCACTATGTTACACCAGAAAAATTAATGAGTGAGTAGTAAGCCATGAAATAAAGGGGCTTGTCTGGGATTAGGGATGTTTCCACAACACGGATTTTTTTTTTTTTAATTAAAATCCTCTGTCTCCCACAGGACGATAAATACTGGTCGAGGAGAAAGAAGAATAACGTGGCAGCCAAACGTTCACGTGACGCCCGGCGGCTGAAGGAGAACCAGATCACAGTGCGCGCTTCGTTTCTGGAGAGGGAAAATGCGGCGTTGCGGCTACAAGTGGCTGAGTTGCGAAAGGACTGTGGTCGCTGCAAGAACATCATGTCCCGATATGAAGCCAAATACGGACCATTGTAAGGGACAAACTTTATCTTTCAAGAAAAGGACCGAAAAATAAAAACACCCCCAAAACGCAGACACAAAGAGAATCTGAATTGCACTCCTTTCATGGTGAACACCGGTCACTGCGTCAAGTTCTAGATCCTTTCCAACACGACAGTGGAGGCATGGATACACACTGTCAGTGAGCCAGGCAGCAACATAGCGAGAGGTGGACATGAAGGGTTGTGGAGAGCGACTGGCTCCTACACATACAGGGACTCAATTACAGACATAACATGTATATTGTCTACTGCTAGTCAGGTCTTATCACTGGCCAGAGAAGTCAGAGAAAGGTGGTGGAGAAAAGCAGGCTTGTGAAAAGAAGCGCTTAAGTTACACACACATTTATACTGCGTATTAACGGGTTGTTTTGTGGACCAAAGCATGAACATCATCAGTGATGAGTAGTGAATATTGAAAGTTGTCCCCCTGCCCTCTTCCCACTGTTTGCAGTAACTGATTGTCTCTTTTCTCTGTTTCAAGTACTCATGCAGAGGCTCTGAAGAAGGACATGTGAACTCTTGATTTATTCATAATTGGGTAGGGGAGAAAACAATGAATAACAAAACGGACAAATTGAGGGTTGCACTTTCGTGATCGTACACAGAGGAAATAATTGATATTGGTCAGACAAAGGGCGAGATAGTGGTGTTTTCTTGTCACAGCTTTTCTATGTCTGTCTTTGTTTGTACCACACACTGAGGTGTGTGTGTGTGTGGAGAATTCTTTGTAGATAGTTTTCTCCCTGCACCACATAGATTGTGTTACCCCTGTTTTGCACTTAACCCTTCCAAAGCAACACCTTGTGGGTGAAGATTAGATATAGGGCTGGGCGGGTACTTTTTTCCTATTACGACATGACCCAAACATTTTAAGCAATTGTTTATACAAAAACTAACTCTGCTTCTAATATCTTTCCCCCAAAAAACAGTATTTTTGTTGGAAAGAGGTGTTTTAAAAAGTAGTATGGCAAGGACTGTCTTTCCTCAGTATGTTTATTGCTCATAGGTCAGGCATTTATAAGGGCCCTCACTGGTGGAGGGGTATTTCATATGTATGTTGGTTTATGTCATTGCTCACTGCAAGTAGAGGGCACTGTATATTTGTGCCTCCTGTACTTTGTCTGGGATTAAGAGTCAGTTATTTTGTCAATACCTGTGTCTTTTTATCTTAATTTACTGCTATTCCTTATGTTTGTTGAATAGCTATTATGATCAATGCTGTATTTATTCTAACAATGCATCTTGATTGATGTGCAACAATCTGTCAGATTTATATTTCTTTAGAGGAAAGTAAACAATGAACCAATGATTAAGCAGGGATCTCAATGGACAAACTGTGGTTTTTGGTTTATTTTTAACCGGTTTTCAACCAGAATTTTACAGAAATATATTTTTTTTCTAAAGACAATTTCCTATTTACCTCATCCAACACTTCCATTGTTTAATGTTCCTATCTTATTGGATACCAATAATTTTGAATGGTTGGGGTACCTATGACTATGTTGACAGGAATTGTGAGCACAAGAAAGGTTGTTTTGGTTAAGTTTGATAAAAAATGATAGGTCAAGGTACAGAGTCGACGCAGAGTTCTGTTTGTCAAGTGGCTGTGCCTCAATTGTTGCAAATACTACATAGCAGACTGTTAAGTAAAGGCACTCAATCTCTTAAGTGTCTGATGAATTTGTGTTCCTGTGCCGATCATTATGATGCATATTAGAATCATACATGTGGCAATAATATTAATTTTACTCTGCTTTGTGTCTGTAAAATAACTATGATAGACAAAATGTTGAAATGGTGCAAAGTCATGTGTGCTTCCAATTAAGTTTCCCAGTAATCCTGCTGCACGAAAATGTGTTAATGGTGTAATGTTTGCATTTGTTTTACACTAAGTGTATGTACTTATGTCTGTAAATTAAAGGATCAAAACAAATATTTACTGAATTTGCTTCAATGGAAGGCATTGCATTGTGCTGACATTCTTATCTTTTATGCTTAGGCATATAGTTGTTTAAACAGTGATTTTAAGCTTGGTGCAGAATCTTGTCAGATCGATAGACCAACATTTAGGTATGATAGTCATTTTAGTATGATATGAAGTTAAAGCTGGATCAAAGCCAGTTTGTATGTAGAAATGAAACTCCTCAAGTTGTCCCAAACTATGTTCATTTTCTTTGTAGAAATTCCTCTACAATCTACACGACAAAGTAAAAACAGGTTTTTATAAATGTTTGCACATGTGTAAAAAATGTAATAAGTATTCAAAGTACTTTGAAGCAGCAATTACAGCCTCTTCTTGGGTATGACGCTACACACCTCCAATTGGATGGGGAGCATCACTGCACAGCTATTTTCAGGTCTCCAGAGGTGTTCGATCAGGTTCAAGTCTGGGCTCTGGCTGGGCCACTGAAGGACATTCAGAGACTTGTCCCGCTGCCACTCCTGCATTGTCTTATTAAAGGGGGATAACCTAGTCAGTTGTACAACTGAAATGTGTCACTCAATCAGATTGGTGCGGGGGGCTGCCTTAATCGACATCCCTGTTTTTGGCCCCCGGGGAACAGTGGGTTAACTGACTTGCTCAGGGGCAGGACGACATATTTTTACCTTGTTAGCTCGGGGATTTGATCCATCAACCTTTCTATTACTGGCCCAACGCTCTAACCACTCGGTTACCTGCTGCTCCATATACAGAGGGTACCGGTGCGCGGGTACAGGTTAGTCGAGGTAATTTGTACATGTAGGTAGGGGTGATGTGACAATAATAAACAGCGTAGCAGCAGTGTAAAAAACAAATGGAGGGGTGGGGGGTGTCAATGTATACCGTCCGGGGGCCATTTAATGAATAGTTTAGCAGTCTTATGGCTTGGGGGTAGAAGCTGTTAAGGAGCCTGTTGGTCCTAGACTTGGAGCTTCGGTACCGCTTACTGTGCGGTAGCAGAGAAAATAGTCTATGACTTGGGTGACTGGGGTCTTTGAACATTTTGGCTGTGTGCTTAGGGTCGTTGTCCTGTTGGAAGGTGAACCTTCGCCCCAGTCTGAGGTCCTGAATGCTCTGGAGCAGGTTTTCATCAAGGATCTCTCTCTGTACTTTGCTCTGTTCATTTTTCCCTCGATCCTGACTAGTCTCCCAGTCCCTGCCGCTGAAAAACATCCCCACAGCATGATGCTGCCACCGCCATGCTTCAACGTAGGGATGGTGCCAGGTTTCCTCCAGACGTGACACTTGGCATTCAGGCCAAAGAGTTCAATCTTGGTTTCATCAGACCAGAGAATCAGGTTTCTCATCGTCAGAGTCATTTAGTGCCTTTTGTCGAACTCCAAGCGGGCTGTCATGTGCCACTCTATCATAAAGGCCTGATTGGTGGAGTGCTGCAGAGATGGTTCTTCCATCTCCACAGAGGATCTCTGGAGCTCTGTCAGAGTGCCCATCGGGTTATTGGTCACCTCCCTGATCAAGGCCCTTCTTCCCCAATTGCTCAGTTTGGCTGGGCGGCCAGAGTCTTGGTGGTTCCAAACTTCTTCCATTTAAGAATGATGGATGCCACTGTGTTCTTGGGGACCTTCAATGCTTTCAGACATTTGTTGGTACCCTTCCAAAGATCTGTGCCTCGACACAATCCTGTCTCGGAGCTCTACGGACAATTCCTTCGACCTCATGGCTTGGTTTTTGCTCTGACATGCACTGTCAACTTTGGGACCTTATATAGACAGGTGTGTGCCTTTCCAAATCATGTCCAATTGAATTGAATTGATACTGATAATCTATTATTGTGAAGAGAATTGTATTGGATTCACCGTTTGTGTACCATGTCTCAGAGGTCTGAACCAAGAGTTTAATATCAAACTCTTTCTTACATGAATATGTCACTTTGATTTGTCTTGCCTTCCAGGTCACCTACTTGGTCATCTTGCAAAATATATTATTTTCTGGAACTAGTACATGTACCCATCTCCTTAAATTATTAGAGATAGACTAATTGTTTTTGCACCCACCATGCATCATGTCTGCAATGGTCATGTCAGGTGAAATGTGTATATTTTGGGATATGAACACTCAGTTTGTTTGTTCGACCTGACGAAGACCCGTTTTGGATGTAAAAGTTGTCAGTAAAGCGGTGAATTGGGAGCTTTAACAGTGTGCTAGTATTCTTTATTAGCCCAGCACCTATGTTTTTAAGGATGTGCGTATGACCACATACTTTTCAAGCAGTTTTCAATCAATCTCAAGGATGATCAATGGAAACAGGATGCATCTGAGCTCAATTTCTAGACTCATAGGAAAGGGTCTGAACACTTAACGTAAATGTGATATTTCAGTTTTAATTTTAAATACCTTTTCACTTTGTAATTATGGGGTATTGTGTGTAGACTGATGAGGATTAAAATATATATATTTTAGAATAAGGCTGTAACGTAACAAAATGTGAAAAAAGGGAAGAGGGTTGAACACTTCCCGAATGCACTGTATATACAAGTATGTGGACACCCCTTCAAATTAGAGGATTCGGCTATTTCAGCCACACCCGTTGCTGACGTGTATATAATCAAGCATGCAGCCATGCAATCTCCATAGACAAACAGTGGCAGTAGAATGGCAGTAGAATGGCATTACGGAAGAGGTCAGTAACGTTCAACAGTGACTTTCTCATATCAAATTTCTCCAATCTAAAATCAAATCTAGAGTCGGCTTTCTATTCCGCAACAAAGCCTCCTTCACTCACGCCGCCAAACTTACCCTAGTAAAACTGACTATCCTACCAATCCTTGACTTCGGCGATGTCATCTACAAAATTGCTTCCAATACTCTACTCAGCAAACTGGTTGCAGTTTATCACAGTGCCATCCATTTTGTTACTAAAGCACCTTATACCACCCACCACTGCGACCTGTATGCTCTAGTCGGCTAGTCCTCGCTACATATTTGTCGCCAGACCCACTGGCTCCAGGTCATCTACAAGTCCATGCTAGGTAAAGCTCCGCCTTAACTCAGTTCACTGGTCACGATGGCAACACCCACCCGTAGCACGCGCTCCAGCAGGTGTATCTCACTGACCATCCCTAAAGCCAACACCTCATTTGTCCGCCTTTCCTTCCAGTTCTCTGCTGCCTGTGACTGGAACAAATTGCAAAAATCGCTACAGTTGGAGACTTTTATCTCCCTCGCCAACTTTAAACATCTGCTATCTGAGCAGCTAACCGATCGCTGCAGCTGTACATAGTCTATCGGTAAATAGCCCACCCAATTTACCTACCTCATCCCCATACTGTTTTTATTTATTTACCTTTCTGCTCTTTTGCACACCAGTATCTCTACCGGCACATGACCATTTGATCATTTATCACTCCAGTGTTAATCTGCTAAATTGTAATTATTAGCCTACCTCCTCATGCCTTTTGCACACAATGTATATAGACTCTTTTTTTCTTTTTCTACTGTGTTATTGACTTGTTTATTGTTTACTCCATGTGTAACTTTGTGTTGTTGTCTGTTCACACTGCTATGCTTTATCTTGGCCAGGTCACAGTTGTAAATTAGAACTTGTTCTCAACTAGCCTACCTGGTTAAATAAAGGTGAAATAAAAATAAAAATAAATAAAAAGCGTGGCACCATAATAGGATGCCAACTTTCCAATAAGTCAGTATGTCAAATTTCTTCCCTTAACTGCTGTTATTGTGAAGTGGAAACATCTAGAAGCAACAACGGCTCAGCCGTGAAGTGGTAGGCCACCCAAGCTCACAGAAAGGGACCGCAGAGTGCTGTAGCGCATACAAATCGTCTGTCCTTGGTTGTAACACTCACTACAGAGTTCCAAACTGCCTCTGGAAGCAACGTCAGCACAATAACTGTTCATCGGGAGCTTCATTAAGTAAGTTTCCATGGCCGAGCAGCCACACACAAGCCTAAAATCACCATGCGTCGGCATGAATGGTGTAAAGCTCAGCGCCATTGGACTCTGGAGCAGGGGAAACGTGTTCTCTGGAGTGATGAATCATGCTTCACCATCTGGCAGTCCGACGGACAAATCTGGATTTGGCGGATGCTAGGAGACCGCTACCTGCCCCAATGCATAGTGCCAACTGTAAAGTTTGGTGGAGGAGGAATAATGGTCTGGGGCTGTTTTTCATGGTTCGGGCTAGGCCCCTTAGTTCCAGTGAAGGGAAATCTTAACACTACAGCATACAATGACATTCTAGACGATTCTGTGCTTCCAACTTTTTGGCAACATTTTGGGGAAGGCCCTTTCCTGTTTCAGCATGACAATGTCCCTGCGCACAAAGCGAAGTCCACACAGAAATGGTTTGTCGAGATTGGTGTGGAAGAACTTGACTGGCCTGCACAAAACCCTGACCTCAACCCCACCGAACATCTTTGGGATGAATTGGAACGCAGACTGCAAGCCAGGCCTAATCACCCAACATCAGTGCCGACCAAACTAATGCTCTTGTGGCTGAATGGAAGCCACTCCCCGCAGCAATGTTCCAACATTTAGTGGAAAGCCTTCTCAGAAGAGTGGAGGCTGTTATAGCAGCAAAGGGGGGGACCAACTCCATATTAATGCCCATGATTTTGGAATGAGATGATTGATGAGCCGGTGTCCACATACTTTTGGTCATGTAGTGTACTTCCTATTTTGAGCTCTATCTTTGCTGTTGTAGTGTTTGCCCTTGGGCAGTCACAAGGTTATAAATGATTCCTTTTATTTTATTTTGAAACATCTTGTAAAATACTAAATATCTATTTAGAAATGAACTGGACGTTAGCTTTTTGTGATGTCAGATGTTTGTTTTTGGTTCCTTATGTTACACGTGTTTCAGGATAATGAAGTCTTCTCAATGAGGTGGTGGGGACTGAATTGTTTCTTTTTACATGGTTCATGAATACAATTACAGTTACTTCCGACCAGATCTGCATAGAAAACTGTTATAAAAGATACCAACTCCAGGCTGAAACAGCCCTTCACAATACAAACAGCCAAGGTCATCCTAAAAGAATAGCCTCTTTGTATGTAGAAAACAGTCCAAAGAAAATTATAACGGTCTCTTTTAACAGCTATAATACTCCTGATAGGATAAATATTACTTTGAGGGCATTTCAAACTTTACCTGTCAAGTGCATTTTTTTCAACTCTTAAATAAAGAATCATTTCCTGTTGTGATTTTTAATCTGTATGTACCCATGTATGGGATATGTATCATGTATATTAATGAAGTGGAATTCAATGAAAGGTGAGCCCTTGCCTTGACCTTGCCTGAACAATCGACCAACAGCAGTGATTTTTTTACCAACGCTGACAGGATGCACATTGTGATGCTGGGAGACAAACAGGGAGCACATCACTCTTCTTGCCTCATGCACACAAACACATGCGCTGTTTATCGCACACGCACACACGCGCGCACACACACACACACACACACACACACACACACACACACACACACACACACACACACACACACACACACACACACACACACACACACACACACACACACACACACACACACACACACACACACACACACACACACACACAATAGAGATTTGAGGTCCTCTGTTTCTGCTATGCCTATCCCCGTACCTCATGTACATTAGTATTCCAATGGAGTATGAGATGTTGCGTAATGATCACATCCACACACAGGGGAGCAGTGTTGCATAAACACAGCCTAAAAGACATAGAGGAGAGGGGAGAGGAGAGGGGTGGTGAGGGACGAGTGTGGAAATGCGATGGGATAGAGAGCAGAAAGGCTAAGGGGAAAAATAGGGATTTGGTGAGAGAACAGAAAGGAGAGGAAATAAAGGGAAGATGAGAGGGTGATGGAGGAGGGGAATGAGATGTGGTGAGTGGGCGGTGAGGAGATAAAGGGAAGATGAGAGGGTGATGGAGGAGGGGAATGAGATGTGGTGAGTGGGCGGTGAGGAGATAAAGGGAAGATGAGAGGGTGATGGAGGAGGGGAATGAGATGTGGTGAGTGGGCGGTGAGGAGATAAAGGGAAGATGAGAGGGTGATGGAGGGGAATGAGATGTGGTGAGTGGGCGGTGAGGAGATAAAGGGAAGATGAGAGGGTGATGGAGGAGGGGAATGAGATGTGGTGAGTGGGCGGTGAGGAGATAAAGGGAAGATGAGAGGGTGATGGAGGAGGGGAATGAGATGTGGTGAGTGGGCGGTGAGGAGATAAAGGGAAGATGAGAGGGTGATGGAGGAGGGGAATGAGATGTGGTGAGTGGGCGGTGAGGAGATAAAGGGAAGATGAGAGGGTGATGGAGGACGGGAATGAGATGTGGAGAGTGGGCGGTGAGGAGATAAAGGGAAGATGAGAGGGTGATGGAGGAGGGGAATGAGATGTGGCGAGTGGGCGGTGAGGAGATAAAGGGAAGATGAGAGGGTGATGGAGAAGGGGAATGAGATGTGGTGAGTGGGCGGTGAGGAGATAAAGGGAGCCAAGGAGTAGCTGACCAAGCATGTTAATGCCAAACATCGACACGCCATAGGAGAGCAGAGCCCAGTGGAGTCACAACAGGGAGTCATGCAAACATCTGACAGATATACTAACACAAACATATTGAGGTGATGAAATTAGGCAATATTTGTCTGGGGTCTAAGTAGAAGAGTGTGTGAGATGAGCTATTTGAGGTTTTCATATCTGGGTTGAATTATTAATCAGACTTCAATTTGTTTACATCAATATTAGAACATATTGCAATGCTATGAAATACATGTTTATTTACTACAACCTCGCGAGGGCTTTTTATACCGCAGGGGAACATAAATACTAGAAGAATTCATGATCACAAGTAGGCCAACAGACAATATTCTAAATCATTTTGTAATAATAATTTTGCCAGGATTTGTCACATTTTGACAAATTGAAAGACAAAAATGACAAGAGAACTGTATTATTTTCCATGCTTACTTTTGCAATTATTTTATTACAAACTTAAAAAAGAATCTGATACAATAAGAAAGTGCAGTAGTAAGTCCCCATCCATTCCCATGGGGGAGCACAGAAAACAGGTCATTGCATTTCAGTAGTGAAAGGTTCATATACATCTACAGGGTGTACAGATCAGATACGAAATAGGAAAATGATAACAAAATACACACAAAAGAGAAAGTACTATATTAATATATCTTACTTTTCAATTATATCCATTTATTCTTAAATGTTAAATAGAAAATACTTCTTTATTACAACAAAATATTCCAAAGTGTTAAATAAAACACATGTAGATAGAAGCAAAAGACAGAATACAAAACTCTGTTTCTCACTTTGATTCAATCCTGGTGGTAGAACAGCCTGCTTTTAGTGTGGATTTAAAAAACAAGTATTTTTAATTACAATACTTGGTGAGGATAGTGTAATCTGTTACTCATTTTTAAATGCAAGACGTATACCAACAGCCAACCACTATACTGCAACAAAACACTGTCCATCCTGTGACCAAAACACCAATGTGAAACATTTATAGTCTTCCTGTAATCCATCAGAACTTCAAGTAGAGCAGCTCCCATCCCTCAAACGTCAGTCCTCTGGCCTTCCCATTGGCAGGCGGTCAGTGACCGCAACATGGCCTCCAAGCCACCACTCAAACCTCCAGACCTGCTTTGCAGGCACAGGGAATTATATACAGCACACATCCAATTACCAAGAGTAATCTGACCATTATTTAAGCAATGGGGGGGCGGCAGCACTTTGGGATGTTCGTAGGGATTTTGGAAGCCAAACATCTCACTGAATCAACAAGCACAAAACAAAAATAGCTCTATCCATCACCAGCCTGTCCACCAGGATTGACCAGTCACTGATCATAATAAACAGCACATTCAATGACGATCCTCCTCCTAAACCTACTTGAAACTCTTGACTTGAAGAAATGTATTGGAATACTTGTGGTTTAAAAGGACTAAGACCCCCCCCCCCCCCCACACAATTGTAGTCTAAAATATGGCGTTAGTTACAGATTGCACTGGACCAGGGTCAGTGTCTGTGTGAGTAAAGACAGTCTTAGTTATGGCTATAGTAGCGGGAGCAGGGGAATGTTACCACAAAATGGATGTGAGGTGAATACTCATCAAGGATTAGACTGCAGGAAAGGGTTTTTTGCTTTCCCTCAGTCTTTGTGTGAGAATGAAATTGGCAGCCAATTGAGTCACAGTAGGACTGTTCAGGCACACAAATAAGGTTAGTGGTATAAAGCAAAGATGTATGGCACTGGACAACATGTAGATGGAATATGAATGAATAAGGGACACAATTAGTAACATATGAGCACTACTAAGGGGATTTGGTATAAATGTGGAGATTTTGGTTTAAGTGTACAAACTATGAAGGAACAGAAATCTTACAAGTTATCAGACTGCCCTTAGAAACAGACTGAAAATGATGCTGTCAGACTCTCCACCCATTGTAAACATTCATCTCTGAAGCTCTTCAAAACCCCAATTTAACAAATTACATTTACCCGTCTTTTATTGGACAAATTCTGTACAAGGTACAATCCACATTCAATACTTTATTTTATACATCTTTATTTTTATTCCCAACTTGCATATATTTAGTTATTTTTGTAAAGATAACTTCACCACATAACTAAACAAAGGAAACCTGAACATAATATATACATATTCCTACTGTTATAACATCTCGCTCTCTCAACTTTACAAATGTACTTAATTACTTTTGAAAAAAACATAGGAAAAATATAGAAAATTTAAAATAAATTACAAATGTAAAAATGACCCCTTCCCTCACAACCATTACATTTATAAAGAGATCTTCCCCTCCCAACCCCTGGATGGAAAGATAAACAAACAGTTTGAATGACGCGCATATGACCGACAATCACAGCAATTACCAGTGTACTTATGTTAGCTTATACACAGATGTTAACATGGCACAATCTATAAAACATTCAGATGGATAGGGACACTCCCCCCTTCTATCCAAATACAAATCTCATTGGAACAGAACCAACATTTCTTAGCAGATGCAGCTGGAACATAATTGGCCAATAAGAAGAAAAAAATCATGTTTAGCGCCTTACATGACTAGGGGGGAGGGGGGGTGTCACATGGCATCTATAGCCCAATAATATAAAGTGCTGGATGGCTCAAAAGGAAAGGTGGGGGCTGCCTGAACCCTGGTGACAATTACTGCCCCCTCGATTACCTTTATGGAGCCAGGGTATCACCACCACCTACATGGGAATGATCTGACATGGCATCATAAAGTGACAAAAACACAGGTTTAGTTAACATTCATAGTCCTGGAAATTGAAAAGGAAAACAGCTTTCATTATATGATGCTGGTCTCCCACTGGAGCAGCAACTGGAACAGAGATTATTAAGGGCTTAAAGAGCAGGGGACATAGCGTGGGCCTTTGGCTGCAACGCCACTAAAGCTCTACAGAAACGTGCTCCGGGTTTTAAAGTATCAGTCTAAAGACATTGCACCCAAGATGCCAAAAAGTGTTAAAATGCCATCGATGCCCCTGCCTTGCCATCCCTTTTTCCTCTCCTTACTCCCTCCCCGTCCTCCTTTCCCTGCAGAGTAAGACCTCTCCTTCATAGTCACGCTAAGCCATTCATCACAATCCCCATTGCTTAGCAGCATCCTATTCCCCTCCAACAACGCCCGTTCACCTTCACACACTGCTGACAGATCCGGTCTGTGTGTGTGTCTGTGTGAGATTAGTACATCATTATATCCGAAGACAAAGATCAACTTGCCTCACATTCACCAAGGTTCGCTGACCTCCCTGGCAGTAATTCTTCCTGTCATGACAGATACATTTCCTCATACCCTGCACATTAAACCCTCCCTTTTCCCAAGACACTACACACAGGCTCCCTTTCTAAGCAAGTCCATGACCAGATTTCAGAGCTGATGAATGGCAAATACTGATACCTCACGCCAAACCAAATCAGACATGTTTCAAGGCTCTAGTAACAGACTCCCCACTATATTCACAATGACCACAAGCCACAGAAGAGCACATTTAACACCTGTTAGCATGAATAAGACGTCACCAAACCCGCACAAACCCCCCTGCATTTTTGGTAACTAAGGCCGAGCAGATTGCAAAGCGCGAAGCTTTCCAAAGCCATCTTACAGGACATTGGTCCCTTTTCACAGCATAACTTCCATACTGCTGTCAATAGACCAAAGCTGAAGGGCATTTTACTCTGCTGAACATTCAATGAAAATGATGCATGTGCAATAGGAGGCTGGTTACTCCTCTGGTTCGAGAAACTGAAAAAAAAAAAAAACATGAATGATATGGAAATAATCATATTGAAATATATAGTGGAGGTTGTAGTAGTAATAAAACAAATTCTACGCTGTAGTATCAGTAAGAACAATTTTCAAAAAGAAAATACTTGAGCATTACTGCCCTACTGCTGCAACAGAAATACTCATAAGAAAAGCTTAGTTGGCCAGCACCACCGGCTGGAAGGCCTGGCTGGGATATTGCAGGTTATACCCCCCTATACCCTCCACAAATGAGGGCTTCTCAATGTAAGAAATCCCACCGCTACCACCAATAATGCCAACAGCTGGACCAGGTGGGGGGCTGGAGAATGGCTCAAATGAGGGGTGGGAGTGGGCAGGGTGAGGGAGCTGGAAGGGGCTTGAGTGTGGTAGTATGGGCGGAGCATCGTTGTCAAAGTATAGGGGCCCTGGGGATGCCGGGTAAACAAACTCTTTGGCATTAGGGGAGAGCTGGCTGGGGATCTGAGCCCCCAGGGAGTGCAGGGAGACTGAGAGGGGCTTGTGTTTCAGCAGCCCTGGGGGAGAGATGTTGGTAGGGGAACGGGTGAGCATCCTCTGTTGCGGGGGCACGCCTACACTCGAGCCGCCAGCTGATCCGGAACCGCCACACTTCTTCATCTTAGTGGAGCCAAATTTTGTGGCGGCAAAACTGGCCGTGGTGAAGGTGATGGGCTGCAGCGGTAGACGGGTGCTGGGCAGTGTGGTCGTTGGCTGCTGAGAGGGGAGGTAAGGGAGTGCCCCACTTGGAGGGGAAGGTGTGGATGTGTTAGAGTGGGCCGTTGGGTTCGTGGGTGTGCTGGAGCTGGGATAGCTGAAAATCACTGGGCAGGATGAGGCCGAGAGAGGTGTGGGTGAGCTGGAGAGGGAAGGAAGCAGAACTGGAGATATCTGGGCTCCAATTGGAACAAACACCTGGGCCTCAGGGTTGAAACCTAAACTCTTGGCCTCCTCTACCTCCATGTCTCCTTTACTCACTCCACTTACTACTTCCACCATTTCGCCTTCCTCACCTAAGCCAGATGGATCCTCCAAGTACAGGACCTTAACGGCTCCATTCTCCCCGATTTGGTAGGACACCTCATAGGGGTCAATCCACACACTCAGCTCAGGGGGGACATTGGCACGCACTTCCTCTGTGTCCAGTCCACTTCTCCTGGCAGCGAGCTCCACCACTGGGTCCCTGGGGGCCCCTAGGTGCAGGCAGCGAAAGGCAGAGCCCCGCAGAGGAGCTTCAGGGTACCAGTGGCCTTCATAGCGCGACAACAGTATCCGCTCCAACTCCTCCCCGAAGAGGTCAGCACGACGACGGGGCAGTTTGTTGTACAGGTAGGACACAATGAAATTCAGAGCTACCTTTACCTCTAGCTGCATGACTGTATCTGGCCAATGCAGTCTCGATAGCCAGGTATTCAAATCAAGCCCAAAATGAGACAATACTGGAACAGTTATCTCTGGCTTGTAGAAGTCTGATGTTTTCTTCTCCACTACATGTACTGCAGGTCAGTTGAAATCCGGCAGAATCTTTAAACCTCTTCCTGGGTGGTCAACATGGACAGACTTGGTGGCCAGGAGGCCAAAACCTAGTCCAACCAGTTGTTTTCAGTTGCCAGGTAACAAGACTTGACAGGTAATGGGATGAGGAGTCCAACTGGTGGAAAAATAAAAACATGGTGTTATTTCTAGGAAGATAAAAGGCAGACCAAATAGGCTCAACAGAAGGGATAATGAGAGAGTGAATGGGTTAGCCAGCCAACATGGAGGGGAGTAACAGCTGCAGTGATCAAGGCAGAAAACCATGATAATCTGCTTCTGCCAGATGCTTCACTACTCAGGATTACACAATTAGAGAAAGTTCAAAATCAAACAGTGTAGGTGTGAGAAGGCTGTGGGTGTACAGTTCACATGTAGGCATGTTTTGCATAATGTAAATGGTAAGGTACTGGCTACAGTGCATAAAGGACACCATTTCCCACCATGCAGCACTATTAACGTCATCACAACACATGCAATACATAGTCCACCTACGCACCATAAACATTGCCCAGCAGGCAGGATTACCCAGCAAGCTAAATTTAACAACTGTATACTCGAGATCTACGAGAATATGGTTATAATGTATGCATCAAGGACGATGAATTTTATATTGTGAATCAGATTAGCTTGAAAAAATATAATTATTGATATGAGATATAGCTACTCTGTTTGCAGGCAGAACATTGCGTCGATGGCTAGAAGATGGGCAAGAACAAGATACAATACACAACCTGACTACACTTCTTATTTAAGACAGTATTTTACTTGTTAAATATGAAGCTCCTTTGAAGAGGTCTGAAACCAATTGGAGATGTTTGGCAGACGGCAAACAAACTTTCATGATCACATTTAAATCAATGATAATGAAGTTTACAGTACAGCTTCAAAAAGCATTAACCACCAGTCATTTCCCATATCCAATGTCATTCAATGTCATCCCTACAAAGCTGTTTTTTCATCTTTTCATATGCAGCTGGGACTTTATGTACAGTACAAAGTAAAACCTGTCATGTATCAAAATGGATCCTAGTTGTTAATTTTGACAATTGACCTATAATGCATACACTGTATTAGTTAAAACAACATTACTCGACCATGAACATGTTTGTTTGTCATGGTTGTGTCCTACTACTAAGTAGACTACACAAGCCAACAGTAGTTACATGACCTAATCTGATAGTTGACATTGTTTACAGTTCATCATCACCATAAAGCACACATCTGTCCACTCACTAACAACGTGGCAAGCTTATTCAAGTGAAAACTATACCTGTATATAGTAACAGAACACATTTCCCTAATAAGGACACATCCCAGTTTGTTAGAAGTGTAAGACCTTCATTTATTTACAATGCCAATTTGTAAGGAGACTAAAAGTGGTGAATGTTGCAGTCTCATGTCATTATATCGACACATGAGCAGGACTACAATAGCTCAATAATAAATTGGTCCTGCCCGAAAACAGGAAGAAATGGATTAGCTGTATATAAGAATAAACACGACTCGAATCTCAAATACGAGTTTGTGGGTCTGTCTAAAAATAAAAATAAACAGAATCTAAAATGGATGACAGAACCAATTACAGAGTCTGTTTCTCAAAAGGCAGGGCATATTTTGAGAGTCCTAAAGCCTATTTGATTAAATCATGATGCACCATCTAGCCAAATGTACGGTTATGGCAGATAAATAAAAATGTATGTCAATGCCATACATGTTTATATGCGGACGCTGTGTATACTTACTAATGCAGCTTGTGTTCAGTTCCTGCGGTTTTAATTCCCGTATTTTACATTGCATTTGAAGGTGATGTGGCTTTTCAAAGTAGTTGTTTAGAGGCAGATATAATGTGGTGTGTTAAATGGGTATTGAAACGTATTATCTTCATACGGTCTCCATTTCCACAACCTACATGATCCCAAAAACTGCCGGAGAAAACTTTAGTGTTTGACAACCTTGCGCATTTATACAGGACTATTTCGCCCACACCCCCTGTTCTATGACGTTGGTCTGAATAGGGACTACTTTCTTGATACTTTTGTAATGTACACTATCAAATAAACTCATACACTCCTATGAGAGAATAGTCGACCCTCAGTAATAAGCCTATAGTTTCAAGAATAAGTAAATCATATGAAATAGGTTACGGGTAATTGAGGATTGCAAAATTATGGTAGTTATGATTGAACATATTGGTATGAACAACGATGCTAAATAACAAAATGCATTTTCTTTATTTTTCCCCACCCATGAGCCACACAATTACATCCATGGCTCTACAAAACCAGAAAGCGAAATCCTAGTTTAGTTGGCGAACGGATATTTGTAACTCCAAGTTAGTACTGTGCCATTGCTAAAAATATAAGCGGTGATAGCAACAGAGTTCCCATTGGCTGAGAAGGGGGAGGACCCGTATTTTATTGGGCTGCAAAAGGGTGTCCAGTCAGCAAGTAAGGGATATGACGTTTTGCAGGAGTTGTGGGTAATGTCGTTCCAAACATATTGCGTTATTCACAATATTTGCTTGAATTTCCCGCTGAGACTTGTTTTGGGAAATGATTCTGCAGATAAAATTACATAAGGCTGTAAAGTTACCATGTAAGATTGGCAAGGTTTCTACTTTTTTTCTACTTTCTCCCCCAGAGTGAACCCTACTTTTCAAAAATGAATAATTGTTTTCTAACTGTTGATATAATTTTTGTATGTATTTTTATTTTATTTTATATGCTATATTTTTTAATATGCAACAACAATCTATAGCCACATAAGGAGAGTGATTAAAAAGGAAAATATTTGGACACATCATTGGTCCAGGACCAGGACAGGTACTGGAAGAAATATACTGAGTAATGAGTATTCTTAAAAGTAATTATTATAATTAGTTTTATAGACTCCAAGTTCTCTGTCAAAATACCTTTTTCAGGAACTTCATTATATGACTGCTGTGCCACATCAGTCATTGTCATCAGTGGTACTATGTAAATATGTCCAATTAATCTGCATCAGTAAAACTCATATCCGGCAGGTAGCCTAATCTCTCGTTCTGCCCATGAACAAGGCGGTTAACCCACTGTTCCTAGGCGTCATTGTAAATAATAAATTATTATTCTCTGACTTGCCTAGTTAGGTGAAATAGACCTTTTTAAACTGTAAAAGTACATCAACTGTACGCTAACTAGGCATAGTTTATTATAGGGAGCTGATGACAACAACCTTACAGATAAGTACTAAACATCAACATCTTACATTATTGGAACCACTTTGATAATTATTGGAATCACTTTAATTATTGGAACCACTTTGATAATTGTATGGAAATATTATATTTTGACATTGCGTTATTAGAGTCCGTCGTAAGGATTCACAGAGATATACACTTGTAGGCAGTTTTAACACACCTGTCAGGACAAAAAAAATAGACGCGTTTAAAGTAGGGTTCCTGACGTCACCTGACAGCAACACAGGTTTGTCAGTGAACAAAATGGCGTCCTACTATATGACTGTCACTCGGCTTCGGGTAACTACAACTTTATTTAATATTAGTAAATATATTCAACACTATGCGTCAAGTACAAATGCTCAGTTAAAAATGAATTACGAGATATTGTTGTCCACAACGATATTTTTTTAAATAATCAATATTATAAACAATCCATTTTAGCGGCTTTGTCGTTTGGTCGCGGTGTCCCAGTAGACCGTTAACGTCACTAACTAGCGCTCCATGCAACGGCTAAAAGTTAGTCTGGGAAGTGTATAATTACGCTTTATCTAGAATGCTGGTTTACAATACAATGTGTTGTCGAAATGCAATAAATTGGATACTTCAAATTGCACCAAATGTCCAGCTGTTAGCAAGGTGATTCAAGGTTACTGAAGTTAAGTGCGCACTTGTCTGATGTCCACGCCTAATAACAGATTGAGTTAAATCACGTAGTCGGACAATGCGGCACCACATTTAGAAATGTAATTGAACATGATATGATCTTATAAAAACCTAATGAAATTATCTGAATGGACACTGTCCAATACTGTTCTGCTACGTCTGTAAAGATATTTGTCCAAGGGCCTGCTAATATGAGGTAGATTTATATTTGATTCGGCAAATTAACATTACTGATCTTTCTCAGTTGGTTGCGATATTCCATTTGCTTACGTCTTTTTACTCTAGATAACTCAAGTTAGACAGGCTGATTAACATCTTATTGAGGACGATTGGCTGTGTTGAAAATGCAATGTTGAAAATCATAACTAGGTTAGGCTACTTGAGCTGTCACAAAATTGTTGTGCTAATGTGTAGGTATTAGGTGTCTCCTTTAGGGCTAAACACTAATTTAACCAACCGTTAGGCTACTCATTCTAAACTTTAGGTGCTGTGTATTTGGGAAAATGAGTGACAAGTATCTGGCTGACAGATTTACTTAGTGTAATGCAATGATCTAGTTTTTACTTTATTAGTCTTGCTGTCGGTCTCCATTGTGTCAGAGCTGATGGAACATAAGTCACATGGAAATCATGCAGATTGTAGATGAGTCATTTTATGGTGGCCTTTTTTTTGTGTGTTTAAAAAAAAACCTTTTTTAAAATTTGGCTTTGGGATTCTTCAACCAACATGAAAATCCATAATGTTGTCTGTCTGGGCCTCTCTGTTGATAATGCCAACATGTTTACTTGAAATGACCCCCATAATAACAGAGCCTAACACTTTGAACATGAGTCAAGTGAAACTTTATCTTGTTCTCTGAGAGTATGAATCCTATATGTCTCTGTTTAAACTTTCTGGTCATTAGGCTATAGACTAGGTCGGGGAAATTCAACTCTTACCCTACAAGGTCTGGAACCTGCTGGTTTTCTGATCTACCTGATAATTAATTGCACCCACATTGTACAGTTATGAGAACGCAGTGGAACTGGCTTTGAGGTCCAGAGTTGAGTTTGAGGAGACTAGGTCCTATGTTTGCAATGATTAGGAACTTTAAAGCCCCTCTTATCCTCTTCCATGATGATGAACATGTTTCCAAGTTTGATGTATCATTACTAAAAATATACCCCCCTTTCCTTTAGCTTGTCCTTGGAGAAGGGGCAAGGCGTCTCCATGTTTCGGCAGCCTTTAATGCCAAAGCCAAGGTGGCCATGAGCCGCTTTGAGCCTGGCACCAGCATCAGCTATGAGAAGCTGCATGAGAACATCGACATTGTGCGCAAGAGGTCAGTAGCTTCCTTTCCAACCTCACACCCAGCGCTCCTCAGTGTTCCTCTGTTAATAACCATGTTACGAATCCCTTTTGGCCCGACAGTCTAGGGGGGATGGTAATGAGACCCGTAACATAACTCATGCAAATTATTATTGTGACAAAGTAAAAGTGTGCACGAAATAACCACGACAACAGAAATCTACCGTCAAACTCTAGGTTTATTTATAAACACACGGTAATGGGGGGAGCAGGAAAAGGGGCTGAGCTGGACCCAAGGAAAGAAACAATAAATATACAAAAACACACCCCTAAGCTAGACTAGCCTACTTTAACAACAACTAACTAACTAACCAAAAATACAGTGGGTGGTCCGCCCAGTTCTAACTAGTGTATTTAACAAAGTTCACCTACGGGTAGTGTATGCCCATGGGCGACTTGCTTGGTTTCCCCTTTTCCCACCAGCAAACAAACACCATAACCAAAAACAATACTCACAGGTGATGACAAAGTGCTATGGAGGTGCTTTAAACAAAAGAGAGGTTAAGACACAAAGCGAGAGTGAAACACAGAGACCTACAGACATGGCATTTACAGAGAGATTGAGCTAGAGATTGAGCTGAGCTTTAGAACAAACAAATGATGGGGTTTTTAAACCATGGGGAAGGAACTGTGATAGGTCAGGAAGAGGAGGAGGTGTGTCTTCTGATTGATGATTGATTGTTGACTGATTGGGGAGTGATGATTTTCACCTGTGAGGGGAGAAGGAGAGAAAAGAAACACACACACAGGATACACACACACAGGATAACTGTATCCGTAACAAACCACTACTACTATGACATGCCCATTACAACTGCTCACTAAATCCTTAGACATGTTAGCGTGTTGACTTCTCATGTACAGCAACACTGGCCACACTGAGCCAACTTTAGATTACAAAGCATTCCTCCTAGTGAGTTAACCTTTTTAAAATGTATTTTAGAAGTTAAATTCTAGCCACAGTGGCCTCCAATCCCCGCCCTCCTCTCACCTCAGGCTCAATCGCCCCCTCACCTTGTCGGAGAAGATTGTGTACGGTCACCTGGATGACCCTGTGGGGCAGGACATTGCCAGGGGCCGCACTTACCTGCGCCTGCGTCCGGACCGTGTGGCCATGCAAGATGCCACGGCCCAGATGGCCATGCTACAGTTCATCAGCAGCGGCCTGCCCAAGGTGGCTGTGCCCTCAACCATTCACTGTGACCACCTGATTGAGGCGCAGATCGGAGGGGTCGAGGATCTAAAGAGAGCCAAGGTCAGTAGGGAGCAGAGGAAACTCAAGTGCCTGTCCAGATGTTTTTGGGCTCCAGCTGATTTCTGTTGGCTGAGATTTAGGGTGTTCTACAGAGGGATCATCTTTTCCATGGTATCACAAGTTCCTAGGGGTAACCAAAAGTTTATTTAACCTTTATTTAACTAGGCAAGTCAGTTAAGAACAAATTCTTATTTACAATGACGGCCTACCATAAGTATTGCATTGGGGCCAAGATGACCCAAATGAGAGGGAATGTTGGTTAACTGCTACACATACACACACACACACACAGCGTCACATATTTTTTAGACAAAGCGAAGCCCTGAGGAATATTTAGCATTGGTGACACTTACTACATCCAATTCCAGAGGTCAAATTGAGGGACAGGGATTAAAGGGGAATTAAGGTCTGCAGCCAAATATGTGCTGTGAACGTTACATAAAGGGGACTACCAGCTGAAAATATATTCTCCTCAACTGACACCCCAAACTCTTCTCCCTGGTCCTTTTTAATCCAGGAAGTGAATCAGGAGGTTTACAACTTCCTGGCGACAGCTGGAGCCAAATATGGAGTTGGCTTCTGGAAACCAGGCTCTGGAATCATTCACCAGGTACTGGAACTAAACTGGTTAGATTGAGCTGCCATGAGACTAATTTTGTATTTGAACAATATCCACTTCTGAACTTAGATTAACAACTAGATTGGAGCTCAGGAATACTGTTGTGAAATGAGTAGCAGAATATATTGTTCACTCGTGATATCAAACCTGTTATACATTCAGATCTCAATGTTATTGAGATCAATACTTCAAAGGATTGTTGTGCATTGGCTAACATATTTCACTTACCCTTGACAGATAATTCTAGAGAACTATGCCTACCCAGGAGTCCTGCTGATTGGTACAGACTCCCACACACCTAATGGGGGCGGCCTGGGCTCCATCTGCATCGGAGTGGGTGGCGCTGATGCTGTCGACGTCATGGCTGGTATCCCATGGGAGCTCAAGTGTCCCAATGTGAGCTGCATGACAGTGAACCACCTCACTACATTCCCTTCACCCACTCATGTATCTATCTCCTTCCTACATGTATTTAAAAAAAACAGACCTTACACAAATGTAGTAATAACTCCATCCTCCCCATCAGGTGATTGGAGTAAAGCTGACTGGTAGTCTATCGGGCTGGACCTCTCCCAAGGATGTTATCTTGAAGGTGGCTGGTATCCTGACAGTGAAGGGGGGCACTGGAGCCATCGTGGAGTACCATGGCCCAGGCGTTGACTCCATTTCTTGCACCGGTGAGGCCAAAAGATAGTAAGGTTTACCTGAACTAGTGAGTAAACTACTCTATGCTGTTTGTTTTAACACTGCTTGTTTCAGTTGTTTGTACATTGGTTTGGTCTTGATTTGGTGCTAGTTTACATAGAAACTTGAAGTGACTTTTCCCACCTCCTGGTTGCAGGTATGGCAACTATCTGCAACATGGGAGCTGAAATTGGGGCCACCACCTCTGTTTTCCCCTACAACCACCGCATGAAGACTTACCTGAATAAGACTGGACGTGCAGGTTAGTACTCACAATAAGACATTCTGGAATATTTTTAAAGCCTGTTATTGCACAATATGTTCCGTGTCAGTCTCGCAGCCACTGATACACATACAGCATAGTCCCTTAGCATTTTTGTTTTCTCTTTTGGACTTTTTCCATCTACTTCCAGACATCGCTGCCCTGGCTGACAAACATAAGGATGACTTGGTCCCTGACAAAGGCTGCAAGTACGACCATGTCATTGAGATCAACTTGAGTGAGGTGAGTCCACTCTGTTATTAGGCTGACATCCATTACTTTTATTTCTATAATATATTTTCAAGAATTAACACACATTGTCAATGCTAACTGTTTGTCTGTCTTCTGTCCCTGGCAGCTGAAGCCCCATATCAACGGGCCCTTCACTCCTGACCTGGCCCACCCAGTGTCTGAGATTGGTGCTGTGGCTGAAAAGAACGGCTGGCCCTTGGAGGTCAAAGTGGGTCAGTATCAGCACCAGCAGTCATACGGTATCTTTAACACTCCCTTAAAAAGTATACATTTTGCTCTCTGTTAATATTAAAGGAAAGCCCTATAATAGGAAAGTACAATAACATTTTATTATCATATATTTGCAGACATATTTACATAACTGTTAAAATCACCTGCGTTTCTCCTGTCTTTATTAACCTGATTTCCGGTGGTCCCTTGTGGTCCCACTAGGTCTGATTGGCAGCTGCACCAACTCCAGCTATGAGGACATGGGCCGCGCTGCTTCCCTGGCCAAGCAGGCCCTAGACAAAGGCCTGAAGTGCAAGGCTGCGTTCACAGTCACCCCCGGCTCTGAGCAGATCCGCGCCACCATCGAGAGGGATGGCTTTGTGAGTTCAAACCTTTTGGGGAAAAATGTCCATTGCCTAACTAGTTGCTCTTTACTTGATTTGTACGTACATTCTTATGTTTGTTTTTTCTCCTTCAGTCTAAGATCCTGAGGGATGTGGGTGGAGTGGTCCTTGCTAATGCTTGTGGACCCTGCATTGGCCAGTGGGACAGGAAGGATGTGAAGATGGGGGAGAAGAACACTATCGTCACCTCCTACAACAGGAACTTCACTTCCAGGAATGATGCCAACCCTGCCACTCATGCTTTCGTCACATCTCCTGAGGTACCAATAATTACAACACACACACACTTCTTATATTATGACGTCCACACTATGTCCTCCTGTAACTGCCTTAATAACCCTCTCTCTTCCTATACAGATTGTCACAGCCTTGGCCATCGCTGGTACCTTGAAGTTCGATCCTGAGACTGACTACCTCACCGCGGCCAATGGTGAGAAATTCAAGTTGGAGCCACCCAATGGCGACGAGCTGCCTGCCCGTGACTTTGACCCCGGCCAGGACACATACCAACACCCCCCTGCCGAGAGCGGCTCTGTTATGGTGGACGTCAGCCCCACCAGCACCCGCCTGCAGCTGCTGGAGCCCTTTGACAAGTGGAACGGCAAGGACCTTGAGGACCTGCAAGTGCTGATCAAGGTGAGGGAAGGGGAGAGGTGTATGTCAAGATGGCTATATGATGAGGAAGGCCTCTTCTCATTGTTTGGCTGAGTTCTATCCTCCACCAAGGACCATGGTTGGAATTGAGAGGCCTTCAACGGTGGCTTTATAACTATTAAAGAGTTAGAAACCACAGAGTTGTCAGATGTTTGTTCAGGCATGTGGTACCACATTTGGATGGCCATTTACCCTACGGTCTCTTTTCTTTCTTCCTGTTCCGCAGGTGAAAGGCAAGTGCACCACAGACCACATCAGCGCCGCTGGCCCCTGGCTCAAGTTTCGCGGTCACCTCGACAACATCTCCAACAACATGCTCATTGGAGCAATCAACATTGAGAACGACGCGGTCAACAAGATCAAGAACCGGCTGACGGGAGAGTACGGGGGTGTGCCTGACGTGGCTCGCCACTACAAGGTGTGACAGACAGTGACTGTCAGGAGAGGACCTATAGAGGCTGTTGGGCTGTCCCAGAATGACAGTATTTAAATTAGAATCTGATTTTAAGAAATATTCCCTTTCTGCTCCCGCCAGGCTAACGGTCTGTCGTGGGTGGTTGTGGGGGATGACAACTACGGGGAGGGCTCGAGCAGAGAGCACGCAGCCCTGGAGCCCAGACACCTGGGAGGCAGGGTCATCCTTGTCAAGAGCTTCGCCAGGATCCATGGTACGCTTAGATGTTACATGTGGAGTCACCAAGAGAGAGGAAAGGGTATAGGGGTGTGGGGGGGAATGTGGGTGGGTAGCGTGAGAGGAAAACCTTTTGGTGGGAACCTGCTCAATCTGAGACTATCTGTGCTGAGACGGAGCTCATGTAGCTATCATGAGACCCATTGCACAAGAGGGGAAACGTGGTTAGAAACAAGATCACTCACACACTTTGAATGTGCACATTGTTCTCTATGACCTTGACTTGGCATGTAATGGATCTGTCCCGCTGTGGTAGAAGGCCTCTCTGTTTACACAATGGAGCTCGATACGAGCCAATTCCCAAAGCTCCCTCTTGTTCCCCACTTTCTTTTTTTCTGTCTTGTTTTCTTTATTTTCTCCTCATTGCCATTCTGTCCTCTTCTCAGAGACCAACCTGAAGAAGCAGGGCATGCTGCCCTTGACCTTTGCTGACCCCACCGACTATGACAAAATCCGCCCTGATGACAAGCTCTCCATCACAGGCCTCGCAACCTTTGCCCCCGGCAAGGTGAGCGTCATTGACCATTCAACCACCCAAATTACTTCCCTCCATATAATGGGGATGGGACTTGGTAGTATGTGTATTTTACACGGATGCCTTACAGGCCAGCTGTCTTTCTCCTCTAGCCCCTGAAGGGAGTGGTGAAGCACGGTGACGGCAGCCAGGACATCATCACCCTGAACCACACCTTCAACGAGAACCAGGTCGAGTGGTTCCACGCCGGCAGCGCCCTCAACAGAATGAAGGAGCTTCAGTAACTGAAGGGACCCAGGAGGGGCGGAGGAGCACAGAGAGAGGCGGGCCTGGAAATGGGGGGGGATGGGCGGTAGCAGCCTGCCTAGCGTAAACACACCCCATGCCGCTGTACAGATGAAATGCTCGCGCACACATACAGGATTACTGTCAAAGCTCTCCCCACAGACAGGTAGAGCTGTATACGCACACACAAGCTCTGACATAACACACACAAGAACCCTTGTTTTTGTTTCAGCATAGCATTTAAGTGTTCCCGTTCTAGGCAGCACTGCTCTTGTTGGCAGTACAAATGTGTAATCACATTTGTCACGCTTTTGCCATTGACTGTAGTGCGGCAGTATTCAATTCATTCTTACCTCACAAACACACTGCTAGCTCTCCATATCTGGTCTGTAGCTTGAATCCTGCTCACATTCCTTTCCCTGTCATAGTTGTTGTGTTAAGCTGTGTACCTGGACCTCCACTTGTTTCCTCCAACACAGACAGAGCTGGTTAACCCAGTTGTACATTTTAATTCACTGAATGTATCCTTCTCATTCCCAGGATTTGCAACTCTTGTTAATTCAATATTACTGCTAGTGAAGATGAATGTTAATATTTGTTTTGTTAAGTCCACCATAGTTCTAGTGGGCCTCAGGAGCTGCACATTTGTCCTGTGACTGACCTGAATTGATCTGTTTTAGTCATTGATTAGAGAGCAAGTAGCCTAATAACTGTTCACAGAGTAGATTAAAGGCATCAATGGAACCATTAGATTGTGGCCCCAGGACTAGGTTGTAGTGACAAGGTCAATCCTTCTACAGAGTGTAGTGTAATCATACCTTTTCTGGCGTTTCTCTTAACCCATGGCATTTGGGGTACCGTTTGTCACTCCTTTGGATTCCACACTTTAAATCTCTACTGCTGTTTTCTCCACATGCTCCATTTGTTTCTACTTGAGGGCTATTGCATGAAGTTATATTAGATCCTAGCAGCCCTTTTCTGTGTGTCTTTGTAGGTGGGAGTAAAATGCTGTGTTGTACTAGTCTTGCCATTACTTTCCATGTGCGTGTCCATATATGTTAGCTAGCTAATCTGACCATTGCCTGTCCATATCCCTGTCTGGCTTTGTGCTGCTCCTCTGTCCTTGCTAATACCAGAGCTCCACGCACAGCTTGAGGGACCTCTTCTTACAAAATGAACGCACGATCTAGTTTCCAGACTGCTGTACACTAGCGCTATATGTAGTAGTATTGTAGACACTCATCCACGCTTTCACTTATACATCGCAAATGCTGCACTCCATAGCATCTTAAAGCAAGGATGTGATTTTTTTCATTTGAAATTACAAGATACAATGATAACTGTAATTTGAGAAATGTATACCATTATCTGATTTAAGTTATTACATTTGGCTAAAACTCTTGCCATTTTGTATCTACATTTTGCCACTTAAATGGTACATTGTGTGTTTGAGGATATTGCAGCTAAGTCTTTAAGTGTGACTGTTTTTAAGTTGGCTTTGAGGGGGGCATGACCACCTATTCATTGCATTTGTTGTCTTGTCACTAAGGACTAATTTACTTTAAAGTAAGTTATAATCAAAGTATTCATTTGCTGCTATCAAATCAACATTTATTTTCATGTCAGTTTATTTTGCATGTCAGTGATTAACTGAAGAGCTAACTGTCTCA